>NC_044009.1:5248750-5557500 GCF_900496995.4 Aquila chrysaetos chrysaetos | reverse complement strand
GGCTTCAGCTGGGCTCCCCTTGAATTAAATTTTGGCAAAGAAACAAATGTGTGAGATGAGCGAAGGTGATGATTGGGTTTTGGATGTATTCCAGTGATCCCTGCCTGGCAACGGACTGCAAGTACGCCAACAAATTCCACTTCCACTGTCTCTTTGGGAACTGCAAGTATGTGTGCAAAACCTCTGGCAAAGCAGAATCCCACTGCCTGGACCACATCAACCCCAACAATAATTTGGTGAATGTGCGAGATCAGTTCGCTTACTATTCGCTGCAGTGTCTCTGTCCGAACCAGGTAAGAGCAATTCAAAAGCAGTGTTCTAGCCAGAGTATGTGCGCAGGACAAGAAGAATGAGAAAGAGCAAGTGGAAGAGAGGCTGAGTGTTTCATTCCTGGTCTAACTACAGAACCCTGGAAGGGTCTTAATTACATGGTCTAGCAAAATGTTCGGTTTCCATCAAATTGAAAATCACAGTGCTTTTATGTTTCTTTGACTTGGTTGAAGTGGACAAGGCAACTAGAATGATGTAAGAGACACAGGACAAAATAAAATAAAAATCTGTGAAGAATACCAGGGAAAGCCACGAGTTAGTTAGGTTTGGGCTATTTCAACGTAGAATAGTGCAATACAGAATCCATGACAGCAATATAAAATACATGACAGGGAACAAGGTTGCATTGCAGCTTGTGGAAGATAAAATGGATGTGATCTGGAGTATCAGGTCAGGCCTCTCTCATGTCTCAGAGGGACAGCATTAGTAGCGGGCACATGAGGGTGCATTTGTTTTAGATACACTTAAAGCAACCTGCCTGTTTGCTCTCTCTAGCACTGTGAATTCAGGATGCGAGGGCATTACCACTGTCTTCGTCCTGGCTGCTACTTTGTGACTAACATCACCACCAAGCTGCCCTGGCATGTGAAAAAACATGAGAAGGCAGAGAGAAGGGCAGCCAATGGCTTCAAGTATTTTACCAAGCGAGAAGAGTGTGGCAGACTAGGTGAGTTTTCTTCTCCTTCCCTTGTCACCTTTCTCATGTGGTCTGTCCCATGTCCAGGCTAAGAATGCCATGAGTTAGAGCCTGCGAGTTATGCTTAAGATGTATTTGGTCATTAAATCACTAAACAAGAAATGGAACAAAACAGAAACCAGTTCCTGATCTGCTTGAGCTGAAGCATGTTTTCCCAAACAGACCCAAGTTAAATGGCTAGAAACTGTAATATAGAGGATTATATATATATACACGCATGCACACAGATACATATATATATATATATATATGTATGTATATATATGTATTGTCTGGAGATACAGCTTCCCCTTTGTTTCTCCTTTTTGTCTAATTGTCAAGGCCTTTTTTGTGTTTGGGGTTTTTGTTTTGGTGTGTTGTGTGTACTTTGTAGTCTTTTGGGCCTACTGCTTGTGTTGGGTGGAGTTTAAGGGTGCTCTTAGGAGTTAAAAAAAAGCATAGGGGAAATGCCTGTTCTGAGGAGTGCCTTGTATGAAAGTCTTTAGCCATTGCCAGTGCGGCATATTGAAAGCCAAAGGGCAAATAACTGGCGATAGAGTTATGGAGAAGAGCATTCAGTAAACTACTCCCTTCTCTTCCAAAACCATTCTCCACAGGCACTCCTGAGCAGCAGGGAATACAGCGCTCTATACGGCCTAAGGAAACACCTGAGATGTGGCACAGCCTCAGACTGTGGCTTGCCCACTTGCCAAAACTATTAGCAGCACTGCAGTAGTTATTAAATCTAAGTGCCTCTAGTGTAAAGCTGGTAAAACAAACGCACAACAACAGACAGTAGAATGCATTCCCAGGGAGATATCTAGAGCTGAAATCCAGGGCTCTGAACCAGGGGGGAATCCCTAAAGATCGCTCCAGCAGAGCTCTAGCCTGAACTGCCTGGGAGTCACTTAACCCTTCTAGTTGCGTTTTGGCCTAACAGTATCACGGACCCAGTCTTCCCTATCACTCCTGGTTGGAACAAAGGCTGAAACAAAAACAGGGTTTAGAATAACACTTCCAGGTGCTGTTCTCTCACACTGCAGGGAAACAGCCCCACTAACCAGAACCAAACTTTTCAGCTTTGAATACATCAAGACTTTATATGCAAATGGTAGCTTGTTTGTGGTAACCAGGGTAATGAGTGTCAACACACCACAGCCAGTACTTACCTAGGTCTCATTTACACATGTCAGGAGATTCAGCAGTTGCTGTTATTTACTCAACTTTAGGTGTTTCAGGTGATAGCAGGGGCCAGACAAAGCAGGACAATGATACATGACACCCAGCCTACACGGATGCCCTAGCAACAGGCGAGCCTCCACCTGCCCTTTGCTGATACTGTTTCAGTCCCGCCAGCACTGTTTGTTCTCCATCCCAAAGAACAGCACAACGTGATGGGGAGGGCAAATGAGGTGGGGCTGTGGGGGAGTGCAATACCTAAACAAACATAAACTTGGCATGCACATAAAATGCTATCTGTGAGCTAAAGATGGGCTGTGGGTAATTCAGGAGCTGTTTGGCAGCGAGGCATCTACAGGCTGTGCGTGTGTCAGCAGTGTTTATTTTTGGGAGTGATGGGGTACTTGCATCCAGCAGTATGTACATATGCCTATAGGTTGGGCTTGCCATGCAATAAACATATGTTTAGTTAGCACTCTGCATTTGCCTATGTAGATACAGGCAGCATGATGGCATGGTGTAGCTGGATGTGTTTGCGTAGGTGTGTATGGGTATACCAACATGTAAATGCATGTCTACTTCTCTCTACATCTGTATGCTTTTTACATTGTGTATGTCTCTATAGCAGGTGCAGAAAGCACTGGCCTGCTTTAAGGGCTGTGAATGTTTCTGAACACACACAATCGATATCATTTTTTTTAATATGTATGTTTGTACGTGTATAAATATATACATGTGTGTATAGGTGGGGAGGAAGAGAGAGAGAGAGATGAAAAATACGTACATATGTAAGTAAAGGTGGATGGGTACAGATAGATGATAGATGAGTAAAACTGAGCCTCTCTGTAGATTTGTACCTCTATGTATATAAGGGTATGGCCAAGGGATGATGGTGAACAGACAGAACCTGATTATTGATATAGCTGTGTTTTAACTTTAACAAGCCATTATTTATCAGCTATAGAACGCAGCTGTTTGTTTAGGATTGTCTGTTAATGAGATACACAGACTCCTGGCATGCATGGCACTATCCACGAGGAGCAAAAAGTGTCAAGTGCTGTATGCCAGAACCCATATAAATTGCTTGTTGTTTAGTAGCTGCCTCTATTACACAACAAATTTGGAGTGGCAATAAACACTTCCTGGCTCATTTCTATCTGACCAGAGAGCATACGCTGTCCAGAGCTAGAGCTTTTAAGAGACTGCTTTTCTGAGAGAACAGTTAAAGGAAAAAAAGAGAAGAAGAACTTTTCATTTCTAATCTAATTATGAGTGTGTATTTTTGATTGTAACTTCTATGATACAGTTACATGTCTTGGTTTTGTTGTCTTTGTAAAGGAAAAGGCACTAGCTAAGACTGGAGAGCATTAGGCACTACTAGATGTAATGGTAATGTTCCTTTCTTTATAACAAAACGAGAAGGGATGGGACTAGTCTGCAGCTCAGGCTCACTTCTTAGATCTATGTACACTGTAATCCTCTCTTGCAGTTGCTCAGCAGGCAAAAGATCATGTTTTTCATTCAGGACTGTTCCTGAAGAGCCCATGACCACTGATAATCTTCAATCCACCAGAAATCCATGTAGCAGCAGCCTTGTCCCATCTCCAGATCATCTTCCGTACAGTCCCTTTCCCTCTTGGTACCTTTCATGTACTACATACAATGGTTTTGTGTCTGTAGGTTGCAAATACAACCAGGTGAACAGCCACTTCCACTGCATTCGAGAGGGCTGCCAGTTCTCCTTCCTGCTCAAGCACCAAATGACATCCCACGCCAGAAAGCACATGAGAAGGATGCTGGGAAAGAACTTTGATCGTGTTCCTACTCAGGTGACTCACTGGTTAAGTTGTGGATCTGCATGTAGTGTTGGTCCTTTTGGTTGCTTGCTGCAGAACTGCTTTAGCACCAAGACACTTGTACCCAAACTCTTAAGGATATATGTCTGCATTAGGGGATGCAACTGGGATATGAGAGCTCACCCAAGGTAGCTTTGCCTGGTTGGGCTTCTATAATACAAGGAAAGATGATGAAACATAGACATCAAAGCATTACTTAGTGTAAACAGCTTTTCCTTGCGAATTATGGAGAAAAAAAATGGAGAAGGGTAACACTTAGTATTTTATACTCATATTTACAACTTGCACTCCTTCCCTGCTATTTCAATATAAACCAATTGGCTTATTAAAATTAAAGTGCTTAGGATGTGGAAGAATTGAACGTGCTGGTTAAAGCAGACATTTCCTGTTGCACATAAAGAATTATTTGCTGCTTCCACTTAGGATGGGAGAAATACCAGTCTCAAAATTTCTCTTCCCTTATTGATTGGGAGTTAGTTTGGGGCACTCCTTGTCCTCCCTCAGGAAGTAGCAGAGCGATGCAGTGCCGCCTTTTCTAACATGTAACCGAGAGCAACTGGCAGATCAGGTTTGTCTGTTTCATGACTAAATCAAAGAGTTTCAACTGCAGCACTGAGCTGCTGCTCAGAATGGCAGCAGTCCTGCAACCTCCTGCTTGTTCTTATTGCTTAGTTGCTTTAACTTCCATTGACTTGGGAGATGAAACAAGCTAGCTTTACTTAAACGCCTGTGACTGATCTGACCCTAAGGACATCTTCTAATATATGAAACATAAAAGGGGGCACCTGTAGGAGCAAGATGGGAACCCCCTTTCATTCCACAAGAGTTCACAGATGCCAAGGAACCTGTGTTACTGTTGTGGTAGCTTTTGTTCTTAAGCTTAGGTACAAGCTAAAAGCTTAGGTACAAGAACCAAACTTAGGAGAGATTTAACAAATTTGTCTTCACTACTCTTCTAGTACATGCTGAGTCTAGCCCAAAGAATTCTAGTACATGCTGGGCAGAAAGTGCTAGTTTTGACCTCCATCTCCTTTCACTGGCAATTCTGTGTCAGTTCAGCAGTGGAGAAGTAGTAATCATGGCCTGAGCAATCCTGGGAGCATACAGTGCTAGTCTTATTCTGTTGCTGTGCTTAGCCCATGGAGCAGTCCAGCAAACAACAAAACAAGGATGAAACCACAAATCAGGGCATGTGGCAAAGCTAATCAGATTGCTGTACTGCCACTGCCTTTCCGCATTTAAATGTACTACCTCCAGTTTTTCCTATGCCTTAGTGGTATGTTTGGATATACATTGCTTCTTGGTACCTACCCATGTAACTATCCAGAGAAGACCATGCCACGTCAGGCCACAACAGCTTCACGTGAACACAGCATACACATACGTCACTGGTTTCAGTCTGTGTTCCCCTGTTGCAACGTCTCAGCATGCAGGCACTAGGACAGTCATGTCAGTAGTCGTATTTCCAGTCTCTGAATGCAGCAGGACCTACACAGTAAGGTAGTAACGCCAAGATTAACACCTCCTGTTTTTGAATGCATCAGGATCCACACACCAGGATACTGGTGCCAAGATTAACACTCCCAGCCTCTGAGCGCATCACAATTCACATACCAGGATACATGTGCCAAGTTTAATGCTCTGAGCTCCCAGTGAAGGAGGATTCACGCTCCTAGCCACCGTGCCATGGGTTCCACTCACGAGCATGTTCCAGCTATCCCTCATGAACTGTGACAGAGAGAAATAAACGTGCAGACAGATGGTTTTGGTCTTGGCATCTTGCTTTTGGTGTGAAAGTCCCCGTCCTGTTTTCTTGCTGCAGGTTATTGGCCACACTCCAAGAAATGAAAATCTGCCCCAGGTTGGCAGCATGGCACCCAGCCCAGCCTCATCAGGAACCCCAGCTTCCTTTCAGGGACCCCCAAGCATGATGGACACTGAAACAGATGAGTACATGGATTACACTGGCTGTAGCCCTGGGGGTATCTCCTCTGAATCTTCCAATATGGACCGCAGCTGCTCCAGCACTCCAGTGGGCAATGAAAGTACATCAGCAGGTAAGAGAGAAGCAGGGTGTTGTGGGGTGAAATGGATCATCGGTTGCCTGCTCTCTTGGGAGATAAACTCATGAAGAGAGGCCAAAGGACAATTGCACCTTAAAATATAAACTGTACCAGCTTCACAGTAGTGTCTTGTACTAACCTAGCTCCCTCCATCATTTGAGAGGAGATCCATCAAAATGTACACCTCAAGCATCCATGAACTAACAGCGTATCTTTTTTTCTCCCCTGAAGAGAGGTTTTTATTCTGTGTCTTGAAGTTGGATCTATTTTAATAACTGATTTAAAAAAAAAAAAAAAGGAAAAAAAGAAAGTTGTGAGCCTCTTCAGTACTTGGCATTTCCCTGATATCTTTTTGTATTTCCTTGTGCAGCATCTGAAGTCAGGCACTTTCCTATACTGTTGAGGTACAGAAAGACTGTTAATAGCAAATACTATATACACAGGGGAAAAAAACCTACGACATCTTCAGAAAGCAACATATAAAAGCAGTTCACTGAGCTCCCTTCCTCATGCAAAAACTCTTGTTCCACTTTGTGCAGTGTTGCACAGAGGAAACCTCCATCATCCCCTCTTTTTGGAAGTAAGTTTCTGCCATTGTTTCCTGTTTGCCAGGATAATGTGTAGCCATCTCCCACTGCCCTGTATTACAGGGTTATCTTTTCAGTAGTCAGATATCTTTTATGAATTCTGTTATCATTAGTGGTGATACAAGGATCTCTTAGCTGTCCTTCCCAGGGTTAAGTGTTACATTCTAGATAGGGTGCCTCATTGAATTTGCTTTAATTTCATACCCATTTTCCTACTTTTCTTTCCCACGCCAATTATACGAAGGTTATCATATAGCACATCTAACCATATGTTGTATGAACGCTGCTGGGTCAAGACAGTGGTTGCCCCATGACATTAAAGGTCCTCCAAAGAGTTCTGGTGGGACAGTGGTTCCTGGCACTCTCTCTCTCCTTTGTCATTATGCTGTCTGGCCCAAGTCACACTTCCTAGGAAGTGGTCCCCCACTGCTATCCAGGTAGCGAGCAACTCCACCTTCCCAAAGTGTAAGACCACCCTTAGAGCTAGTAGTTGGTACAAGCTGGCACCATATAGATGAACAAGGACCAAACAGGAATTCTGTGTGAAAGCCTGTGGCTCTTCCCCCATGCCACTAAAGCCACCTTACCTTCTGCAGAGACAACCATTCCTCTTCCTGATGCTGTCAGTTCCTCACCCTCTGTTTCTTCTCTGTTACAGTTCTGTTTCATACATTTGTGAATGTATTTTCCATTTTCATCATATTGCTTCTGCTCTTGGGTTCTCATTTCAGTTCTTTTTTTTTTTTTTTTTTTTTTAATTTTTGTTTGTTTGTTTTGCTTTGGTTTTGTTGTTTTGTTTTGGTTTTTTTTCCTTTTTTTCTGCTTTTTTTCTCTCCACATTCTCCAGGCTGCCTGGTTCCTTCTACTGCTACTGCTGCTGCCGATGATGCTACCCACAATGCACCACAACCTCAACCACCATCTCTGCCTCCATCTTTCTCACAAGCCCTGCTTAGGTCTCCCCTTCCCACCCTCCCCTATCTTTTCTCTCCATCTTGTCTCTCATACTCTCTGCTCAGTGCCACTCTTGGATCCAGCAGAGGCATTGTCATGCCTGCCGCCAGCACCACTGGGTTTTCGCCCATCATTGCCACTCCAACTCCAGTAAAAAGTGACGTTCCCTTAGTTCAGGATGCAGCAGGTAACACTTCTTTGCTTTTTCTCTTAGTGTCCTGTGCCCATCTCCTTCCCCACTCACCCTGCCCACATTTTTTTCTCTGCACCTTTGGGTCAGTAAAAAAGCATATGTCACACTGTGTCTTATTTAACTTTTAGCCAAGGGCCTTTTGTCTGCTGACACAGTAAGCACAGCTAAGAAGGGTAACCAAAACCACAGCAAATCATTGAGAGACATTTGGACACCTGAGAGCAATTTCCACCAATTCCAAACTATTAGAAAAATCTAACAAAATCCATAGTTAAAATGCACTTTCAGCCTCTTGATAACAGCAAGGTGGCCACAAAGCAAACTTTTGCTCATGTAGCATTAATGGGACTTGGAATTCTTGTTTAGATCTTCCAGGCCACCCAACCCAGTGCCTACCATAGTCTGCTGTACACATCTCAGCAGGTAAATGTCTGACAATGTACCCAGTTCCCATATTTTTGTTGATCTTGTAAGCTTCACTCCTTCCTATTCATATATGAAGCAATAAAATTCAGAGTTGCTTTCCCCAGCATAAGTGAAGTGCAGTCAGTGTCACTATGATGACATCATCAGACAGCTCAGGCTGTTTCTCACACTCACTGTTATTTATATCTGCTCTTAACAGCTGCAGAAAATACATCTAGAGTTTTAGTTTTAAGCTGCCATGTTTCCCATGTGTGACTAAGATCAGAGATGTCTCAGGCTGGGGATTCTCATTCCAGCTGGGAATGGTTTTTAGGGTGTGTCTCAGTTTTGGCTGCTTTTCCCAACTCCCAGCTCTTTTCTAGTTAATTAAGGGCATATTTGTGCTTAAAGTTCACAATAAAGAGGATTCTGGCAGCCTACAAATGTCCCAGTTATTCTTCCTGCCAGTTTTAGTAATGCACAAATCCAAGGTAAATGGTTGGGAGTATGGTTGGAGAACCAACTCCACTTGGACGTTCACAGGTTTTTCTCATGGGGCTTGGCAGGAGAAGGATCCTTGCCTGTCCAGAGGAGTGCGTTCCAATGAACAAAATTCACAAGAAACTGTATTTTTGCCTTTTTTTTTTTTTTTAAACTGAGTTGCATGCAACCAGAAACATCTTAACCTTGTGCTGTGCTTTCCTCTAATTATATATTTTTAAGTTTAGTTTCTTTTTACCTTTGTGTAGTTTCCTGACTGTTTACATTATTAGTAGTTGAAAAGAAGACAAGCTTATGGCATGCACTTACCATTGAGATTTGCTTGGGATTACATCTGTTGAGGCTTTTAATCTTCAGTTGGGTGCTAGGGACTGGATGTTGTCTAGTGGCTAAAGGAGGAGAGTGTACCAGGTATCATCTCTCTTTTTCATGCCCTTGCTCTGAAACTTTGCCTGTATGAGAAAACAGAATTGGTTTAACTAAGGTTTTAAGCATATCTGTTTGAACTGTTGTAAAAGCTGGGCAGATACATTGAGTTTAAAAGAGGTAAAATTTAAAATCTACTTATTTCCCAGATTTCCCATTCAGAGTCTTTCCCTTAAGATGGCTTATCCCATGTTCCTGTCTGAAGGCAGATGAGATGAGCATTCATAGTAATGATAAAAGACTTGATGGTTTGGCTGTAATTTTTTTTTAAAAGAAGGAGTTGATCTGGATAGCAGCGATTTGTCCAGGCAACGATGCACTTACACTAGTTGCCTGGAAGCAGAGAACTAGATTTTACAATACCAGATGTTTGGGGGGGGGGGGGGGGAGCAGAGAGTTAATTGGTCACAGGTTTTATAGCTAAGAGCTTGCTAATTTAAAATCTACAGTGACAGAGTTATTCTTTCACTGGTAGCTGGTTAAATTAGCCTTAACGTGCAGTTTCCACCAGCTACATGTCACTAAGATGGTCTCACCATGGATGCCCCAAGCTGGCGTCCTTATTTGCAGTCTGAGCAAAAGTACCAAGTAACGAATGGATGTGGAAACGTCTGTTGTTCTTCGCTTATCCTGCAATCTGTATAGCCTGGCCATACGAACGATGCAGGAGATGAAGTTGCTGCTACCATTCCCATTGACTTGTACCTTTCAATACAGTGCCAGTTAAACTTTTGGAGGCTTCCTTCAATGATCGCCACCTTCTCTTAAAGGGTTGTCACTGGAAGGGCCAGATACGGCAAAAACAGCATTCATCACTTTTAATACCTGCTTATCAGCCAGAAAAAAAAATAATTCTACAACAGTCAAATAGATGACTGTTTCTTCAGTCTCCTAGACAAGGATGCAAGCTGCTCTGGATTCTCAGGCCCCAGGCACTGCATGTCACAAATCATGCCTCTTTTTAAGAGGATGGCAGTTTCAGCATGAAGAGAGGCAAAAAAAAAAAAAAAAAAAAGTATGTTTTAGTTGCAAGCTATAATTTCCAATTACACTCACAGTTCTGCACCTGGTGAGAAATTCTTGCCTCCAACCTTGTCTGTGTTGCGTGTTGATACTGGAGATTGTGGTTTGATTCTGGAAATAGCAAGCAGAGAAGAAAAAAAAGTTAATAGATATAATGAGGTCGAGTCCTTGATGTCAGCTTGATCCTAGGGGATGTGAGCACTAGCCAGTTATGCTGGCCCTGTGAAGGAAAGTGGAAGATAGATGAGGGCTCTTTATTTACTAGGGGCATCATGTGATTTTTGAGACCCAAGGGAAAGCTGTAGAACTAGTATTTTCTCTCAGAGTCCACTGGCTAGTGATGATGAGAATTAGCCCCATTGAACATCTGTCCATCTGTCTTTCTAAGTGCACTCATCGTAATATGTAGGCTCATTACAGTGAGGGATGTTGCAGTCTCCTGGCCAAAGTCCATCCTGTTTCTATAAATTCCCCCCCTTGCAGTTTTAATCACGCATGGGATCTTCCTTCACTTCCTGCCTGACTTTGGCAATTGTACTGTATTACAAGAGCCTGGACAGGGGTAAACAGTACACATGTACCAGTTTTTAGCATGCTTAAACTCTTATACCACTTCAACCCCAGTGAACTACAGTAACACACCTCAGTCCTTGGATTGGAACAAGCCAGCTCCTCTGGTAATAAAGTCCGATTTGAGGACAACAGGACTAGAGATTAACTAAGCAGGAGGAGAAATGGTGAGAGTAGCAAAACAGAGAAGCAACAGTTAGCATGTGGACAATATCAAGTATACCAGAGCAGCAATTAGAGGCAAGGTAGGATATGCTGAAAATTGAGGAAGTGATGTCTAGCAGGCATCAGCCAGCCCACGATCCCAGAGTTCAGGCTTACTTAGAGCTTGAGGGATGAGCTGCTGGGTGGGAACAGTTGCAGCATTGTGTCTTGGCAAATACAGAGCTCGCCAGGATTGTTAGGAGATGAAGAGAGACCTGGCTGTCAGCGATACCGCTCTTTGCTTTTTCTCCTCAGGGAATACCATCACTATGCCAACTGCCTCAGGGGCCAAAAAGCGTTTCTGGATTATTGAGGACATGTCCCCGTTTGGCAAGCGCCGCAAGACCGCATCCTCACGCAAGATGCTGGATGAAGGGATGATGCTGGAGGGATTTCGGCGCTATGACCTCTACGAGGACTGCAAGGACTCCAGCTGCCAATTCTCTCTCAAGGTTACCCACTACCACTGCACGCGGGAGAATTGTGGCTACAAGTTCTGTGGCCGTACCCACATGTATAAGCACGCCCAGCATCATGATCGTGTTGACAACCTGGTATTGGATGATTTCAAACGCTTCAAGTCTTCACTGAGTTGCAACTTCCCAGACTGTCAGTTCTCTGGCAATAGCACACACTTCCACTGTCTGCGTTGTGGCTTCCGCTGCACTGACAGCACTAAGGTGACAGCCCACCGTAAGCACCACGGCAAGCAGGACGTCATCAGTGCTGCTGGCTTCTGCCAGTTCAGCTCAAGCGTGGACTGCGAGGTGCCTGACTGCAAGTACAAACTCAAGTGCTCCCACTTCCATTGCACCTACCCTGGCTGTAAACACACAGTGGTGGGCATGTCACAGATGGACTCGCACAAGCGCAAACATGAGAAGCAGGAGCGAGGGGAGCTTCCTGCCATTTCTCCTGGCCCCGAGGGCCTTGCCCACTCCACTCTCGAGTATGACATCCAGAACTCTTCCATCAACCTGGACAGTTCCCTCAACCTCAGCACTGACAACAACAGCTCCCTCTTCTTCCTGCAGAATGCGGCTGGTGTAGGCCTCAATGATTCCCTGGACCTCAGCAAGAAGCAGTCAGAAGTCACTGAAGGTCCATCACCGAGCAGAGCTGGGACCGCACCTCAGGAGAGGGGGGCGGTGGCATCTGGCTCTGGTGATGTGGAGGACGAGGATGACTCTTCCCAAGAGGATGAAGAGGATGATGAGGAAGAGATGAATGAAGAAGAAGAGGATGATGAAGAGGAGGAGGATGATGATGACGATGAGGAGGATGATGAAGAGGAAGACTTGAACACGGATTCTGAAGAATCGCTGCCTGACCCTGAGGGCCTGGCCACTAAAGAAGATGGAGAACCAGAGGAGGCTGCTTCTTCCACAGACCATGGCGATGCTTCCAGGCCACAGGGCGAGCCAGCCCTTAGTCCAGCCCCAACTCCTGCTCCAGCTGCTGCCCCAGCCTCTACTGTTGCTCCAGCAGCTTCTCCTTAATCTTAGAGGCAACAGCGGCAGTGGTTTGGTTTTGCTCTTAACACAGAATTACTAAGAGGACCCCATATGAGGCAAGAACAAAGATTGGGATGGCAAGTGAAAAACAAACTCCGTGCCACACACATGAGAGAGAGAGAGAGAGAGAGAGAGAGGAAGGAAGGAAACCCATGCTCCTCCACAGGCCCCGTAAGAGAGACAGGTTCGCAGCAGGACTGGTGCTGCATCACTTCATTCTGCAGATCACAGACCATGGGGGCAGGATGCAGCAAAAACCACCCTTTTATATGGACATGAACCTTGAGGGTACCAGCTGCTTTCTCTTGCTCCCTGCATGGTGCGTGGGGCCTGTGCCCATCTGGGGACCCTTTGTTATGGGCGGGGCTCTATCCCCCCATTTTTCTTTCTGGCTTTTATTTTTCCATGTTTTCAGTTGTACGATATTAATAATAATCTCCACTTCTTGGAGGGGGGTGGGTGGGAACAACAGGTAATGAATTTTAGAAATATATATTTGTGTGTGTGTCTCTGTATAAATGTACACACACACACACATATATAAAATTCAAGGAATTGGTGTCACAAAGACAACTAGCTCAGCTTTTGCCAGTGGGAAGGAGGGGGTGAGGGATGCGTGCTCTCTCTCTCTCCACCCCTCCCCCCCTTCTTTCTCCAGCATTACATGAATGGCATCAGACAGCAAGGGTGGGAGTGGGTATTTATTGTCACATAAATGAGGACGCATTAATGAATGAGCAGGGGTGGGAATGGGACACTCCTCTGTTCTTCCAGATCCTTTTTACTATTAATGGTAATAATTTTGAATGCTATTTATATTGTGAAACTTTCTCAGTCTACACTTTCTCTGTAGGACACCTCTCCTCATCCCTGCTGTTCTGCCTGTAGGGTTTTAGCTGAAGTAACTCGGGAAGAACACAGCAGGCAGTTAAAGGGTCTGTCACACTGGAGGACTGGGGTTAATCACCCATCCAGTTCCATCTCATCCCAACCCCCAGGTGCTTCCTCTCTGTTGAGGGTGAGGCGTTTTTGTGGTGCTTCAGTATCCCCATCTCAGGAGGTTGTGAGCTGACACTCTGTCCCGCGGTGCAGCACAAGGAGCACCGTGCTCACGCAAGAGCGTCCTAGCCATTAAAGCAGCCTTGAAAATACTACTTGCTCTCTGACCCAAGCAGTTGTACAATGACAGGTATGTCCCCAAGCCCTCGTCCCCAGCCTTTCACTGGGGATGGGCAAGTCTGTCTTTCTGCATGGACTGATGTAGAGCTCTGGTGACATCTGGGAGAGGGTGAAGGCACCACTGAAGAGGGAGGGGAAGGCAGGCAAACATGCAGGATCCCACTGTGGGATGTCCTCCTCAGACTGGGGGTCTCTTTTGCTCAGCACTGGGGTGGGGAGGGGGGAACGACACTGTTCTGCAGTACCTGTGTAGCTATTGGCCCAGTCACGGGTTTTGCAGCTACAAAACATGAAGCTGCTGCAACCTACGCAGCACACAGAACTCAAAGGTGGGGAGAGATGCTAGCTGAGACCAGGACGTAGTCCAGCTAAGAATTAATGCATTTCTGGGTCCATGCTGATAAATTTTGACAAGTAGGGCTAATAGCTTGGGCACTGCATAAGCAAATCAACTATACTGTGTTGAGACCTGCCACCTCCAGAAGCTTGGCCTTTCCCCTGGTTACAAGCTCTTCCCTGCTCTCTTTTCCTATCCCAGTCTGGGAGCACACACTACAGGATACTGTCCTGGACTCTGACAGGTGAGACAGTAGCTGTTTGACCCCAGAGCCTCACCTGAGTCTGAGAGGGAGGGCTTGTCTACATACACCTGGGCTCCAGAAGGACTAGCCATATAAATTAATTCTGATAGTAGTTATTTCAGTGCCAGTTTGTAAGTATACCAGCCTAGCAAAAGGTTCCTTGTGTCTAAAGTTTGTCCCTTTTTAAAAAAAAAAAAAAAAATTTTTTTCCTAACATCATGCAGGCACCCCCCCCCCCCCCCAACTCCATAAGCACTTCAGCTCCAAGGGATCCCCATAATTTGTTTTCACCCTGAACAGATAAAGGCCTCAAGAAGTTTAGGTTCCTCTTTTTTTCTTTAATTATTTCCCTAAGGAACTGGTACAGATCAGGTCTGATTTATAAACAAGCAGCTCAGCTGTGTAAATGTGGGGACAGAATGTTCAGATAGTGTTTCAAAAGGAAAGGCAAAAAAAAAAAAAAAAAGTTGTACAGTATTTTTCCTGTAAAGGTTATTACTATATATAGAACAAAAGAGAAACCACCAATGCCAGGGGGATGAAGGGGGTCACCTGCCTTCTGGATAGCCCTTAGATACCATACCGTTAATTGTGTGCAATTTTTTTTTTTTTCTCTTTTTCTTTTTTTTTTTTTTTCTCCTTCAATGTAGTGTTTGTTTGTAGGGGGTGGCAGGGGAGGGGGGGGGCCTTAATGCTACGGTTTGAGGCTGACTTCACACTCCTGGCACTGACCGAGCTGCACGATTCCGAATTCTAACTTGAATTTTGTAGAGATGAAACAAATGAAAACAAAACAAATGAAATATTATTATTACTAGTTTGTAGTTTATTTAATTCTTTGGAGTTCTTTTCCTCTATCAGCTATTTGTGTGGCTTTTATTTTTATAGGGGTTTTTTTGTTTGTTTGTTTGTTTTTGTTTTGTATATCCCCTGCCCTCGACTGTGTGTTTTCTAGCACAACCCAATTCTTGAATATAATGAAGCTCACGTTCCTGGGGCAGAGTGAGGGAATGAGGCCCTGGAATTTCTAGAAATGGGATGGGGCAAAAAGATTTTACTTTCATGGCATTTGCTGCAGGTTCTGTACTTGTACATTTTTCCCATATTCAACTACTTAGATAGTATGGTGATGGGCTCCAAGAGGAATCCTTGGATGTAACACAAGCCACATCTTGCAAAACAGATGTGTTTATTTTGTACCACTGAAATCAACGTGATGTATATCAGTGACTTTTGTGGGAGCAGGATCGAGCCTACTGCCTTCAATACAACATCCTGCAAGGTTTACACAAAACCTGCCGTGAGCATTGTTAACACTGAAGGCAAGCGGGGAGTCTGGTTTCAGTGGCAAGGCACGGGGCTCACTTGGGCCACTTGTTTCCATTCAGGATAGACAGGCCATTTCCCTGCTGTTAGGAGCTGGGAACGTGCACCGTGACATAGTGTTTTTACCTCTCCCCTTTCATATCTCACCAGACTCCACTGACTGAATCACTGCACAACAGTGGGAGAAAGCAGAAGTGTGTGGAGAAAAGGGGTAAAAGATCTACCAGTAGCTCTGCTAACGCTGGCCCACTTGGGTTGGCGTTGCACGTAATTCATCATCCCAGGAGGCAGCTTTAGGCAGGTGCGGCCAGTGCAACTGCACGAGGATCTGCGCTGGAACGGGGCCCTGTTTCGCATGTCCTTCTGTGCGGCTAAGCGTGCCAGAAGGGCCTGTGTTTATCTATGCACACCATTTTCTCCCCCAAGGCACCCTACTTCTCCCTAACATCTCAGCCTTTCTCCCAAACTTTTATCACCTCTTCTCCGGGAGCTGGCGCAGGGAATGAGACTTCTTTCCCAACAGGCTACTGCTAAATGCGACACCCGAGCAGGGCCTGACCCCCCCAGAAGGTCAGATACCCTCACAGGACAGTGGCCACTCTGCCCTTCCAGACAGGGCCACCCAGCAGGCTGGCCCTACCCCCAGAGTGCGTCTTACTCAACCTTCTCCAAGTCTTGTTTCTGTAAATCTCTTACTATGTCTCTATTCGCAACAACAACAACAAAAAGTCAAGAAAGTTAAACCCACCTTTTTATTCTGCCATGTTAAGGCTTTACTTCAGCAAAACTCTTAAGCAGATGCTTTCTGAACGGGCACAGGTTTAAGCCCGTGCTTAAGTGCTTTTTCTGAACAAAGGCCTCAACGGCACAAAGATCCCTATTACAGCGAGGTGTTTTTTTCACTTCAAGCTATCATATCAATAGGACTGTTAATACAATACTATTGAAATATGTGCTTAAAAGAATGACCAGAGAAAGAGAGGGAGATTCAACTAACGGTATGAGGAGGGGGAAAGAGGAGAGAGGAAATGGAACTGTTCTGTCCAAAACAAGATAAAAACCAAACAAAATAAACCTTGAGATGGACCCTCCTGATTCTGCTACCATTCACTGCTGAAGAGCAAAAAAAATGAAATAAAAACTATTGACTAGATTGTTCATTCTAGCCACAAACTCAACTGGATTAAAGTCTGCGTGGAAGGAATTTTGTAAAGAAAAAAAAAAAAATTAAAAAAAAATTTTCCAATGTAGCAAAAAAAAAAAAAAAAACAAACCAACTTTAAAAAAACAAAAATAAAAAAAAAAAAAAGACAAAGAGGGAGGATTCTAGCCTTTTGTAATATCCATATTGCACACTAGGACTATAAGCCATTGCTAGCTCATTTTGAATTTTAAATGTGTAATTTTTTTTGTTTTGTTGTTGTTTTTTTTTTCTTTCCGTGGGGGAGGGGGGGAAATAAATGCTTGAACCACCAATGCTCTTTTTAATGTTTTATAAATATGTATGTGTATATATATAAATATAAAAATAATATGTATGCACATATATATGTGTGTGTGTATATATCTATATGTATATACATATATATAGATATATAGATATATATATAGGTTTTGAGACAAAAATGCAGAAAGTGAAAAAAAAAACACCCTAAACAGGATGGTGTGCTCTGATTTACTTGAATCTGGTCTCTTCAGCACCTGCGTTATTAAGAACTGAATATTTTTCCACTTGAATTTAGTGCTATTAGAAATTTAATATATGTGTTTTATTTATTTGATTTTTTTTTTGCATGACTGATGCAAGGTTTGACATTTTCACTCAATAAAAACTGGAAAAAAAACCCCAAAGTTTTAAGTGATCAAGTTGTCTTCTTGATTGAGGAGGTGTTTTATTTTTTTAAGAGCTAACAAGTCCTGGAGCAGTTCGGGTCTTTTAAAGCACTGCAGTCCTAGTACTGGCCCTGCACCTGCTTTAACAGCCACTGTTTTAACACTAGTATTAAGGTGGTAAGTAAGTGCCATAGGAACCAAAGTTCTCTTTATATGGACTCTGGCCTCAAGCTTTTTAAGCAGCCCTGTAGTTTTATTTATTTGAAGCGCTCATCAGTGCCCCTGACAGAAGTGATGCTCGCATCTCCACGATTTGCTAAAGTGGGACCTGGAATTAGACGTGACTGCTCACGTTTTGACTTTTCCCTTCCTACTTTGGCCTGCAAACTCGGGGTGGTGGATTGGGATCCATGGTGGAACTGTGCTTGCTGTAACCCACTTGAAACTTTACAATGACATTCAAAGTCCACTAAATCAATAGATGTTTGGCTATCACCCTAGCAAAAGAGACAAGGAGCATGAATGAAGCATCCTGTCTGCATAGAAGGGGTGGCGGCTAATAAATCTACTGATCTCCACTAAAATGCAATGTTGAAGCCATATACTTTGACAGAACATAAAGCTGCATGCCACGCATCAAAGATCTGAAAGAAAGCATTCCTTACCTGGCCATTCCATAGCTTTTTCCTGCTGCAGAAAGTTGTATACGCCATGCGCTTGCCAAGTACGGCAACTGCCATCTGGGATGAGAAAGTCTTTCAGGGAAGAGGGTGTCCTGACAGCCACAGTGCGACGCAACACTGCCTCAGTACAACTGATCCAGCAGTCATGAGTGCTGACTGTAAAGGAACAATAGATTAGATAAAACCACTGCACGCTCAATACAGCTTGTCCCCACCATTCTCCTATCCAAGACTCATCCCAGGCCTGGGCACTTCCACACCGGAGGTGGGTCTAGAACAGGCTTTCATCAGCAGCATCCTTGCTCTGAACGAGGCAGATGGGGACAGGCAGTAGATGCCATTTTACAAGAAAGCAAGCAAGTGACTTTGGGGAAAAAAAAAAAAAAAAAAGCATTTACAGCACTTCACGTGCTCTAAAGCAATTGCTCTCGTGGTACCTGCCAGGTACCAACTTGCCCCTCAGTGGAAGACCTTTACAGGCACACATCCTAGCAGTCCTTGTGGGAATTGGTACATGGAGCAGGACGTAACTCTGCACAAGAGCTACCTCTGTGTTGACCCCCACGCCCTCCACCCCGCCCAAAGCTGTTCTTTCACCAGTGAGGCACGAAGACCGCACACAGCCCAGCACACGCCCAGCTGCCTTCCTGATAAGGCCAGGCTTGAGTGCCCTGGAAATGCAACTGGTTCTGGCAGGTATCGGGGTGTCTGCGTATTCACCCTCTCAGTCTCAGTCACAGCCTCTGCAGTGTCGGGTGAACTGCTCCTACGCACTGGCCTGGCATGAAGCACTGCTCTGATGCCCATCCTGCCAACGTGCTGTTGGGGATGGGGGGAAAGAGCAATGTCAAAGTTTTTGTTTTACCCAAGGAAAGCAGAAAATCCCTCCTGTGTGGCTCTTCCCCTACCATCTCAAAGTAGCTGGGTCTTTGCACCTTTCTGCCACCCGTCAGAGAGCCCAGGAGCAGCAAAGCAGCGCTTGCCAAGCCTGATGCATTGGCAGCAGCTGCCTCCTTATTAACAGAGAGGATTAGACTCCTCTCCCTTTCAAAGCCCCCTCGTTGCTCTGCTGCAGCTCCCAGCCATCCTGTTTTCAGATGTCATTATCTGAACACACTCCTAATCCGACCTTGGAGCACAGAGGTTTGTTCTCACTGGAGCTCTGCCCACAGCACATGGGATATTTACATGACTTTGTTTCCGGGGCGGCGGGGACAGGGGACATGAATGACACGACTCACTGCTTGAAAGCTCTTGCTTGAAAGCTTCTTGGAACTTGCCTCCTTTCTGTGGAACTCTGACTGCACTTCATGACTAAGTCATGGGAGAAGCTGCAAGCTGAACAAATCAAAGCCTCGCTATTGCATTCATTCCAAACCCTTGCAACTGGTGACACTGCAGCTCTGCATCCAGCCCCTGCAGTTGGTGAGCCATGGAAAGCAGCAGACACCTAGCAAGGCTGCTTGTTCTAACGTCAGGACAAAAACTGGACCGTTGCTGCTGCTATTATACTTTGATTACATCAAGCGTACCCCTGTAACAGCATTTTTTTTGTGAGTGCAGGACCCTAGAGTTACACGCATAACCACGAAAACTACACTGCCTGTTCTACATAAAACACTGGATATCCACTTTTCAGCACACTACCAAGTCTTCTGCAGCACCCACCAGCATAGGCACCCACAGTGGGAGTATCCCTTGTCATCAGCCCAAACATAGACAGAGGAGCACTGCTCTCCCCTCTCCAAACAATTCAAGACTTTAAACCAATAGAGGCAGCAAAACTTCAATTGCCTCAAACATAAACGAGCAGCATTCAAGGTATTCTAGGACACAAAATGGGAGACCAGATGGTTCTGCTGCTGCTTCCAATCATCCTGGGTTTTGGATGTCATTAACCAAACATGCCTAGTCCAGCCTTAGCACATGGAGACCTGTCCTTGCTGGAGCCATAAGGGCCAACAAGGACAGAAATAAAGAGAGCAGATTATCAGTGTTGGCCAAAAATGAAGGTAATAGCCATCACGGTGGCTCAGAAAGATGATCATCGCTATTCATCCAAGTGCTTCTCACAGACACTCTAGTAAGGGTTTTTTTTAGAGATTACTAGGAAAATAATACCTCGGGTTACACCTCTCCTTATGTCCCAGACCTACAAGTAACAGTTTTTGTACTGTGGTAGGCATTCATTTAATTTGCAGGAATCTTTCTTACAAGCTTTTATCAGCTCCAAACTTAACTCCCCTTTAGTCAAGCGGCCATCTCACAGGGAGCTGTGAAGACCAGAACGCAGAGCAGTCGGTGTAGGGCAGTCAGCGGTCATCCCTGAGCCACACCATCAGGTGTGCAGAGCTGGTGCACATGCCCAGCGAAATACTCCTCATAGCTTGCTCAGCTGAGTACAGAACGCAGTAAAGCATGTCTGACTCTGGGAGGATATTTACTCTAGTAGCACAATGCCTCCTACACCCAGACAGAAGGAAATTCAGAATTCTGATGCTTACTGGTACAGAGGAAAAGCAGCTGTTACGACGCACAACACATACTGGGCATAACTTACAGTTTGCAAGGACCAATGCTCAACACTGGCTTCCTAAGGCATAATGACATTTAAAAAAGAGCTGGAGACTTGCTAGGGAAATAGGTCTGTTAAATAAGCCCATCTTTATACCTCCAGATTAGAGAATCAAATTTGGAACCGAGCAAGATTTTAGCATAGAAGAGCAGTGGCCAAGTCCCTGGGTCTAAGTGTGGCCGAGATGCCCACAGGAGCCCAGTTGCAGGGGAATCCATAGGGCAGGGAAGGGGAACGACACGTGCTGCTGCAGCTTTAGAAAAACCTACTGTTGAGAAACTAGGGCATGCCTCTGATCGGGTGGCAGGACTGGAGACTCCTAGCTCTCTTAGAAGACTATCAAGAGTTATTCTAACACATCCTCCTCCCTGTAACAGGACAAGAGGCCAGAAGTAGAAATTTTGACAGAACACAGACACAAAAGGGGAAAAAACATTCACACAATGGAAAAAAAAAAAATAATCGAGCCAGCTTTTTGTACTGTCCATGTTGCTCAGGTATGGGAGTTAAGACAGAAACCAGCCATTACCAGATAACAACTAGTTAATAGATAATAAATGCTTTGAGACTTCCTGGAAAAAATATTTTCACTGGGCATTGGGTATAATAACACAAAGGAAGAGAGAAATATTGTGACACAGAAGTGAACAAGAGAGTGTGGACCAAATGTTTAAAGCTAAGACCTTCACTTGACCTCCAAAATTTCCTTCACAGTTCTACACAAGCCATTTCCAAGAAGTAAGGTTCTGAACCAACAATCCTTCCGAACCAACAGACTGCATCAACTGCTTGTGTCACAGCTGAGTTTTGCATTTGCACTTCTGGGCTGTTGCACACAGGCAAAATATTGTGTTCATAAACCTATGGGTGCCTTTTCTGAAGACCATGGGAAGCCCTTTTAAAGAAGAAGCTCTTGGGAAAAGGGAAGGAGAGGAGCTATAACCAAATATCCTCCCCCCGCCCCCCCTCAATCTGCATGCAATCTGCATAGAAGACAAGCTTTCAAACCGGACAATAAAATCTCACATCATCTTCAAGGGGAACATGAACTTTAAAGACTTCTCTGAAAGTCAATGAGCAGCTTGTACCTATTCCAAACAAAAAAAAGCATGTAGATTGTTGGGATTTTTTTTTGGCGTTTCACATACGCGCATGCACACACACGAATAAATAAATAATTCCTGTCTTTCTCTACAAATCAAGGCAGAACTTAGTTTAATATCACCAAACTTGGAAAAAGTGAGAGCATGCATGAATATATCTGTACACAAGACTTGCACATGCATAGCTACAGCAAAATATACAGGTTTGCCTAATACTTTCGTGGGGACAAGGAAAGCATGCCAGTTTCAGTGAAAGCATGCACTAGCATGTGAAGGAATTGCATGTGTGATATTTACAATACCTGGTATATTTTATGGGTACCTATAAAAGGTAAGGATAGGCAAGAGGCTTTTGAGTCCCTCTGCTGCAGACACTGTTATGTGGAAATCCAAGATTCAGAGAGGAAGCCCCCACTTTTTGGGTCTCTGCTGTCTTGAACAAACTTGACCAGTACCTGAAAGCTGACAACACCTAACTCTGGAAGCAGCAGTCTCTAGCAAAGGGGTGAGGGCAAAGAGGGGAGAAAGACACTGTACAGCATTTGTAGGTACAATAGATGTTAGAAGGGATGACGAGTTCTTTGTGCCAGCCCTGGGCCAAGAAGTGGGCTCACTGGAGTCCCTAACACGCATCTTCCCTTACAAGGGCCAAGCGTTTGCTCAGAAGATAGGAACACGGCCCCTCGAGAGGCAGATTCCTTCATCTTACCCAGGGGGAGGCAGGGTGCTCTGGCCCCTAGTCCTGCTCTTGCCCCTGAAGTGCCCCAGACCCATCCTGGCTGAGGAGGGGTGGCCAACAGAGGCAGCTTCCCTCCTTCCTTTTGCTCTTTTTTGGCAGGGAAACTCTTAAACAAACAAATGAAGAAACACTGAGGATTTAAGTAAACAGACAAAGATTTATCTGACAGGCAGACTGAGCCTTTCCCTGCCCCCTTCCCTTCCCACAGGGCAGGGCGCTGCCTTGTGCTCTTGCTGCGAAGCCAGTTACCAACAGCATTTGCCCCAAGCCCTTGCTGTCACCGGCAGCCCCTAGGACCCTCCTGTGATCCCAGGCCACAGCCAAGCTCTGCCTAAACGTCAGAGGTCTACAGTCGGAGACATTAAAGATGATAAAACAAAGCCATTTGGTCTGTGGCCAAAGCAAGTTAGAGAGCCCCTCACGGGGAAGCAAGCTCGTTCGTTCAGCCACCAGGCACTAACCCTGCAAGTCACGCCTCAGCTAGAGCCAGTTGCGCCTACAAGATGGAAGGGAACCAGCTCTGGCCTGTGGCTGGTGGTGGCACCGTATCTACCTGCCTGTGCCCTGCACCGAGGCTGCTAACACAGCCACCTGTGCAGAGGTGGTTCCCTGCCGCTGACACAGCTGCAGCCCCTCCCCGTCCCCTCTGCAGAACTACAGAGGGGACACCCACTGCCAGGGGCATTCACTACGCTTCTCTACACTTCTCTATTTGACACGAATTAGCACACTCTGCCTGTGGTTTTTTAGAGTTGGGGAAAAAAGGTAAGAAACAGATGCAATAGTGTGATGTTCCAGTTTCAGTCGAAACACCAGGCTGCACCCAGCTCATTCTGGGGAACAGAAGAGACTGCGAAGCAAGAGGGAGCCTCAACCTCCATCTCGCACCCAAAACTTGCTGGCTGCTGCAGTGGAAGCGTTGATATTACTGTACAGCAATGCACAGACACAAAAAACATACAAGTAAGAAGGCAAATAGGCATGAAGAGATGAAATCTACTGTTGATACTGTAAGAGGGCAGGAAGCAAAGAATAGTTCATCTACACAGGAAAGCTGCAGCAATTTAGCACACAAGTCTTTTGTGCATGCACGTATCAGTTGAAACTGTTTAAGTAAAGCAAATCTGTTCAAAGAGACGGAATAATGTCCACCCAAGAATTTGCTCTGGTTTAATTAAATCAGTTAAAGAAATTAATTTTAAAGAGGTATTACTCTAGCTCCACACAGATAAAGCCTCAGTACTAGCTTACAGAAGCAGAGGGATAAAGTTGGAAGCAGTCTGTTTCTGAAGTGTAAGAAAAAGGAAAGAGCATTAGACATTAGGAGACAGGCACGCATGATGGAAGACTGAAAAACCAACAACAGGGATGCTGTACAAAACAGACATGCCAAGCAGACAAAGTGACTGAGAGACAGACAAGCAGGCTGGCAAAGTGACAGACACAAAAAGAGGCAACAAATAAACCAGTTGTACTTCTAGTTCCTCTGAATCAGCCCTATCCAGCCAATCACCTTCTCACTCAGGAGACACAGTCCTAAAGAAAAGCAAGTATTTTACCTAAACCAGAAAAAAATATGTCAAATCCCCCCCCACCCATCTTCAGGCACGTTCTTGCAGCCAGCATCATAAAACATCTCTTATTATTTGCGTAAATATAGAAAAAAAAATCCTGAAGGGTTAAATCCTTTAGCAGATGCAGAAAAGAAGGGCTTGGTGGGAAAACAGGGGTGTTCCAAGATGCTCCATATTGTAAGTAACCCCTGAGCAGTCCTTGCAAAGCATTTGGGGAGATTTTTAGTCTGAAAGACACTTTACAAAAATAAATTGTAATTGAGTTTAATAATCTTCCCCTTTTCAGAAAGGGCCTGACAGATGCTGCCTAGTGCTCACTTCTGCCCCATTTCAAATATTTTTACCTTATTTGGATGAAATATATTATTTTTCTAATGAAAGGAGGTTGGTTTTTTTTTTTTTTTTTTTTTCCAAAGAGCTGGTTTTCCCTTCGTCCAGCTGGTGCCTTTATTAGGTTAGTGCTTGCTCCCTTTTGGGGATGGGATTGTTTTTTTCCCTGAGCTGGGAGAGACCATGCCAGCCCCTCAATCTACAAGTGCGCAGTTCAGAGCTTCTGCTGCACAGCAAGTGGAGGAGTTGGGCCCTGCTCTCCATTTTCCCTCTTCCCTGATACCCCAAAATTCACCTTAGGTATATTTCCATTATTTTGTTTCATTTTTTGAGAGCGTACATAGTGGTGAGAGCCAGCCTTTCATCAGCATAATAGGTGGACACAGTTCTAAAAGTGCCTACAGAGGCTGACTCTGAGGAAGCAGCATAGTCTGGGGATAAGATGATAAAAGAGAAAATGAAGAAAGCTGGAAGCTCTCTCCTGTACCCTTAGGTAAATAATTTGCTATATTTCACCTCCCAGCATCCCTTTATTTATGTTTTCAATCCCTGGAGGCCAAGCCCCTCTCTTGATTTGCACTTGCATACAACCCAATGGCATGAGAGGTCAAGTCCAGCCTGGAAGACTCTCAGCTCAAGATGAACATCAGTTTTTGGTGTGCAGGGTCACCACCATGTACAATTTGTGCTTAACATAAAGCACCACCACACAGAAGGGACTTTCCAAAGCTTCCTGTTGTCAAAACCTTTGGGAAACACATGCTCCACAACCTGCTAGTCAAGCAAGGAGACCTTAACACAACAGGTCTGCAACAAAAAGCTACTCTGGACCTGCTGTCTAGCCTTTGTTTTCCCCAAGCATGGCACTGCCCCACCAAAGGAAAAGCAAAGGCAGCCGCCATTTCTCTAGCACACACTGCAAATGAAAGCAACGGAGTAGACGCAGACTGGGTTTTTCCACAGGCTCCCTCCCTGCCCCAGGCAGCAGCCCAGCATATACCATGCTTCCTTCCACCAGTATACATCAGAATAGACCTTCTGGCAACCCTTCTAACAAACCCCAGACCAGGGTGAGGTAGCTACTGGAAATGCAGCCAGTTCCCCCGCTCTATTGAAGACAAAATCAAGAGAGAACATAGTTATTAAAAAGCACTTACTTGCCAGAAGAACCTGAGTTGCAATAAGCAAAGGCCAGATCTAAAATGTCTACCTGCAGGCCAGGGCAAGCTGGCTAACTGACCAACGCAGGCTGCTCCAGGATGGTAGGGCAGTTCCCCTCACACAGCTGTGCAGTCCAGGCTATCAGGGGACAGTGGCTACAGCTGTGTGGTGTGCTGCAGCCTTGCAGTGCTCTCACTCCAAAGCACAGCCAGCAACGGGGGCTGGGGCTCTTGCTCCAGGGCACAGCAGTTCATGGGGTTTGGGGTTTTTGTGCAAGCTGCAGGACCTAGCATGAAACCTGGTTCCCAAAGTTGGCTTTCTCTTCAACTTGTCTTTGTCACATCTCTGTATTTACCAGCCAGTAATTTTTTACCATCACATGGGGAAACTGAGGCACACTTATAAGTAAAATACTTTGCAAAGCATCATGCAGCAAAGCAGAAAGATCACAAGGGATCCTACAGTCCATCCTCTTCCTTCTGATCCCACACAGTTAGGTTACACTCCCAACACACAAAAGGCAAAAAAAAAACCCCAAACCTTCCTGCTTCTGACAAAGATACACGTAGGACTTAATTGTCACATCTGGCGGTGAGGAAGGCTGGACAGAGATGATCAGGAGACATCTCTCTTAACCCTTTCCCACATCATCACATTTTTTGAGTTCCCCACATTTCTCTTGCAGCTATTGAAAAGGGAGCTTTTATATCCTCAAATTACTGGAAAGCACCAGCCTGATACTGTTTCCTCTAGGAGAGACAGCACAGGCTCACACGGTTTCACTGAAGTGTGCTCAAATGACACTGTTCAGAGGAAGCTCCCTTCACCTGCTTTCTATATGCTGTCAAGGACCTATAGAAACCATGTTACAAACCCACTGAACTCACCAACCCGGGTGTTGTTATTCTTCTTCCTGTGTCAAAACAAAGGCTGATTACACAGTAAAATAGAGTACTTGAATAAGCCAGATGGTGGGTAACCGCTGCTGCTGTCTTTCTTGTTCTGCAGAAAAAAGGTTCACTACCTGGTCATCTTTCCGCTAATATGATGCCATTCTTAGTGCCTACTGGCCAGTGGGCTAAACATTTCACAGGGCAGCTGATCTAAGAAGTTTGTTTCTAGCAAAAAAAAAAAGAAAAAAATTACAAGTTAGCAGTCAGGCTACATGGTTCATAAGGACCAAAATACTCGCCCTAGAACTGTTGCTATGCTGGAAAGACAAGGAACATGAGACAGAGGAATAAAACTTGTGATTCGCAACAATACCTGCTGGTAAGAAGGTCTGGCTTCTTCCAAATTCTCTGCTGGTGGGTTGGATCTCTTCAACAAAGTACACAAACACCCCATCAGCAGCCAGAGGCCCAGAGTTAGATTTTTTGAGCAACAACAGCTATGACGGCGTTTTCTGGGATTCATCAGGTTGGGGAAAGGAAAAACTGTGACCTCTTGAATTGGTAAAGGTTCTAAGAAGCAAAAACTACGGGAGGAAAAAGAGCAGCAGCAGAAAACTGCCTTTTACTCTGCACCAGAAATCTTGAGGTAAATGAATTGAACACTGGCAACATGGAGGAAAAGGGGGGAAAAATGAACCCGCAGGGATGCTTGTACTGTAAACCTCGTAAGTCACTCTGCAAGGCACATACCTCAGCAACATATTTTCCACATTTCACCAACTGCTGTTGTCCAGGCACTTTCTATTTTCAAAACCTTCTATGTATATGAAATGTACACAGGCAGGACAATACTTTTTCATCACATCCCTGTGTTCAGTTGTGTTTTCTTTTCACAAGGATTCTTGGCTTGGAGAAATGAAAAGTGCCATCTCTTAAGAAAAGCCTTTCCTTTTAAACACTTTCAAATTTGCCCTGTTTTAGCTAAACGTGACGTTCTTTGTGAACGTTAAACAGTGGAGAGAGAGACTGAGAGGGAGAGGGGGAGAGAGAGACACACACACACTCACTCCTGGGGAAGATATTCGTCCATTTAAGGAATGAGAAATCATCACATTCAGCAGCAGGTCTAAATACAGTAATACGAAGGTCCCTTTCGCTCCCCCTGAGCAGGAAAATGTCACTGTGTACCAGACACCCAAATACTCAGGAATCAAGTAAATCCCTCATTTTTAAGAAGGGAGCCAAATAGTTCTGTTGAACAAAGATGGGACTGCAGTAGTTACGAACTACTTGCTGTACGCCATTTCTTTCAATGGCTTCTGCACTGACATGGCAGGGTTAGACCAGTCATGGGATACAGCACAGCATTCCCTGCTGGTAGATAAGACTAAGGGGCTGTGGGTTATCTCACACGCTCCCTTCAGCACCTCCTGCTGCTGGGGGTGGAAAGGAGCAGAGTGCTGCATTCTGCACCCTGCAGAGCCTCCTGCTGGGAGGAAAGGAACCAGAATAGCTGCATTTTACTCACTTGATGATGCATCCATCTCACGCTCTGCAACATCGGAGGCAACCTAGCATTACAGTGTTGTTGGAGCTATTTATAGTGTACCTTATATTGCGCTTACACCGTTCTCTACACTGCCTCCTGCTGGTATAACCTAGTATTGGAGCAGGCAGAAAAATCAACCATAAATGTCCTTCAGAAAACATTTTATAAAGACTGAATTTCTGTAATAGTCCCTCTTCCCTCCCTTTACCACCCTGCATGCATATTTCTCCCCAAAATAAGAGCCACAGTAATCCAGTAATAGCCTGGTGTTAAATAGTGGTAACTCATATTTATTACAATTATATACAATCGTATTTTATATTTGAAATCTATACATGATCACACAGACGAGCACACTTGCTTGGTGAGGACAGTGAGACTCAGTTGTTACAAGAATTGCTCTGCTAAGAGACTCTGATGCAGTGAATAATATAATTGGACACCACCATTTTACCAGCTGAGAACACAATGCTGCAAATGAGAGGTTTCAAAATTCACTGTTTATTTGTGTATAGCCCCAGTGGGGCAAAAAAAGGCTGGACTGGGTAAGAAGGGCCAGTGGTTAACCTCAGAGCTGGAACAGTTCTCTCCTCTGTAAAGACTGCTTCGCTGAAGCAGGTGCCTGTCACTGGGTAGGTACAGGTCTCAGCTGATCATTTAAGATGGATTTTCTCCTCTTTTAGGGAGAAAAACAGGCTAAAAACCATTGCAAAGATTCAGAATTAACCAACTATTTCAACATCTGATACCAACTCATTCATTCACTCATTCAGGGTAGCTATAAATAAAATGTAAGATGTCAAAAACGGATGTGAGCTTCTTGTCTTTGGAGGAGGAAGGGTAATAATTGGGATGAGTGGAGTCAACTTCTTTTAAAGCCTTCTTTTACTGGGGAGCAATCGGTAACAAAGCCACCTGTTCTCATGGATTTTACTGTGGCCATGAAACCTGGACTTGGTCCCTAGCATGAGGCCACTTTAATGAGTTTAAGCATGTGGGGTGGAAATAGTGTTCTTTGGACCCCACAGAAATTTAGTGTTTTTAGATGCTAGGTAGTTTCAGGAATTGGAGGCTTGACATAAGGCTTGGAAGAGCCAAGACTAAGATTTGGTGAGGAATTCAGGGTTAAAACGTTCTTTTTTTGGCAACAGAATATCAAGTAGTTTGAGAAATAAAACAGAGGGTTATTTTGGGAAACAGAGAACTGGTTTGGGCCTTATGTGGGGATTAAAGGCTTGTGAAATCAAAGAGCTCAGGGCAGATTGGTTTCTGAAATCGGATAGAAGGGACTCTAGGATGCAGCAAAGAGGCTGACTGTTTCAGGAGAGATCGTGTTTTTGTAAAAGGACTTATTCTGTAGCTGTGGTGCATGGTAAGGCGATTGGTCTTCCAGCCTAGGCAGTGGCCCCAGCTCATGGGGAGAAGGTGGGTCTGGGAGGGGAGAAGAAGCCACTGCAACACTGCAAAGCCCTGTGGTGAAACAGGGCCCACCTTGTTCACTGGGCAATCATGACCCTGCTCAAGGTCAATCATGGGAGAATCACTGGACAGGATGGTGGCACTTCTCTCCACAAAATGGGAGAGGCACCGGGGACAGTGCAGGAGGCTAGGGAAGATGTACAGCAGCAGCAGCAGCAGAAGCCAGGGTGCCTTAGTCAATCTCATTCTCATTGCTGGCTCCCTCAGGTCTTCGTAGCTTTTCCACTTGCTCATTAATCTGTCCATCCCCTCCTCGCCGGTCCTCAGTCTGGACACCCAGACATTCCTCCTCATCTACATGGCTAACGTCATCATCCTCATCGTCCTCTTCCTCCTCTTCATTCCTTTTGGTTTCCCTTTTCTCCTCCTCACCCTGCACCTCCATCCGCACTTGGCTCTTGACGTCAATCACTGCCTTGTTGCCCTCCTCCGTGCTCAGCAGATGGCAGCTGACCTTCGAACCCTCAGGGCTGTGGTTCTCCTTGACTGGTGATGAGGTGGTAGACTCATTGCTGACAGGTGAGATGTCACTGCTGCTATTATGGTTGGCAACAACAGGGTTGGAGGGTGAGCTTGGCTTCACTGGGATCTGCCATGACGGGATCTTAGGTGCCGAAGGGGAGGGAGGGAACTGCCTCCTTGGGGGAGGGGAAGAGGGGAAGAAAAGGAGAGAAAGGGGCTTTTATTAAAAAAACTGAGGGGTTATCATTAGAGAGAATGGTATGTGCACTGGGGAAGTCATGTAAAGCAGGACTGAAACCACAAGTCTCCTTTGCCATAAATGAACAAAACCAAGGCCACTTCACCTCTTCAGCCAGAATCTCAAAGTGCTTTACAAGCACCCTGTAATCAAGCCTGCACACAAGGAAAATATCACAGCTGGGCAATCTGAAGTACTAAAACGATCTGGTTTGGCCAATTTCAGAGAGTAAGCTAGCACTCAGGAATGCTGCCTGTGGAAAGACATGGGTGTCCCTTTATAAAACAATCACTAATTAATTGGTAAAGAAAATTCCCACTGGAGTAAGAAGTCAGACACACCAGGTCCTTGTGCCTGAGCCAAGGAATTTCACCACCTGGCTCTCGCCTCCACTGTGATACACAGCTATTGCATTCTGGCTCATTACGACCCAGAGCCTATCCCCTAGTCCCAGCATGCACTTCACATGTTTGGGCCAGATCCTGGCTGCCGCAAACTGGTTCAGCGTCTCTGACTTGAATGGAGTCAAGCTAGCTTGCACCAGCTGAGAAAGCTGGCTGCTCTGTCCTTGAGTCCTTTCCAGGTGGGCTTTAAGGATTTGATAGTAGCAGGCTAATGCCCAGCCCTAATAGGAGAATCCAAGTACCAAACAGGACAAATGTAAGTGCAGTGGGGAGCAGTGGTGCCCTCAGAAAGTCATCCATCATGAAGAGCAAAGCAAAAAAGCCTGTCTGATCTAGTACTCCCCATGCATCCTTGCTTGTGTACATGAAGACTGGGAGTATGAAGAGGTAGCAGATCAAGCTCTGAAAAGGATGCTGTGTGGCAGGGAGTCCTCATGCCCCTCAGGTGAGCTGGCTAGTGCCACAGACAAGACCAGAGCAGATGAAAGCTGGCTGCCTTCCTACAGTGAGTGCTCAAACACAGCAGATTACATTTTCTTAGACTGAACTAGGAGCAGTAGTTGATCTCACCTCCCTCCTCCTGCTGCCACCACCAGCCATCGAAGAACTCTGCTGATCTAACCTCCATCTCCTGTGAGTGCAATATGCTAATGTCTGCATTATTCAACCAGTATCATAATGCAATCAACAAATTCAATCTGGAGACTTTTTTGGCTCCGGTGTTGCTGCTGCCTCCTCACTGCAGAAACATTTGCCTTTTTGTTAAAAAACACCCCCCCCCAAAGTTTTCTTTTTTCCAAAAAGCACTTATCCCCCAGCTGCAACTTTCCCATTGCTGAAGAGGTGTCACTAAGTAATGCTCTCTCCCCAGCAGTGATGCTAGTATGACCCAACTTAACAGACAGTAACTTAGTATGTGTCCTCAAGCCTCCAAAGCTTTCTACTGTGACTCCTGGGAGGAATGGGAGGTGTAGCAAGAATTTAAAAGGATACTAAAGTCAATACACTTTTCAGACTTTTGAAAAGCCCACTCGCTGAGATCCAGAACATGTCTAGTCCAATCTTAGACTGATCTTTGAAGTCCATCTCTTAGGAAACAGATGGCTTGAGAAGACTTCGTTACATGTAGAAGGAGGCAAGGGAGTCACACTAGAGGGAAAGGATCAATAGCTGAAAAGCTAGACAAACTCTTAAGTAATGTACTTGGTAAAAAAGAATTTCTTCAAGAACTGAGATCTGATCCTTGTTCTTATGACTGTCCCACAGGCTGGGATTTATATCACCTCATTTCAGACATCTACTACATTATAAGATGTCTGTACCTGAGCTAGCTAATCGAGAGAAACAGGCTCTGCTGAAGTGCGATTCTTTTCATCCTGGTTATGCCCTAACCATGAACAGGTCAGCTGAACTGTATCCAGAAGTGACTCTCTCTGTAACAGAATGCAGGTGCAGATCCTGTGGTGAATGGCAGAGAATTCCTCTATCATAAACAAAAAGGAAAAATCTTATTAATTACCCAAGGCGCTCTGTGATTTAAGGCAAGTTTGAAAAGCATTTTGAGACCTGCAAATAGAAAGTGATAGTGGAGTGCAAAGTGGTATTATTAAAATAGCAATAACAGGATACAGAGTCAGTTCCTGTTGGTAATGCCTTTCCTCTCCATGATTGAGAGAATCCCAGAAAGCAACCCTTTCCCCACACAATAATCTGCTCACATATTCCACTCATACCGGTTCAGGAGAAGTCCTTTTAACGAGTAGATCTCAGATTTCAATTCATTAATATTCTGCGACTCCAGAATCCAGTTGGTGGAAGTTGTGGCCTAGAACATGAAAAAGACGACATAAAGATCAAAGTATGAACTGGGAGATAGTTCACAAATGTCACTTTTTTCTATGTTATCCTCCCTCTCCTCCCATCTGGGAATCTCGAGCCCTGGGGATAACATACATAAGCTCATTTAAAATCTCTCAGATCTGAGCAAAACAACTTGCACAATAAAGAAGGACCTGAATGGATCCCCATGATGATCAGAAATAATAATTGTCTCAAGGTGCTAAGACTATTCAAGTATTTGCTTTCTGTTTGGGGGACTAATTAGTCTTGTCTCCAACATACCATGCACAACCATTGCTGAAGCATCTCAAGGGGATCTTTCTTTTTTGATTAGGAGGCCGCCAGCACTTGTGAGAATTCAGACAAAACTAGGTCTACATAGGATGTTTTCCACCAACATATCGGGCACAGAACAATACACAAAGAGGAAAACTAAATCATTTGACGCTGACCTAATGAATGACTTCTAGAGAACTAGAACTAGGATCCTGAAAGGCAGTGGGAGTTGCACTGAATCAGGTCCTTTGCTCTTCCCTGTGACTGCACTTAGTTGATGCAACAGATTCAAATATTATACATTAACAACTATTTTAAAATGATTTGTTCATTTCTCCTAAATCATGAAATAAAGAATTTCTTATCTGCACTCTGTGGCGTTTAGAGGTGGCCTGATAAATTGCTGCTTGAAAGTTACAAAAATTTTCCCTACTAGATCCGAAGAATTAGAGCTATGCTTGAGTTACCAAATTGTATCTCCAGGAAGCAGCTGGACTAGGCACTGTCTTTTGGATATTTCAAGGCAATGAATGCAGTTTGGTGGGGAAAAATGATAAGTAACTCGTGGAAGTCTGGTACAGCTGCTGTCAGCACTGCATCAGAATTGGTAACAACTGAGGAGAACATGCTGCAGATACTACTTTTGGCAATCTTCCTTTTAACCCTTTTGGGAACTTGAGAAATAGGAGGAACATTCTGAAAGACAGATCATGGCCTGTGGTTACCCCATTCTATCATTCTAGCAATTCGTGTAGTGATGGGCTGAGTAAGGGACCAAAGAATACTCATGTCTAGCACTTCCCATAGTAATTTCTGCTAAAAGCCATTAGGAATGAACCCATTTGTGAGCATCACTCCAGAGATACTCCTAATAAATCCCCTGACAAAGCAATCCCAGACTGGAATAACACAAACCCCCTCCTCGGCAGTTCCTACTAGATGTAGCCAGAACTGGTTGTTCCCACTTATTCTTTAAACAGACTCCAGTTAGTGCTGAGTAACCCTGAACACCTTCACAGCCAGCACTCCTCACAGTGACTTCTGGGCTGTGAACCCAGTGAGCTGGGAGAGGCTCAGTCTGTAGGAGCTGTGATATACACAGATGCGTTCCCTTGGGATTCACACTCCCAGCCCTCAGACAGCAAGAATCCAGGAGCCACTGTTCTGGCTTTCCAAGACCTTGAAAGCTACAGCAGCACATTAACAAGGGAGTGATTTCCACTCACTGGCCTGCAAAGGACTCAAATTTCCAAAACACATATGGTGCCAGATGCCTAGGATTTAGAAATAAAATCTGACATCTGGGGCTTTTTAGCCAGTCTCTTTAAAAAACAGTTGTAGAAAATTCAAGCCTTGAATTTTTATGTACGTTTTTTAATTACTTAAAGTCCCTCTTTTTAATTTTTTACAGCATGCCAGTAGGAGTTTGAAAAGCAGATATAAAAACTTACATTACAGCTGAGAAAACACAGCTTTTATTCTTTGGTTTGTGGGGTTGCCCAAGTTTTTCTTTGTACACATGAGGTTTAGATATCATAACAATGTGTGCTACCATTTCAGTGCAGGGGGTAGAGAGGGGGGGGAGGAAAAACTTCTTCAAGACTCTCTAAACCACCAAGACTCTTATGCCCTTTTTCCTTCTTAAAGCTCAACATGTGGTCTTAATCTTAACACTTAAGACCTGAAAACAGTTTTCCAATTTCCGGACTGGCTCCAGGCCACTGACAGGCCACAGTTCCCAAGGAAAATTGAAGTAGAGTGTTGTGACCATAAACTGGCTTTCATGGTTGGGTTTACAGCTGTGCCACTGAGGGATTCCTACTGTACAGTGTGCACACCACATAGTCAGCTGTGGCCCACCAGTTACACACCATGAAAAGGTTTGTACGAGATTAAAGTATAGGTAAGGGGCGAAGACAACTGTTCACGCTATAGGTAAAAGCATTGTCTAAGGGATTTCACAGTAAAAAGAAAAAATGTCACCCTGTGCAGAGAATACTGCAAGATGACTGGGCTCTGCATAATGACAAGTTTGTGAGTGAGAGGAAGACTTCATCTCTATGTGACTCGTTCAAATCCATCCCACCTCACATGTAAACAACACTTACTGGCTAATAGAATGCTTAGGCCAATGGCTGCAAAGTACTTTGGAGATGAAGAACACTATTCTCATTGCCAGAAAGAAAATCAATTTTGGTCAGAAGTGGTTACTTGTAGTTACACACGTAACAACACAAACTAGTCAGAACTGATGGTTTTATTGCCGGGGTCAAGTCAGGAGTCAAGGGGAATGGGCCACTGTGTGTCACTAATGTGGGGCCACCTGTTACACTGAGATGACCGAAATCATTGAAACAAGAAACCAAACAGTAAGAATGTTCAGCCATTACCTGGCCTGGTATCTGAAAAGGTGACTTAAATACAGTACTTCAAGTGTGTGCTTGGCTGAACAGGATAAAGCGATTGTTTTGACGATGTACAAGGGTACAGGAGAAATATAAACATGTAAAATTACATATTACACACAAATAAAACCTCTGCACAACTGGCCTTTACCTCTTTTGGTCAGTGGACTAACAGCACAATTATTTCATCTCAAATGCAATGCAGAAGATACAGAGCTGAGAACAGGTCTGAGGTCTCAGACACACCCGCTGCGTACAAAGCTATATAGCAAAGCCCTCTCAGAAGTTAGATATATTTCATTGAGTACCCAATTAACATCCAGTGCTTTAAACAGACCACCTATGGAGAAGTCAGATGCAGAGAAACTGTCTGGGGATACGACAGAGCTGAAGGCTGGATTGTGAGCCTAATAAGGTGCTTTCCATGTGCCCACGAAAGAAGCCATGCATGTTCCAAAGAAGATGGTGATGTTGTAAATGTAAAGAGTTCGAAGTGGATACCTTAGAAGCAGCCAGTTCTTGGGTGAGCTCCTGGATTTTCTGTTGTTGCTGGATCAGCAGTTCCTGGACAGCTGCTAAAGTTGTCTGTAACTGAGTCACTGTGAGGGAAAAAGCAGGAGAGCGTTTAACTGAGATACGTGCACATATATGCACTCACACACGTCCTTCCTGCTGTCTAGCTACAAAGATGCTTCTATTCCTACTATATTTAATTTATCTATGCCCGCCTGCTCACTTTAATCCATATGATTTATCTGCACTACGGGTAATCTACCTGCACTGCATCTAACCTCCAGTATTTCTAGTTTATCTTTCTATTGTATAGATGTCTATAGCCCACAGTATATCCATCCAAAACCTCTCCCTTCTAATTATATTGGTTTATGATTTGTACATCTCCCTGAACTTACACAATGTTTGTATCATTTATCTATCCTGGGCCTCACGCAGGCAAACACTGGGGCTAGCTCCAATCTGGGAAGAGGCTGGTCTCAGGATTGACCTTAAGGTATCCTGAGAAATGAAAGATGCTTTTCTTCTCACCCTCCACTAAAAAGTGTAATTAGCATCCTCCCACTCTCAACCCACCAGCTCCTTCAACCCCAACATCTTTAACAAACTTACTGCTGAAAATCATACTTTTTTCCATCCCACCAACTGAATATACTTTGCACTTTTCCCCTTTTATTTCAAGTGAACACCCTGTATTCCCCTCCTACACCCCAGCAAACACTGAAGAACTTCTGCTGGACTCCAACTCCAGCTGTAGGAGAACTTTTTCTACTTTGGTACTTTATCCAAAGCTTCCAGGCAGTAAACAAGCTGATAAAATAAAATAAAATTAAAACCTCTACTGGTGTGACAGGTAACAGCTAATCCAGACCATCATTAGGGCATCGGGTAATGAACAGACACCCTATAGAGTCAATAACAGAGAAGGTGGCTAAGGTCAGGGAGGCACAGTAATTACAGACTCTCCTGACCCTTCCTCGGATTTTCAGATGGAAGGTGGGGGGAAAACACCAAAAAAAAAGCCCCTGGAAACATCAGAGAAGCAGAAATTAAAAATGAACTTTACAGCCCTCCGAAAGGCTGTCATTTTATTCCCCTTATTAATATTCTGAGGTTGGGAGCCTTTCCGTAAAAACATAATTAATTGAGGCCGCGCCGACAGTAAACAAGCAATTTCAAATTAAACCGAAATGACGGCGGCTTCATTTGCAAATGTGAACAGATTCTCAGAGCAGATAAATGAAGTCACCACATAAAGTGGAGATGGAGGGAAAGAAAAGGGTGGGAGTCTTGGCAGAATGGAGGATACAGGGAGAAAGGCTTTGAGGGGTGAATTGATGGAGTCATTAATCTTTACCTGTCTGTGTCACACTGCCACTCATCTCAGAAATGTTTGACTCAATCCTCTGAAGTTGTTTCCTGTCTTCTTTGCCTCCCATGATGAGAGGAAGCAGGTATTTCTGCATGGAGTACAGAAACTTTTTTAGGAAATAGGGATATGCAAAGTGGTCTTCCTAATCTACCTTGAAACATCCTTAAAGCCCACACCCCAAACCTCAGCCTTTATCACAGAGCCAGTGATCATTTATCCACACACCTGGCTGAGAAAAGAAATTCCCTCTACAGCAGGTGTTGAAGTTGCAGAAGAGAAGATATGAGTTCTGCGGTTAAATTTTTGAAGGTGCTAAAAAACAGTTCCTAACTCCATTTAAGGTTTCCTGGGACAGCTCTCAGTCCAGAGAAACATCCGTCACATACAGAGTACAATTTCAGATCTTATGCTCTCAAATATGAACACACTGATGTGTCACAACATCTGAGCTACATCCACAAGGCAAGGAATGCCAAAGTGGGAAGAAGAGAAGAAAGGCCCAGGAAAGGCCAGAGGAAGCACAAGCCAGGGAATGAGAGGTATTATAAAAACTTTTGAAACTTGGCAGGGGAAGGGTTACGAGTCACAGAGGGAAAAGCAGGGATCTGGAGCACGGGGAATAGAGAAAGGAAACGGAGCAGTTAACAACAGTAGCAGAGAACTAAGGATCCAGGGCTAAAGGAAGTGAGAACCAAGCTAGTACAGGATGGGAGGCAGTTCAGTGACACTGTACACAGCCACGAGATCTACCTCATTCTGCCCTTGCAGAGGATGGACTGCGTTTAATAGGTCACAACTCTTACTACCATGGGTCCTTCTGCAGCACTGCTCCTATGAACTGAATATGCATTTTAACAAGGGCATATCCAAGCACAACATGGCAGGTGAAAAAAATGTGAGAGAAGGATGGTCTAGGATGTGGAAATAGTCCTGATAGTGCCTATCAATTCTTTTTCATCCTGCCTTTTGATTCACATACACCCACTGCAGAGGCATACATACAGGATGGCTTCTGAGGCAGAGCTGATTATCCAAACTCACATGTATGGGACAGCCGCCTTTTACACTTAATAGCACCAGTCTAAGATTTCAGTGTTGCTGTACACAGCCCTTACCCACACAAAGCACATGTACACATACATGTTTGCACCCAGACATTCTGAAAAGCAAAAAGCTTTTGATGACTTTCACGAACAGTTCTCTCTCAATTTTCACAGAATGCACATGGGCAACTATGTTGTATCCTAGCATCCCATCTTTCATATAAAAATCACTATTTGCAAACTCCCTCAAAATCCCATGAAGGGCAGAAGGAATTTATCAACTGTTTCCAAAGATGTCTTACTCCTATAAAAGAATATGGGTCTCTGCTAGGCACACAATATGCCTCATGAGGTTTGGATAGACAGCAGAGCAAGAACTGTAAACAAAGAATACAGCACTAGGATATATTAACAGCATGAGTGACATTATGCCAAAAAAAATCTGTAAAATCATCAATATGTTTTAGACACGTGTCATTTAGTAACAGCAATATGTTCAGGTCTGCAAGGCCCAGCAGCTGTTGTCTTAACACCCCTCTGGACACTTAGAGCTCCACCATTCTTTGCAAGAATGAAAAGATCAGTAAGGTTGGCATCACTACTTTAATGTAAAAACATAGGGACAACATATCTCAATAAAAAGCCATTCTCTTAAGTCATGTAACTTTACTTGCAGAGATGGAACATGTTGCTTCATCTGGCCTCTCTCTCTTAGCCTGAGACCCAGAAAATTAATGATAGGATAGGATAAGAGAAGTAGTTTTAAACCAGAAGGCCAACACTTTGATTTGTGAAATAGGTTTTACTAAACAAGGCAGTAATTGTTAATAAAAGAACAAACATGAAAACCATCAACCTCTCATTAAATCTCCATCTCTGTCCCTTTTTCAAAAATAAAGCACAACTTCTGCTGGACCAAAGCTCTTTACACTCTGCTGTGTTGACTTGAACCACTTATGTCTGTTTATGTAGCCACAGAATATGATTCTTTACCAAAGACATTATCTAATGTCACTTACCACATTGCTGGAAAGCAAATCCAGAGTGAAAGAGTATATTCAACTGGAGAAACATTGCACAAGAAATAAGAAGGGGCTGCTGTCTGTACAGTACACAAGCAGACACACACTTGCTCTAACTTGTTCTAAGCACATTGGAGTAGAACTACAGGATGTATGGCAGACCTGGAAATTAGCACCTTCTTTTCAACATTCTGATTGGTCAAAGAAGATTCTTTCCTACCCAGGTGCAGGAGAAAAAATGGACAAATCATTAGACTGGGGCTATGACAGTAATGTCAGCTGGCCAATGCTGGGAGAATCCCTTTACTGAACTGCGCTCAGTTTCCCCAACTTAAAAAAATTCCAAAATACATATACGCGATGAAAATGACCTTGTTTCTAGCAGTTTGAGATCCACTGCTAAAAACTAGTTTTGTTTGCTTGCCTCTTTTTGACTCTGCATTTTCATGTTAAGTGTCTACATTACTCAAATACACCAATGGCAGTGCCAGTAAGAGCAGAGATGCTTCACCAACTTGGAAGCAACATGATCATTTGGACACAAGCAGCATAACATTGTTCTCTCAGAGTACAGTGTAAGAGTAGCGAGGGAGATATTACCTTGTAGAGCTGGTGGAATCCAAAGGCAATTCCTGCCATTATGATAGCCAAAGCCCCATAATCTCGCCATCTGGAGCCAGGTGGACCTAAAGGTCAAAAATCAAGAAATCATAGTCAGAACTACAGGTGACAACATTTTCATACACCCATTTTATCATAGAAAAGAACAATGAATAATACCAGTTCTGCTGTTTCTTAGCAGGCATAGATTTACGGAGCAGGGGGCATTAAGGTGCTGGTACTCCCTCAGGTACAGTGTGCAGGCTTCTGGCCCTAGGACATTAAAACATCTCTCCAGACCTCTAGCACTGACACTGGCCTTGCACAAAGTGTCAAAGGGAGACAAATCACAGCAGCAATTAAAAAAGTTCCATCAAGCTGGTTTGCTTTACTCTTTCCTTGCAGAAGGCATGCTGAACCCTACCGCACTTTCCCCAGATAACTGTCTGTGGTGTTAGTACTAGCTAAGGTTAACTCATTACTTGAATACCAATTGTTTTCCACTACCATAATATTTGAAAATGGGGACAGAGCCAGAGACCCAGAAGAGTGCAGAAAAAAAGAAAGAAGGAAGTGTTTTGAGAAAGAAGATAAATCTATCAGGGCAATAAATGGGTTTATGAACACTGTGTCAGCAATTACGGACCATTTCAATAAGGAAGGATCCAGTGTCTTTCAAGCCTGAATTACAAATAGGGACCAAAGCACACATAAACAGCAGAGAGAAAATATGCAATTAAATATCTACAGAGAGAGGTAAAGAAGTCAATATTTAACACACAATTCTGCACAGAAGCTTAGAGATTCCACAGAGCAAAGCAAAGATATGGTATGCTCTGCTCCTTCAAGCAGAATCAGAAGATACCTGTAGTTTTCCACCAGCTTTATCCTTTCACCTCCCTCGCAGTTCCCTTAATGAATCTTGTACTGCCCCCGGTTTTCTTTAATAATAAAGAGGATGCAGAGTGATCTTTCCTAAAGTTCAGTGGCAGGATGTGGGCAGAACTGATGAGGTGGAGGCCGGTGTACAGTCTCCAAACAGACAGATCCAAATCTACATGTGACCTACAACGTCTCGGAAACCCATTCTGTTCTCCAGAGTTTCAATTTAGGCTTTCAAAGGGAGGCTTAACTGGCTGAAATGGCTGGAAGCTTGTCTCCTTTCTGCTTTGCTCACCTATTGCCATTTTTCCTGTTGCTGAGATCTTCTACAGGCATTTCATTGCAGGAGTTACTCCTAATCCCAGCCCTCAGGCTCTAAGACAAGCACTGGCTCTCAAATACTGGCACTCATTGATTCTTGCTACATTTTAGGACGCAGCTCCTCAAATTATCCGCTGGCTAGAAATCTGAACAAATTAAAGCAGCTCTGTCAGAATTGGTGAATAGTGTCACCAGCAGTATTTTGGGTTGCTGCAGTGGCAGTTTTGGAGCTTAGGCACATGATCAAATTATCATAACTTTTTAACTTAATGAGTTAACACACGTCAGCTAAGCTGCAGTAACTGGCTGTGTACATGTCAGGATTTAAAATGATTTCTGGCTAATCTTGCTGCAAACCCCAGTCATCCATCCCACTTTCCCCTCCTTACTCTGCTCCCACTGTCATTTCTGGTATCTGAATTCTCTTGGTTGTCCAGTTCTCTGCCCTGAACTTCTGACTAAAAATATCTTTCCATGACAACGCAACTCGTTCCAGGCTGAACTGCCTATTGTAAAGGGTTAATTAATCTCAGAGGGTGTGTGGGTCCAGCTGTGCCCTGTCCAGGGCAGTCCTTGACTGGCTGTCCATAACTACCTCCCAGCTGCGGTGACCTCTGAGTAGAAAGCAGAGGCACCTGTAGGACCCTGTCCGCTTTGCCCTTTCACCTCACTCATCTCCACCTCCATTCCTCTAATGCTTGAGCTAAGAACATTTTATTGCCCCCTGGTTTTCATTATTAATGAAAAGGGACCAGAATGATCTTTCCTAAAGTTCAGAGAGTCTATAAAGACAAGAAGCTGAAATGCCATTTTACTCGTTTTAGAGATGTGTGAAATAATTCTGTCTTGTGGCAAAAAAAAGTGAGGGGGGTGGAGAAGTGAGGGAGGGAGGGACGCAGTAAAGGCTCTGCATTGACCACATCAACTTTACAATGTTATGAAGAATGTCACAGCTCTGCCTAAAATCCACATTCAATCTTCCTTTTTCTCTGCAATACTCTAATCTAACATGTGGGGTGGAGAGAGGGTTAGAAGTTTCTCAGTTGTAACCTCAGTGCTCACACTGACTTTTTTGCGTATCCTCAATTTCCCCACTTGTAAAACTGGAATAAAATTCAGAGAAAGTGAAAAAGCACTAATAGCCCAGTTACTCTTCAGTTTAGGCACCAGGGAGTAACAAACCATTCTATATGAGACCCTCAAAAGGCAAATGGAAGGGACACATACATTTTCTCCAGCTGTAAGTCTGTGTGTCCTGTAAATACATTTAACTTCACAGCAGCAACTGTAAATTGCACTTCCAGAGTAAACACTTACTATCTTTAAGATCCCCCCCATTCATCTCAGAATTAACTTTCCTGATATCAATTAATTAGGCCTTGTGCATCCAAGTAAGGTCAGCCTCACTAGTATCCACATTTAAAACTGTAGAAACTGAGGCTGGAAGAGGTGATTTTCCAAGAGAAAACAGTGAACCCATAGAAAGGAGTTGGGGGGAAAAAAGTTTGGATTCTAGTTACCATTTTTAATTGTAAGAGAAAACATTCTGTATTCTACAGCCTCCCACATAATGAAGACACAGGGGTGGGATAGGAAGACCCAAATGGCAAGAAAAACAGTCACTGGAGCTGATTTTTAAGCAGGTGTAAAATCTGCACAAACCCCCATAAATGGAGACCATAAATACCACGGGGAAGAACACAGACAATACCTGGATGATAAGCATGCAGCTTTGCACACCTTGCTTAGAAAATCCCCTGAGTTTGCTTGTAATTATAGGGGTTAGAAAGGTAAAAAAAAATATAAACCCAATTAATCACTTAAATATTTAAAGTCAGATTTTTGTCCTCACTGCTGGATTAGTATATTTCACAACGCCAACAGCAGACAGCCCTGCTTTTTTACTGGGGGTTCATTTTAGAGCATGTTTAAACTAGTCAGATTGAGTGATGCTTCCAGCAACTAATCGCATGTCAAATAAAAGATATTTTATGTAATAAATTACTGCTACAAGTAATTCAAATGTCATTTATCAGTTTTATTATCAGTCAGGCAAAGTCTTGTTTCTCTATATTAATCAAATTCAAGCTTTTTTTAAGCTTTTTTTTTTAAGCAGTTTTGACACCTCTTGGCAAAAGTACAAACTGGAGGGAAGGAATTGCTCCTCCAGAACTGGAGGAGAAATAGTAGAGATGGTATTGAGCTAAAATACAGTGTCTAGAAACTTAATTCTTGCCTCTTCCTCGCAAAAGTTATTATTGTTTCTCTTAAAACAAACCCAGGAGGAGTTCAGCATACAAGAACTATGCTACTCTGAAGGCTTATAAATATGGTTCTTTCTTGTTAACTCTTCAAGAAAAAGAAAGTACTTACACAGGTAACAGCTATTTCCAACAAAACATTAGAACATTAAGTAATACCTATACTAGCAGTTCAATTTGTACAAAGGGAAGTGTTTAAGTGGCATGAATTATTTCCTGCAACTTTAAAAATTAGAACAGACTGAGCTGACAACAGCAGGAGATCAAGCAAGTAAAATCAAAAGTTGTGCACAGCATTTATTGCTCTGACTCACAAGAGTGGACATCTTACACTGGAGTTGCTGGCAAGATCACCAACTCACCTGTTTGCTCTATTACTGCTGAATAAACTCTTTGAGTTGGTTGCGAAGCCATCCTGAACTTCTGTACTCGTAACCCACAGATTTAACGTAATTTTTAAGCATGAAGTAGCAACACCTTGTGGGGAGGGGGGACAGAGAGAAATTAGGTTTCTTAAGAGACAGCACAGTACCCTCCTCGACTGTTTCTCCTTTTTGCTCTGTGGGGGGTAATTCTTTCTCTCTAGTTTTGTGATGTTGTGTAGAGGTGTCAAAAGTACTCACAAGAACCTTAAAAAGAACCAAAAATATCAAACACAAAGTGGTTCACAGTCTTCAAGACCTACACTCCAGAAGATCAGATGCTGCTTCACAAGAAACTCAGGTGTCTTTTTTGGGGAAGGCAAATATAGCTCATAATCTTTTTCAATATAAGTTCTTCCAATATGAGTTGTTCCCATCAACGAGTCAACTTACAGATTCAGCAGTCTACCTATCTCATTAGTCCTTTAGATATACTTTTGAACTTCAAACCTTGAAGCATTCCAACACTAGTGTCACGAATACTCTTTAAGAAGATAAGCATTAGAGATAGACAGAAAAAGTAGTATCTATCTTTCTCTGTACACGACAACTCCTGACAAATCTGTGAAAGATAAATTGATTTAGTAAACTATCACAGAAACAACTGTCCTGGAGCAGATTTGGACCTATTCAGAAATATTCATTACAGGATTAGCATCCAACTGATGAAACAACCTACAGCAAACAAGGCACCTTGAAAGAGCACTGAGCCACTGCACAGTCTCATCCATCAGCTCTAGAGAAATCCACATACCCTTTTTGCAGTTCTGATACCATGGAAAGCACTTAACAGGAAGACACAAAGATGGATCCATCATTAACACCACTGGTACTACACCAGTCAAGGACTAGAACAGGGCACAGATGACACCTAATCAAAACAAGTATTTTGGTCACATGAATACCATGTATATTTAGCTATTTATTCTTTTTATACATCCATTTAGAGGTTAAGCTTAAATAGAAGGTCTACAAAGAATGGCTAGAGAGGGGAGGAACAATACCTAATGAACCTATTGTCACCATTTCCCTGATTTTGGGGGTTGCTAAAAAGGACTGGCTCACAGGCAAAAGCTTTTGGTTCAAATTATTTAAAAAGCACCACTCAGATCACAAAGCTAGAGCACCAGTTTCCAATTACAACCCCTACAAAAGCTTTACTTTGGTGGTATTTTTATTTACCTTTGGTTTCTGAGCATTACAGAATGATACTTTCAGACTTCTCTTTGGAGCTGTTACTGGGAACATTTTGATGTATAAATGTTAGTTAAGATTCTTACCTAGTAAGAAGAAATTGGGAGCTGGTACTTTGAGGAAAGCCAACATAGTAAAAGGAAAAAAACAAACAGTGATAAAGCTGCAAGGGTTTACAATGATGACAATGTTTTCCAGTTTGAACTGCATGCTTCTGTCCTGCCCTACTCCTATTAGTGGAACACTGTAAAAGAAGGGAAGATTAACTCTTCCAATATTGGGTTGTGATAAGAGTTAGCTGAATGAGCAATGGATAGCACTAAGAGGGATCTGGCACTGTTTCTTCAGCAAGAAAGCATATTTTGCTTTTCTGGCATTTTCTGTGAACTATGGCAGACAGGTATTAGCCCAGGAGGCAGAATTCAGTCCTGGAGTTCACCAGCACACCTAATACAACAGTCAGAAATATTCCAGTTCTGAGCCCAACACCATCACAGATGTTTTTATTCCCAAACTGTGCCAAACCAGAGTATTTAAAAACTCAGAAAACAAGTCTAGTATTGCCTCTAGCAATAGCAAAACTATGCCATAAACTAATAAACAGAGCCCTAAGTGGACAGTTACATTGGTCATTATCTGACCTAGAGCTGTTTAGAAGCAGTATCAAAATTCTATTCTTAATACTTGGCAGGTAAGTGAAGTGATTTTCAAACTGCCAGACACACATGTGAGCTGAACAGCTTCTTTTGATGGATTTTTAATGGTGTGTACTTTGGTTTTTATTGTTTGGAGCTTAGATACTTTTTTGCGAGGTTTGTTTTAAAATGCAAATATATATGTAAATTTTGAGTCTACACAGATTATGTTGGGACTTAAAAAATTCTTTGAGAGTGTATTTCGTACACAAAATCATACAATCACATCCACAGAGTCTACACAGAATTTCTGCTGTCACTCCTCAAATTATTTAAGATTGAAGAGAGAAAGTTTGTTAAAATTAAGGATCCATATTAACTGTTTATTATTATTTGTAACCTGACAGCACTCTTAATACTCATTTATCCTGGGGGTCCATTGTACCAGACCTTAAACGCACACACAGGAAGTTACAGACTAAGTCCTGAAGACCTTATATTCTAGCTTGCTGTTCATGCTGAAAATACACCTCTTTCAAGTAACTGTTCAAGGCATTAACTGTCAGAGTTCAAGGAATATCTGGATGATGCTTAGTCATATGGTTTAGTTTTAGGTAGTCCTGCAAGGAGCAGGGAGTTGGACTCCATGATCCTTAAGGGTCCCTTCCAAATCGAGATATTCTATGATTCTATGAACTGATTGGTTGCCTGACTAGTTAAGAAAGTAAGTCCTCTAACTAAAATACAAAACTTTGTGATGATGTCCAACAGTTTATCGAACAGAGTCCACTGTTGCAATAACTAAAGATGTAATAGTGTTGCACTTTTACAGGACCTTCTATCCAAGATTGTATCAGCTCTATCACATATTAATGATCTAAATATTAGAAAATCCTACTGATGAACGGAAGCATGACCTTAAGTTTTAGAAAGGAAGAGTGAGTCCTATGTTGACTAAATGCTTTTTTCAAGTCCCTATAGCGGGTCAGAATCTAATTAGTATTGACTATATACCTTCAGGTCAAGAGGTGTCATAGGCTAGTATGTATGATGTTTGTTTGGAGACGATGATAATTTGTATCTCATTTTCCTTGTGTAATATGATCTTGTCGTAGGCATCAACAACTATGAATTGCATTCAAAGTAACATTTGGTGTCTGATTCTGACAAAAAGTATGGCATTAGTTGAAATCTAGGATCTGGCGCAGAAATCTGTGAAATTGCTGCAGAAATCACTGCAGAAAGCAACAGGACCAGATGTTTTTCAAAGTGTTACTTACTGTACACCACAGGGTGAGAGGGCTGAGTTGGCACCGACTGTGTAGAAGGACCTGGGGACTGTGGCTCATCCGTGCTTGTGCCCGACTGCTGGAAAGCCAGGTCAATTTCTTCATCTGTCAGGCCTGGGGGAGCAGAGGAAATGAAATCAGTTTAGCACCTTTACCCACTTGATGCACGCATAATTAAATTCTCAAGCCAGGCAGAACCCTTTCAAGCTGCAAAGAATTTTGGCACTGACTTGAGCAGTAATGCCTCCCCAATTTTGGATTCACTGGAATGTCTCCCTCTCTCTTTCTCTGTTGCAATTTAACCTTAAGCGACAGAATATTAGCCTCAACGCTGCTTCCAAATGTGGCTCATTCAATTTCCTTAATTTATCCTTGAGTTTATTGCTGCTTTTGAAGTAGCTTTCTATTGCAATTCTCCATTCTTCCCCCGAAAAAAAGATACCATCAACTGCAAATGTGGCTCATTTTAATCTGTAATGGTGTAAAAAAAAAAAAGAGGGGAAAAAACTAACAATAATGCATGAAAACAGACAGGGAAACAAAAAACTAATTATTGGGTTAGACGACTAATTAGTCTAGATCGTTTCCGAAGACGGGAATAATTTGCTTTATTTTATGACAAATGCAGAAATAAAAAGAAAAAATCAGGACTGACTGTGATTAGTATGAATGGGACACAGAATGTAAGGAGGAAATAAAACTATAACAAAACAGATCAAAACAAGGCCAAGCCCAAACTTTCAGCTTAGCGTTGCCCCGGCCTATTGCTGCATGATTAGATTGCCCTAGGGCAGCCTGGTTTTTATTTCACGCAGAGCTGTAGTAATACTGCACACATGGTACATGTTGGTGCAGTCACTCCTGCCATCAGGAAATGCCAGGATGACCATCTGTAATTGGCCACAACATATGGAAAGGATTTGGCCAACAAGGGGGGAAAGAAAAGCAGCTAAAGGATTCACGATGACCAGCATCTGTGAAGAAGGAAGCACAGCTGGATTATTTTTTCCAACAGGAGAAAACATCCTCTAGAAAAAGAATGTAGTACTCAGATGGCAACCATGATGTGGGGCCTGGACAGCTGTGTATTATTTGTTGTTATTCTCCTGCACAGAAGCAGATAGAAAGCCAGCGTCCCTACTATGAGGAACATGTGAAGTGATTCAGGACCTTTTACTATACATGCAGCGTGTATGCAAAAACATTCAGAAAGGCTGGAAGTGAGAATATAGATTTAAGGAAGGAGATTTAGAAGAGAAGAGACAGACCACTTGATTCTCACACAGTTGTTGTAGAGACTGAGCACAGTGAGGAAAATGGTATGAATATGACAGCAGTGGGAGAAAAATGGGGAAATGCTTTCTCTCCACCACCTCCACTCGAGATCCATGAAGTATTGCTGGTAGGTGAAATTCCTGAACTTAATCCTTTAAAACACTTCACCTTTTAAGATTACGGGGAGATACAATACAGAAAATGGCCAGGCTTCTGAGCATTTTACCTAAGTTTCGAGAAATTTTTTCAGGATCTTAAACTTCACTGCATACTGGGGGTCCAGACAGAACAATTTGTTGCACAAACAATATTGCTAGAAATAAATATGCAAGTCTGTCTCAGAACTGTTGTTTAATATCATAAAGCACTAACACAGTGCTTCTGGTATTCAGAAGGCTTTATAACCATTAAAGGATCTTTTTCCTAGTCAAGTATGTGAGCTACTGTGAGCTCCTGTGAGATATCATTCTATCTACTCTACAGTGCAGATACTGATGCACAGAGAAGTTAGATGATTTCTCTAACATAACAGAATATTGTGAGTGTCAGAAACAGTATCAGAAATCTGAAGTTCCTGATCTCTGGTCCTGCAATCGGACAAAATCACCCCTTTACTTGTATTTGATGCATGCCTCAAATAGTAAGGAACCAAAACCACACGTAACAGTGTGGAACAAGACCTGCAGTGAGAGTAATAAAAGGCACACGAACACAACTCAGCCTACTGTTCTAGTCACAAAAGCAATATTTATGGTGTCTAACCCATGTTAAAAAGCAAAGTCCTAATCAGAAAGAAACTGTTTTAACCAGCTCCAAATTATCCAATGTAGGAGAAAGCATAAACAGATGCCAACACTGCAGATCGCTAGCAACTATGGAATTTTCATAAAGATGGAGACAACATTAGCTGCTGGCTGCAAATGTGGCTCCCACTAGAATAGGGCATTTTGTTCTAGTGCCACACAAAGACAGCAAATCTGATAATATTTAACACTTAGAAATGTACGAAAGTTATGGAGGATCCTTACTTCATTCTACAAAAAGAGCAGGAAACAATGCTTATTGTTTCCTAACCATACTGCCCCTTCTATTCTCATCCTGTTTGAGAAAAAAAACTAAAATCTTTTTACAGATAAAATGCACTTCTAGGATTATTCTGATCTTGCCAACTAGGGACACTCAAGTATCACTGCTTCCATTAAAACCCTGCTGTACTGTGATGAAAAAGCTGATGTGAATGATAGAATGATGGGAAACCTTTCACATTTGAGTTCCTGGTTTGAATCCTGTGCAAAGTAGTGCAAATTAAAATTGTTATTACCTTCCTGGACTACTCTGCTACCTTGTGAAGTGGTCATCTTCATGGTACTAGTGGCATTATACAGAAGAACATCACAACTACATCCCTTCTTAATTATCAGAGGAGAAGACTGGGAGTGCCATCACCTTGAAACACCCCCTTTTTATTCATCTGAACAAGATGTTTTTAAGGCCCTGTCATCTTGGCCTCCAAGCATCAAGGGAATAATTTCCCAGAGCTGATTCCTTAAGCAAATATATGGAGTAAGTCTGCACTGCAACTAGTCACCTGTGGATACAGAAATATACCTGTCTTCATAGTTGTCATTTCTCACACACTCTAACAAAAATGTACAAGATATTCGAAGACTGTCCACAGGAAATTATAACTAATTCATCAAAATTCCCTTTGGACTGAATTTTTTTCTGATTCACCACCTACACACATGTATGCACATAGTCTGAGTTTTCCATGCCCCAAATTATTCAACCTCGATATATTAATTACATATAGAAAAGTGGGAATTTCTAAACCAGACCAAAGTGTCATCTGTTCCAGTATCTCACCTTTTTTTATTTTATCACAGTCCCTCTATCACAGCATTATATAAAAAAGTATCCATGGTCCATTCATTGTTCTAATCTAGCAGGAAGTTGGTAACCCAAAGATAATACCACTTCCCTTGGATGCAAAAGCAGTGACACGAAAACTGGAGCTTTGCGTCTAATATAACTCTCAAATAGGTATGCCAAGAAAATCACCTCCGTTTAACGGAAGAACTGCTCTAAATCCACTTTCTCAACACTTTGGAAAATGAACATTTTAGTTCTTCTGGAGTTGCAGCAAGATCAAGACCATGCAGAATGCAAAAGGTTAAAAGGAACAATAAAGGAAACTGCCAATTGTAAGTGAATTATATTTGGCTTTGAAAGCTGAGCCACGGCTATATTATAAAAGGCATCTCTTTGCGTTGTTTACCATCACCCTGACTAATGCAGACCTTTTTTTTTTGTTTTAAATAATCTCATGCAAATTAGACACACACTTCCTTCCAGTTGATTGCTATCTGCAAGGAATAATCTAACCGCAGAGGGTACTGAGCAAGGACTGAGCTGAGGAGAAGGATGCAAGGAAACTGTCTTCATAGCCCTACAGAATGCAAACCTATTCCCTTCCCCCAACCATCCATTTCATTCCTCTACAGCACCACAGCCATTGCAAAGAATTAGTCATAATTTTCACAAAGCCTTAAAGTTTCCTCTTCAGGCTTCAGGGTGTTGATTTGAATAATCCAGCACCCATGATTGTTTTGCACTTAAAGGTTCTTGCTGACCCTCTTTTGTGATTGTCACTGCTGCCACTCAATTTTCAGGGATCACTCGGCCTCTCTAAACTGTAGTCAAACACAGAATCAGAGCAAGTCAGAGAATAAAATGGGTTGTCACAAACATCTCTCGGTGCCTGCACCTTGGGTATTGTATAAAAAGCTCCTTTGCCCAAGAACTTTTAAGACTTGACTGTGTGTTTAAGCCCTTCTATAATATCTACTACTATTTAATGTAAGGACCTCATGTACATCAAAATACCATTCCTCTTATGACCTTTGAGGTAGAGGAGTACATAGAGGAGCACTGTTATCCATATTTTACAGATGAGGAAGAAGTGAGACGTACAGGTATGAGAAGTGCTCCAAGGTCAGAACCGAACCTCTGACAGTCAGGAAATAAAACTCAGGAGATGTGAGTCCCAATCTTGTTGTTTTACCATAAACCCATTCTTCTCTATTTTCTGGATGAAACACAGTAGCAGTAATTGCAATGCAGAACCCTTGCATGAGTTTAACTAGATGAGCCACTTAAGTTTTTTCTTCTTCTTCTCTGACACAGGGTCTGACATTTCAGTGACAACCCTTTTTCCCATCCCATCCACTAAGCATATCTTTTTCTTCATTATATTCCTCCTTGCATTGCTCAATCTGGGAATTCATGCAAGATTTTCACAAACTGAAGGCAACATTACTTTTAGGGAGAAAATTTCTGCTTAGGAAGAAATTCAGGATTCTACCATAATAGGGAAAGGTGGTGGAAAGAATTAAGTTCCTTTTGTGGGTTTCCAAAGTCAGCTTTATTACCACTGTGACAGACCACCCTGGAGCAATCGTCACACCTACCCTTTTGCAGGGACAAAAACAAAAGGCAGGGGAGGGGTGGGGGGGTATGTGGGGGGGTAGTATCTGTTGTTGTTTTCCTCACACATGCACACACTTTCTATTAAGAAAAAAACAAAATAGAACTGGACAACTTGTTTAGCTACAACAACCTATCTGACTGCCTGAAGTTAGTGCACGGTATCATATGACTAAAAGGAAGAACTACTGGTAGACACCCTGAAACAACATTACACTCCTGTTCCCGGAAGCCACGGAGTCAACTCTGCTCAGAAAGAACATGGCCACGTTTTAAAAGAATCATCATAAAAACCTTCTGGGATCTGATCCAGACTAATGATTCCACCTGTTCAGTCAGTTACATGCAGTGCTGGGTGATTCTTTTATCAAATGTTTGTCCTATATCCTACTCTGTGCTTAGTTGAACACATTTCAAAAAGGTCAAAAAGGCGTAGTCTCCTGATCCATTTTCTTTCATACATCTTGGTTCATGGGGCACTCATGAGGCTGAGCCCAACCCAACATTTTAACAAAACCTAAGGTCTCAGAAACATCGCTCTGGTTTTTTTACCCTTCATTCACATTAAGACACTATATTTGAATGTAAACATCCTGCTGCTGCACTTCCAGCTCAAACTTTGTGTAAAGGAATCCAAACATCAAAGGGAGAATGACTGGTCTCAACTGTCAGGCTGAAAAATGCAGAAATAAAAGTAATTTGAAAAGTTACTGAAAGGGCTTTGAATTCTTACAGCTTTATTAACCTATGAGACTGTTAATTATACAATTGCAATCTTTAAGAAACATATACTTTAACCCACCAGGGTGACTAAACAGCAATCAGAATGGATAAAGGTGCTCTAACCTCAGTTGCACAGCACTAAAATAAGGAAGGAAAACCTGACTGACAGTACAATGCTAAGGATTACAGTGAGCCAACCAGGAAGGAAAAGGTTAAAATAAAAAGTATTTTGGCATAACAAAGATAAATAAATAAATAAATCTGGCAGCAGTTTCTCTTCCTGGCCAAGCTTTTTGGAGTCTATAATAAAATGAAGTGTAATGGAGGAGAGGAGGGCAATGTCAGAGGGTGAGGGTTTGGGAGAGAGGTTGTTAAGTATCTCCCTCTCCTCAGCTGTGTTTACTCCATTTACAGGACCCCAGGTGATTGATAGACAGACAAAAGAAAAGCAAGCAGATAGTAACCCCCCTCTGGGAGCATCAGTAAAGGGGATAACTCCTGACATCATCTAGAGCCCCAAACTCTCCTTAGCCACTTGTAATTAAAAAGACAGAGCAAGATATGCAAACCAGAGAAAAAGTAAAAGAGGATTTTTTTTTTATTTATTATTAACATTTTGTTGGAACAGTAGAGTGCAATAAGGACTCTCAGAGCCGTTAAAAGTCGTCGGGTGACCTGCAGACCCCTATTTCCCAGAGCCTTGTATAAAATTGAATTTTTTAAACATAAATTACACGTAATGACGACACTGTAAAAACTAACAGTAATGGAAAGCTGTGCTGTATTTCATTAGCCTGTATTATTCCGTGCCACCTGATCCAGCCGGGCCTTGTTTATGAGTTAGTGTGTTAGCAGATGCCGATGGAAGCATTTGCTTCGACCTTGCTCTTCTCATTGGGGCATGAAATTACGACGGCAGCACCTTGATATTACAGCCATAAATACAGTAAACTGCAAATTTAAGCCAACGGCTCCTATTGTCTCTGAACATAAAGCTGATCGGTATTTATTTAAAAGGAGAACGAAAAAAAATATTATATATCACCTTGTTTATGGGTCCAGTCTCCCCCCCCCTTCCCCTAATCTGCCTTATTCACTTGGTTAAATACTAAACAAACAAACTAAATCCTCCCTATTTTCTACTGATTAAATATTCTTATGAAATGAGTATTGTCTTCAGAAAACTGGATCAAAGTATTTTCACTCTGAATAAGAAAGGGCAAGCAACTTGCTTAGCATGTCTTGGAATGGAAAAAACAGGAACAAGTACTACAACTTTTCTTCTCAGTTTTCTATATATGAGAAGTTCAAAATGTAAAATGAAAAAGTTGCTTCTGATCACTCATTCACGTTTGTGTGTAACATGTATGTGTATGCACATGAGAAAGAGAAATATGTTTCCTTCCAGTTGTTTTCTACTAAAAAATACCCCCCTTGTTAATACTATTTCAAAACAAGGAGGAAAGATATCGGAAAAAAAAAATCGCAGTAAGATTAATGGGAGGGGAAAAAAGTGCATAGGATTCCTTCTCTGAGGCAGCAGACAGCAGGGAGAACGCCTCATTCTCCTATAGTCATTTTGGGCAAATACCCCCGTTCACTGACAACATACCCACTAAAATTTATTAGAGGGGAAAAAAAATCAAACACAAAGGCAAAAGGACATTGTAACATCACAAAGCATATCACAGCATAAATCACAGCATTGTAAGTCAGTGCAAAATGTATTTATTTCACTGGTAGTTTCAAGGCAGGGAAAATACAGTTTCACTTGTAGTGAGAGAGGTCAGGTCTTCCTATTCTAATGTAAAGTAAGCTCCTTGCTTATATGAAGTATGTTATCTCTGTTCCACATAGAAAAAAAGGAAGGGATACCTTAAGTAAAAGGTCCCAATACTAAGCTATATATTTCAGGGGCCAAAGCACTAAGAGGAGAATACGAGGAACAACATGCAGGACGAAGTGGCTGGATAATGGGACTCAGACTCGGGATTCTGAAATGCAAAAGTCCTATTAGATGCAGTGCTATCACAGCCTTAACAGGATTTGGATGCCTCATTTTTTAATTAATCTATAACAAATCTTCGGGTAGCAGACAGCATAATTCAACAGGCACAATTTTTGCTTCACAAAGTCCAGATTAGAAAAAAGGCAGACAGCAACATGACTCTAAATCAAACAAGACATGTCCAGAAGACCTCAATAACCTGAATTACAGAACCAGAAGTTTTGTTACAAAGCCCAGCTAAATTCCTACACAACAAGCATATGCAAAACACAGTGAAACTTCAATCTTAGGTATCTTCTTCCAAAGACCTGTCTATTACAGAGTCATTCTACGAATAACATTATCAGCAAAAAAGACAGAAGAAATAAGTCTTTCTGTAACATAAAAATCTCCCCTTCTAAAGACAGGGGGAAATTTTATTTTATCATCATCTATGGGTTTTATTTTTAGGTCTCTTGCCTTCACCTTTTCCTTTCTATCATCATACAAGCAGAAGAACAGTACCTGATAGAAAGCCTCCTTTGAATGGACAATTGTAAGGTCCACCTGTCTATTGCACCACTAGTGATGAAGAAGAGACAATGGATGTGACTAACTGGAAACCAATGTTGTAACACGGTAACACAGGACATCCAATTCAGCCAGTACATGACATGAGAACACTACATAGAGAACAAAAACCTCTGCATATTTGAAATTATTTCAAATTAGTATCTACCTTGGGGTTTGAAGGCTTTGAAGACTCTATGCCAGGATGCCAGTTCCAAGGTAGTTTATCAGGAATAGAACATAATCAAGGCTCTGACATATGTTTCAAAGAAGCCCATATAGGGCAGAAAGTCCAGATAATGGAAGAGACACTACTCTAGTAACCACAGTGCTGTCATAATTTGTTATCACAACTGACAACCTCCCTAGAAATAAGACTATGCATTCAGAGAAAACAAGCATTAGATACACTAAACGGGTAAGTTTCCAAGCATACCCAACCTGTGATCTGGCAAATGCTTGCTGTTATTCCTGCAGAGAAACAAGTCTCATGGTGATGGTTCCTGATCCTCATTACTTGTATTATAATACTCCTTAGAGACCCCAAAAGGCATTCACTGTGCAGGTATTGTGCCAGGTACTGTGCAGAAACAGAGCAGAAGGCAGTCAGACCCAAAGCGTTCAACAGTCTATGCGAAGGAAAGACAGGTTGGAAAGAAAACCACTGCACACGTAAATGAAGTAACTTACCCAGAGTACACACCAGGTCTATGAAATTTCCTTTCTATTAAATTGGGAACTACAACAAAAAACATTCTATAAAGGTGAAAGGATATTAATTACTACTACAAGTTCATTTCCAAAAGTAGAACAGTTTGGTACACGGCACTTCAAAAACCTAGAAACTAAGCTTCATTACCAAAACTTACCACGAATTTTAAAAACAGCAGTGTCAGAAAACATTTGTGCTTCAGATCCATTCACTTTGTGTGAAAGAAAAATATTTTGTTAAGCAGCTTGTTGAGCAATAGTAACAAAATGATTGGCCTTTGGCTACTCTTTGATCTGTGATACTATCTTTAGGAGCTTTTAAGGAGAAAGCCAGAGGTTGTCTTAAATTCAGGTAAGGTAAAACACTGGCAATATAGCAGGTTTGGTTTTGATCTACCTTCAGAACTCCGATTTGAAACTGTATTTCCAACAACTTGAACCAGCATGTCACAAGAATTACGGCACTAAAGTAGAAGGAGCTGGCGTGGAGGATCTACAGTCAACCAGACATCTGTAACTCCAACATCTCCTTTGTTATTGCAGCAAAGAATAACCAGGCCTTTCAGTGGTATGGGCCAGAATATGGTCCATATTAGATTTGACCTAGCAGACTGGCCCTAAGGTGGAATAACTCCAGATTAGAAGTCACTGCTGAGCTGTTATTACTGGACTATGCTGGCCTGCAACTCTAGAACCAGATTCTCTTTCTCCCCAACTTGGTGTTTAAAAGAAAGGAATTGTGGTAAAGAACAGCAATTTCAAGCCATTATAGGGAATTCTTTAACCAGATTTGTCAGAATATTGGAATGATTACTTGGTTTTATACATAAGAATGAAAAAGTCTATCCTGATGCACCATTCCCAGTTCCTTGTATTACTCTGGAATTACTGATTGCCCCAAACACACTAACAAGAGCATCTGGATATTTTCTACAGTAGACAATACCTGTCAGAGAGTAGCTTCTGCAGACTAAGATTAACTGCAATGTAAAGAGCAACTTGCCTCAATGTTATTTATTTCCTCTTTTACTTTCACAACTTTAAACTTTAGAAAGGAACAAACCAAACCCATTAGTCCAGACTTATCACATGAAAAATCATATAAAGTGTATACCAAATAAAGTTTTAGTGTTTGAAGAACACACAGAACAGAACATTGAATATGCAATACAACAGCGCATACTGCGCACTCTCTCTGTCAGGAAGTTGCTGTAAGGAGCATGGAGAACAGCAGCTACAGCTGCATGTTTCAAAGAAAATGTAAAAATACATGGAGGTATGTATGGGAAAAATATATGGAAATGTAAAGAAACCAACACTGGGTGAGGAGCCATGAACACAGGAGTCTAAGTCCTTTTTCTGACAGTATTTTCTCACAACCTTATAGAGTGTCTTTGCTCCTCTAACCCAGTTTCTCTAAAGTGGAATCAATGTTAGACACCTAGGAGTCAGGTATCATCGCAGTGAGAAGATAAGCTCAATTAAGGAAAATACACCTAAATACTACATATTTGATTATTATGGTACAAATGTTTCAGGTAAATCTGGTTTGCACTTCCCCCAGAAAGACAGAGACGCTAATACACTATTATAAAAAGACATGTCAGCAAGTATTCATTACAGATTATAAATCACCCTCGTTCTTCTTTCTTTTGTTTTAGAGAAATTTTTTTACATGCCATTAAAATATTGTTTGCTGAATGCTACTACAAAGCTAGCCACCTGTAAAATTAAAGGCTGATGCTGCCAATAACAGTGTTGAAATACCTTCTGTTTAAAAGGCAAACCTACTTTGTAATTTTTAACACAACTGTATAAATATTTCTCCACCCACCCTTCACAATTTTGTTGGTTACATCGCATCCATTTAGACAACAACCATCTATGTCATCACACAGGATGTTAATCTTGGGTGGAGAAGAAAGAAACAATAGCAAATGAACTTTTAAGAAACCAAGATTACACATTCAAGCAGGGTCCTTCATGATAAAAGAAGAGTGAAGACAAAAAACATTAGAGGACAAGTCAACAAAATAGCAGAAGTTTCAAAAGACCATTTTTCATCTTTTGGTTTGTTTATTGTTATTTTTTTCTCCCCATGTGCCTTCAACAGCTCTTCAGAGTTCTGGAGAAAATTAAAGGAGTCTGGATTAAACGCCCAAAGGACGACTAATGCTAACAATACTAAAAATAATGAGGTTAAGTGGTGGAAAAACTACGGTGACCACACACGGAGAACTGGAGTGGTAAGGTAGAAAAGGAGTTTCATCATTGCTCCCTCGGGACATGCACAGAACATACTAACTGCTTCTAGTTCTCTAGGGTTCCGATTACCATGCCAAACACACCTCCAGAGTTTCCTTATTAGTATAATAAAAAGCCTCTACACATTTGGGTTCTATTCCCAGCCTTGCTATTGACCTTGTGTAGGTCATTTAACCTCCATCTGCCTCAGTTTCTACATCTGTAAAACAGGAATAATATTACATGCTATCCTTTGTAAAACGTTTGAGACTGACACAATTACCACGTACAAAGACTAACTGACAGTTTTGAGAATCTATAGATACATTATATGCATTTGAGCTAGGTAAGGCATTTGCAACAAATAATTTATTCAAGTAACAAGTGTATCCTTTTTTTTGTTCTTGTAGATCATCTTTGGAAATACTTCCAGATTTCTAACTCTCACCAAACTACACAAGGACTCAAATTCATGCTTTGCTTTGATGGGCTGCTAAAATACATGGCATTTCTCTGGTCTCCTTTCGGTCAAGTGTTGCCCTCAAAAGCCAGTCACTGGAGTTGAATGTTCAAAATGGAAATACCGGAATATCTATTTTTTTAACACTGTCTGTTGTCTTCTAGAGCCTCACAAAAGTTCCAGCCCAGGAGTTAAAATGGGAGTGGTGACACAGAATTCACACAGAAACTGGAGAGAAGATTAAGAAACATTTATGGGCATGTTCCTGCAACATAACACAAGTCAGATCAGTAGGAGAGGCAGCTGAAACAGCTGAAAACCTCGCTACTAGTATCAACTCATACTGCATGAGGATAGCTCTTGGAGTTCCAGGACTAGGAAATACTCCCTAAACAAAGGAATCATCTCACAAAACAACAAGGGAGCGAATAAAAATGGGAAGATACTCCCTTCTGGGCACTACGTAAGAATGTATCTCCTTTCTGGGGTGCCCAAAGAGCTTTTCACAGAGTCAGGGTCAACGATGAAGGGCCAAGGATGCACTCTGCAGATCCCTCTCTCTCCACATAATTTTGCACACTAGTCTTGAAGCATAGGAATCAAGCCAGGCACAGGTAGGACGACACTGTTGCAGGAGAAGCGACTGTTTGACGTGCTGTTTAAGGGGCAGGCCTCTGAGCAGCAGCTTTGCCCTTGCTCCCCCAGGGATGACACAGCCCCCACGCTCCTGAGTGCCAAGTCCAATGACCAGACAGAACAACTTACCCTTTACTGTCAGCGCAGTAGGTGAAGCTCACCAAAAGGACTCCCATTCTTTTCTTCCCCCATTTCCTCCCTGGTTTTCTTTTACTGCTACTCCTGTCTGTCTCAGGTGGCCTAGTGTGAAAAAAGCTCTCCTTTTGTGATGCAATATCTGGGACCAGGTGAGGCCCTGACTCTGCACATAACCTAACAAATGGGCAAGAGCAGCTTGTGTTCTCATTGACAGTGCACGTGCTAGTAAATACCAACCTCCAGGGTATTCTCAGTAAACACACAGCCATCCCTAGCTTCTAAGATACACACACGCGCGCAAGCACTTGCTTTACCCGACACTGAACTCACACCTCACAAACAAATTATTTAACTACTCTATCCCCCAAGGAAGACAGTGATCATTTCAAATGCAGCTCCCTGCTCGTCTCTCACATACACGCAACGGCCTGATAGGTTAAATGCTGCCATTTAATTACAGTAATGGAACCTGCTATTTTTTGGTTCCCTTGAATCCTCTCTCGCTCTCTTTTTTAAACACATACAGAGTCATCTTTTAAACATGTATTTTATATTTCTGAGTTTAACAGCTGCATTCTTCTGGTTACTTGAAGAGCAGAAGCAATGATATTCTGATACTCTTCTCTGTATCTCTGAGCAGCTAACCTTCTAAATGCCACCTAAAAAGGAAGACAGGTTGGGGGAGATCCTGTAAGAAGGCATACACACTAACACTGCAGAGGCCAATCTGCCTCTTCATTTACTTAGATGGTTTGCGTTGATGTTATTGAAGAAAACTAACTTAACATCTCCCACTCCCCCAAAGCAGCTGGGGCCTGGAGAAGATAAACACAAAAATGCTTTAAGTAATTTTACTGAAAATGCTATAAACATCAGCACATCACACTGACACTATGGTTATATTTATATATATGACTGGAAGTCAGAATTATCTAACTGTTCTTAATACACCTGACTCAGTTTCCCTATCTAAAATGGGGATGCTCTTTCCTCTGTTTTCCACTGAAATCTGGAGTTTGCAAACTGTTCGGAGAATGTAAAGGTCTAACGAAGAAGAATTAATGTAATCAGACGTACATTAATCTTATAATCTTGCCGTTCCACAAAAGGTGTCACAAGCTTAGTCAGTTAATATTTGTAGAGTACTTAGAATATGCCAAGTGGTACAGAAATATGGGATATATGTTTGTTAAATTCTTGAGCATGCTGCAAAACACTTTCTCTTCTTAAGTGAATTCAGGAAGGGGGCTGTAGGTGGCCAAAGACTAGAAGGTTTTACAGTTAGTTATTACTGAAGGAGGACACATAACACAGTACTACATGAGTAGCACAATAACTATTTGTAGATTTTACATTTCGTATTGCACGGCAATTAGAAAAAATCCAGAAGCAAAGCATAAGTACTTCCAAGTCAAAATAAATTCTTACCTATGCTAAGGCCACAACACTCCTAGAAAAATACCCATATTACAGCTGTCCTCAGCTTTATTTGTCCTCTAAATGTGAAAAGCTTATTTATTTGTTCCGTAGCAGTTGGCTCACAATCAGCCAGCCAGCCATGCAGGGATATTGCCCGTCTTCATTCTCTGGTACGGATATCCACTGGTGTCTCTTAAGGATGGAATCTTAAAAGGTGAGGCAAGGCAGAGACAAAGACAAATTTAATTTTATCACCATAAAAAGGGACATTTCCACATGGGCAGCAAGGACATGAATATCATGTGTATGCGGGGGCGGGGGGGATTATAAACGCATTTTTGGCGAAATTCAATAAAGCTGATTCCACTGCATAAGGTCAGCAATTTACTTTTAAAAAATGATATGATTGCAACTTTTAATATAACCCATGTATTTGCTGCAAGATGCTCTAGAAGATTGTGTAATGTAACCACCCGACCTCTCCACAGGAGCAGAGATCACCCCATTTACCCTTTATTGTCTTGCTAAAAGCAATGCACATTTGCACGGTATGACAAAGTCAACAGCTTTTACTTCAGAGAGCCTCCGATTTCATTGAGAATGAATTCTCTGCTCTCTTCCTGGGGGAGTGGAGTCTCGCTTTGACGAGGTTCCATCAGAAAGAATAGGAAAGAATGAACCAAAAACTAAATTCCCCTTTTTGCTAAGGAAAGAATGATTGCACTCCAGATTAAAATTAAGAAGGAACAGCGTAACAGAAAAGCAAACAGTAGAATTTCATGTTCACGGGCACCCAAGACATAGTTTTAAACAGAGCAGAAATGTTGTCTAAGAGAACCTAGAGAATTATCTCATACAGGAACTTATTTTATCTTTCCTAGCAGGAAAGTATCATTAGGTCTGAGATGGATTTCAGCAGAAGAGCAACACAGATTATCCTAATTACACTCCTTGTTTTAGCCCCAAGAGAGAAGGCTGTCTCTTTAGACTTAGAATACCAGGTTCATTCACAGAGCAGATCAGGAACTGAATTCCTTTACTTGCTCCAGGAACACTGTGAGGAAACCCTGGGCTGGTTGACCATGAAGAGCAAATTCCTTCTATCACAAAAATATTTTTATACAAACGTACATAGATCTCTTCAACTGTCTCAAGGTGAAGCTTGCTTCAAAGGTCAAAGCTGCAGGGCTGGATTAGGATTGCACGCAATCTGCCTGAGCCTTGACATTCTGACATTCTAAAGTTTGCAGCTCTCCCCTCCCATACACAGCTGACGGAAGTAAATTCTCAACCTCTCTGCAAGTGTGGCTTTTACTGCAGCAAGCAACTTCAAAAATCACACACTGCAGCACCAAGAACTCCAAAACAAGCATATCAAAGCAGTTTATAAACATAGCTAATATAAATCTTACTAAGTCAATAATGCAAAAGTGGTAATTAACCCCATTTTACAGATGGGCAAGCTGAGAACAAGTAACTTGCCCAAAGCCAAGCAAGCAGTCATATCTCAGATCTCCAATAACTGCTCTTAGATTATAACTACAGAAGTGACTTTCTTTTGGCACTCTGCATTTACTTTCGCTTGAAAACTTAATAAATAAATTATTAAATTTACAGGTCAGAGTTAGGGTCTGGGTCTTTTTTGCCTATCACTAAGGCTAACAATTTCAGGGCTCTGACTATTTTAGCACTGTATTCTAGAATAGACTTCAACTAACTCTGCTGTAATCATATTGTTTTTCAATGCTACCAGGAATGGAAATATTATTTTGACAGTAAACAAGGCAGACATGACTCAAAACACACTCGGTGAGCAACAGGAGTTAATTTTGCAAAGCCATTTTTAACGGCTCTTTTACATTACATAGTTACTGTCAGATAGCCAAGTGGAGAGACATCATTAAACCCATGACATTCCAATTATTTGTTAAAATTAAGCTTACAACCAATATTTTGTAGCATGCACAACTTCCCGAGCACCAAACTGGTCTGTTCCAATTTATCAATAATTTTCAAGCTACAAAAACATGGCAAAGGTGATTCTCGACTCTTCGCTGAAATCGTGAGGAATTTCTGTGGCCCAATAGAAACAGAAGATGTAGCAGACTGTTTACCCAATATACTCTAAATGAATCACCTCTCTTGTTCTGTGGCATACAGATCTACATGGTTCAAGATCACTGTAGGTTGAGCCTGAAGTGAGAGAGGAAGGATATTACCACTAATATGACTTGTATCCTCTCTCATAGAACACATATATAGGCATTTAGAAGATGTAAAATTTGAGAGTCACTTCCTCAATGTTTTCTTCACAACATCGTTAAACGTCAAAGGAGTGCCTCTTGTCATGCACCTTCTCAACACTTCACACAGAAACCAAAGAGAAAGTCACTGCGATTTTCATGTTTTTAATATTAAATAGCAGATCTTGTATCAAAGCCCTTTAAAATAATCTTGCTTAAACCAATACACTGTGAAGATTAGTAGGCCTTATGTTTTCCATTACTTTCGTCTTCTGCTCCCTTTAAACAGGCCCAAGTAGGACTTTTTGCCTCATGTTCAGCAACATACTCTGTTCAGAGCCAGTAGTCTAGAGTATTCAAGCCAAACGTGCAAGAACAAAACAGCGCAAGATAACAAACTTGTTGGAGCTATCCAGTAACAACGATGATATATTTTCCTACTCGTGAAAAGCACTTATATGAAAGAATTATTTAGTTCCAAATAGAGCTCGTCAACAAACTTCTAGGATGTATTTTTTTCATACAGAAAGTTTCGTCAAAAACTCCCAAAATGTTCTGGAGAAAAGTAATGATTTCATAACAATTCAAAAACCATTTTTTTCCAAATATTTTCACTGTAATATTATAGTACATATTATATTATTCTATCAATCTCTTTTATTATCAGTTACAATATTAAATACTCCAGTCTAATCAATACAGAGTGATCTGACAGGTCTATAATATTTCATTTTTTAAAAAAATGTCTGCAATTTTGCATGTTAATCCCTATTTAATATAAAAACAAATTTCCAAGTCTCAGAATTTCCAGTGGGATAGAAATGTATTGTTCAACCTAGTTTCAAGATACCATTGAGGTATAAAACTCAATTGTTATAAAACAATGAAATGTACACGAAGTACAATGTTCTTCTAAAATAACAAACTCCTTTGTAAGTAACTATAATTTCTATCAAACACACACACACTTTTCTTAATCATCTGGCTATTAAAAACATTAAAAGGTAGGAAAAAGAAAGGATTGCCTTCCTTTGTACACTGCATTACATGGCTAGTTATGCCTAAACTAATGTCAGGTGTTTTTCTGCTCTCTCGTGAATCACTAGTGACTGGGACAAGAGTCAAAGATGAGATAGGAACTTATTTCTCCATGTAGATAGGGACTAAATAGATTACTTTTTCCAAACTTCCTTCCAAATCTTGAGGAATGATAGTGAAGGCTTTCTATCAACTATATTTTCTTCCAAAACCCCTGACAACTCCAAAGAATAGCCATATCTGACTCCCCAGGATGTCCTATGGTCAACCAGTTTATCACATTTTGTTAGCACTACTGCTGGAGTTCTCTTCTTGCCAAAGAAGCCAAGAAAATCTGTAAAGTTCATGACAAGTTCAGATGTCATGAACAGTGGTAAAATTGATGGGGGAAAAGAGTCAGCATGATGAATAGGCTGGTCTGAACAGCAAGTGACAGATATGCAGACGGAAGACTGGCAGGACAGGGAGACATCTCCTTCACAGCAGATAGATAGAGAATCTCAATCATTTTCAGGAAGAAAAAAGAAAGCAACTAATAAAAAATACAGAACTGTGGAACTAATTTCTGGATCATGAGCACCTCTATTCTTCAGGATTATGAGATTCCAGCAGTAGAAATCTTTCCTGTATATTGAACATTATCAGCACCGGGCAAACATAGCAGAGTGCCAAAACCAGATGTGACTACCGATAATGCTTATTCAGATAGGAACTGTTGTGAGTTTGTTAGCAATGAAAGCATTCATTCTCTCACTCTTCTTTCTTCAGAACCCTAATAAATTCCTTGGGAGACAACCAGACTTCCCCATTTATGCAGGGTTGTATTGACCCAAAGCTTGGATGGGAGACATCTAAAGAACAAACTGGTTGCATGAACAGGTGTAGGACATATTTGTCTTTAACCTAAGCAAAATATTATAAGGCACATTAGCTGTCTTTCAAAGTCATAAACAGAGGCCTAAGCATCTTTAGTAATTAAATATCCCATAGCGCTTTTCAAGAATCTTAGTAAATTTTTTACTCAGTAATTACATTTTCTATCCCTAAAGCTCCCTCTGCAAGATCACTTAGATAAAATATTCTTCATTTCCTCTCCTAAAAACCACATAGTGATGTTAAGCAGCTGCTGTCCTCTACCTCACAGGTGGATGCTTTTTAGTGGAAAGCACAGTGAGATCTAGATGACCCTATACACACCATCAAACATGCTCCATGCAAAGAGCTGCAAAGTTTCAATGCTTAATGAGTAAAATGTGCTCCAAGATCTTCCAATGAAAAGCATCATGAAAATATAGAATGCATTGACTTCCGTTTAACTGGTACAGTCATTTCTGTAAGTCTACACAAGCTGTTAGACCTACTTTATGCTACTTGAACGCCTGCTGCAAACTTCTCTAATAATCAGAAAGCACACCCTCCCTGGTTCTACCTATACTAGTGAACTTTAATTGTGCGTTAAAGTAATTTGTTCTAGATGCTTAATATACTAAGTATATTCTTGCAATAAATTTTTGTTATCAATATCTGAATTCCAGGTCTCACTTGTACCTTTGCAAGTGCAAGTGACGAGGTCTGTCCAGGCACTGGCGTAAAACACTTATTAGACAGCTAGAGAACAAGTTACCTGATCTGCAAGTACAAAACAGGACAAGCGCTTACTCACACTATCAGTTGTGCAGTGAAGTTAAGTCTTCACTCCTTTTCTTCACCATCTCTTAAACACGTATCTTGTTGGCAAGTTTGAAGAGAAGGACAAGTCATCTAGCATTCCTTGAATAGTCTACACGTACAGCCTAATCACACATTCTTGTAACAGTTTGGCCCAAATAGGTATTTTGACAGCACAACTTACTAACTATATTTTTTGTAGGAGTTGTCACTGGACTCTATTGGCTTGCATTGTATTTTCTTCTCAAGGAAAAGCTTTGTAAAAACTGTTCCAGCTTCACTGAGACATGTTAAAGAATTAATTACAAAGTAAAGCTGAAGGAGAAAATTAATTCTGGAAACACAAGAGGTTACTTTTCTTTTCCTCCCTTTTCTGGAAGTGGGGGAGGAAAGGCAGTTATTTTCATCTTCATGCTGGGGGCAGGAGTTGGGAGCTGTCCAGTCGATAACCTGGCCATCAGAACAAGGTTTGTAATTAAAAGGTCAGTGACCTGGAAAGCTAGGGCCTCACTCTCAGGGCTTCTCAGTAATGACGGCGCTATTAAATTAAGACTGTTATGAAATCAATGCTAAAAAAGCTTTCATGGTAACGAGATTCCATTCAAGGACATGCAAACTGCCTCATGAAATGGACTTAAATTATAAAAAAGAAAAGTAATAAAAGAGGGTTAAATTGAAATCTGCTGAAGAATTTACTTTCTTTAAAGCCCTCCAGCAGTGGGCTGTGCTCCTTTCTCTCAGGTCCTCAAGGTGATCCACTTGGGGTTCTTTGGCAAAGGAGAAAAGACAGGGAGGGGTTCAACTTCCAAGAATGCAGACTACAAAAAGAGGAAGAAAATTAAGTCAGTTTTCTACTAGAGATTCCGGGTCTGACAGCATTTTTTTCCAGGGAATCAATTGTCTTTGAGCTCTGACTGGGAAGGGGCATGTACAATTAAATAATTTATTCATCTCTTCAGAAATCATGAATGCCTGGCATCTTGACACTGGCAAAATTTTCTGGAACTCTGATGCACTGCAAAAAACTGTGCAAGGCCTACAGGAAAACTTTGTGTGGTAACTCACTTCCTACCAGCTAAAGTAATGAAACAGCCTAGTAGATACAGCATATAAAAGGGCAACACTTTCAGCAACCTCCAACTCATCTCACCAAGCAAGTGTGCGACTGCTTTTGGAAGCATGTAGCCCATTATGTTACATATATATACAAAAGACCAATCTCCAGGCAGCATATCTTCTGATGAGTGTACAGTATTCTGGGTGGATATTCTCCCAATATAACTCAACAATTATGCATCTACTTGCCCTAATGCACTTCTGTTCTCCCATCACTATAATTTCTGAGGTCCTCACATGCTTTTGTCTGTTCCCACAATCCCATTCTGGGAGGGCATTACTGTACTTGTTTTACAGATGAAAAGAACAAGCAACTAAGAAAAAAGTTTTTCATCCAGGATTACACAATAAGTCTGTAACCTAGCAGTTTTTCCTTTCCCTGCCCCAAAAGACTAGCACCCTGAAAAATAGACCTCCACATGTATAGTGCACTTCCACCCCCTTTCTCTATCTTGCCAGAAGTTACAGATTCAGAGTACACAAAATTAACAAGCCACATGAGTTACCGGATGGGTAACTGAGCAGTACAGGACATCTGAGGCACAACAGTTAGATGACAGACACATTTCCACAAGGGTTTAAACCCCACATGCTGTCTAATTACTCCCAAGGCGCCGCTGATTCTGTGGCATGTCATCAGCAGAATCAGCGAGTTGGACAAAAAACAAACAGCATCTTTTTTTCCTTTCTTTTCTTTCAGATACTCTGAGGGGAAACAGCTGTTTTTCCCTTCATCTGAAGAAGTTCATGATAAAAAGGAGGAAATGTCATAAATTACACAAAATGCCAGTGTAAGCTTCAAAGAAAATGATAAATGATTCTAATAACTTCATGTTTCTCATTAATGCCTCTGTATTTGGGAGTTTAAAAGTGCTTAAGACAACAGAGAAATCTCATCCAACTTTTGAAAGACCTTTTACAAATCCAGGACACCCTCGCTCTCCCAACTGTCATCAACACTATCATCCCATGTTCCAGAGAGAGCAGTCCAGCAAACCCCCGACCTGCAAGTAACCAGGAAACCCTACTTTCAGCCTCTGCAACTACTCTTTCACAAGAAACCAAACCCAGTCCAGCTGATGATCCTGCAGAAACTTTCATTTCTCACCGCACTGAAATGCATTAAACAAAATCCAGTTCCTGTATTAAGTATTAAATAATACTAAAAGGAAATAAAATTTGATTGGCCTTTTTCAGGAAGGAGCCGCTTATAAAAAAAGAAGAAAAAATTACAATTCAAGGCGAAACCATCTCTGCAAGTCTCAGAAGCGAAATTTCTTAGGCAAAGTCGGGATTGCAGGACCTGAAAGCTTGCCTGCAGCTAATGCTCCAGTCCTACCCCTGTAGCTTACCTAGGCTGTAGCTGGGGTACTGGAAGGCTCCTGCATGGGTAGGGCACCTGGTCTTTTCCCTCCGCATTCACAGACACAAGGTGATCCAGCACCATCCTCTCCACTGCGGGAGTTTTTAACCAGACTTAGTGGGGAGTCATAGACTTCTCCTGTATGGTTCCATGAAAGTAACTACAAAAGACAAGTTCATACATGGTGTACAACTATCTATAGATATGAAAATTCCCCTCCACTGAACTTCTTCCGGGGTCCATAAAAACATCTAATGCAATTTCTGCTTGAAGAAACTCGGGTCAGAGTAACTGTGAAAAAAATACAAGGGTACCTCTGTATTATTTCCTACAAATATAATTTTAAAAGAGACTCTTGTAACTGAAATGGCTTCTCTATAGAAAATGCTTTTTTGACTGGCAGTGAGGACTCCTCTACCAGACAGGCTAACTATCTGTAAAATGGGGATAAACATTATCATTGGGATGACAATGACTGTATATCAGAGAATAGGGGGAACAGTCTACCAAACCGTGTAATCCCTCATTTACTCAGGACTAAACTAGCCACAACATCTACGTTGTAAGAATAATTACCTCCATCTGCTAGACCACATAGGTACCATGACAGCATGTACCTTCTGCTCTCGAGCACTGAACAGAGGTCATGTTGTAAGCTCAGTGGTCAGATTCCATACAGACATATTTCCAGTGACTGCTGGGTACAGGCACTACTGGACCCTGTTCCTTCCTATCTCCTACTGTTAAGTTTTCAAACAAACAATTAGCACAAAGGGAAGGAGGGCTAATTAACAAACAGGAACAAACAAACAGCTCTACAAAACCATTTCTGCTCTTTAGTAATTATTAGCCAAGTAATTCATAAGAACTATTAGTCAGGCCACAGTTTCTCTCTGCCTCCACCTCTCCACCCTTCCTCTTCTCCCAGTCAGGGATTTATTAAAATTAAACAGATTAGATGGAGCTCCTGATACTAAAAACTGTTCGGCGAAGCCTGCGGTGGGGAAGTGCAGAGCAAACACCAGAGACATTTGTCTCTAAATTGCTCTAAATACCTTCTGCAAATGAAATTCTAACCCAGCTGTGTTGAGAGAGAAAATGAGGAATAACTGGTCATTGTCAGCACAGAAGAAGATCAGGCAGTTATAATATTGCACGATATACTGGGGGCTAAGGATCTCTCAGCAACAATAGATTTTGTATCAGGTTACCCCGGGTAATCAGCACAGCTTTTAGGCTCAGCTTTCCCTTGCTTCATTGCTTCGATGATAGAGTTGAAATCCCCAAGCTTTTATGATTAATTACTCCCTGTAGGTCCACATATTTCAAGGAAAAACTCATGGAGCACAGCGGCCAACAGGCTCCAAATTTTAATGCCATCCTGATGGCAGGGCACGGCAAGCAACATACCTATGTGATTGGAACGTTCTCTAACTGGCACTAGGACAAGCAGTGAGAGGATCACACTCAAAATGATGTACCCATGAACTACTTGTCATAACATCATTGCTAAAACACAAGGCTGCCATTCCCTTCTAGGTCCTTTGCTATTCAAGATGAGCAAAGTGGTGCACGTACTTGAACTCTCCATCTCATGACATCAGGTCTCAGGCATCTCAATAAACAGTTCATAACCCCAAACAGAATAATACATATTTCATAGGCTTGCCTACTTTTCAAAACTCAAGATCTTTAGCTATAGAATTTGATGTACCCTGAAGTACTTACAACTTCAATCTGTAAGTGGGTCACTCCCCTCTGAAGTTTGGAGTTTGTATTTTCAGTACCATTCCAACTGCTTAAAGTGCTCCATAGGGCATATAATTAACTCAAAGGTAAGACTGTCCTTATTATTTACATCTTGCAGTAAGGATCTAAGCAATATGGTCCCAGGAGGGTAGCATAATATGGAGTGAACTTCACCTGAAATGCACTGTAAGTTGTGGACTAAAAACTTTAGAAAGCAAAAAAAAAAAGAACAAAAGATAGCTCCACTATGAGTCAGAAAGTAAAATAAATTCTCAGTAGGCAATGGCCAAAGTATGTTCCATCTGTCTAAGACGATATAGGATTTGTCAGGATCTGTTCTATCCCTGCTATAGAAAAGGGCTAAACTCAGTCAGTAGTTTACCATTTCAGCCTGAAAGTCAGGTTGATCCCAAGCTTGACCTTAACCTGACTTTGTTTACTTTCACTAAGTCCTTTGCCCTTCATTCCTCTCTCTGGCTCTCTTCGGAAACATTCGACCTTTTCACCTAGAAGCTGGTCATTGTAAAGCCAATGTCACTGAGGTTAGGACTGACCAACTAGTCCACAACTCTAAACTGTCCTCATTGCAGAAAAGAGCTGGTAGTTAACACAAAAACTTCCAATGTGTCTTCTGTATTCTACAATTCCACATCTGGTGCCAATATTGCTCCAGTCAGTTTGGAAGAAAAGAGACTGATATTTCTTACAAACTTCAAACCTTTTTTTGAGACAGACTACTTGCTTTGTCCTTAACATCTAATTTTCCATAGCAATACATTTTGGCTTTACGCTAACTCAAGCTCCCTCATTATCACTGAGACCACAAACTTAAGAGTCCATACCTTTCTTCTTCAGAAATGCTCTTCTGGTTGCAAGAGGACTTTGGCGGACTCGTGGATTCTGTAAAAACTTCACTGCTGTCACAATCTGATGAGGGTAGGAGGATTGGAGAAACAGAAGAGAGAAAAGATCCAAGTTAGGAATGGTCAAATTCCTATTTTACATTATGCATTCTGTACTGCAAAGTAAGGCATCGCATCCAACACATGGATATGGTCTGGAGCTGACACTGATCCAACTTTCAGAAATGGTTCAACGAGCATCAGAGTTTGTGGCTCAACTCTAATCAGACAGCAGAATTACGGTATTTCAGTCTAGAAGTTTCTTGTTGAATTACTCTTGGAGCAGCATAACCTGTACAAAAAACTCCCATTAAGATTCTTAGGGGTTTCTGTCATTTATGTTGTGATCTTCTTACCTAAGTTGGCTCCTATAGTTGAGGGCAACCCTTGAGACAATGCATGTGATCTGTAACAGTAGGCTTACTAGTAAGAATGCTTCCTTTCTATCTGACTTAAAGCTCCCTGCAAATTCTAATAGATTAAGGCCTTTACTGCCATCATTCTAATTTACTGAAAGCAATAAACAAACCTCAGCTTTAAATGTTTTGGGTCATGTAACAAAAATATCGAAAAAGTCACTTTTCATGACATAAATGGGTAGGTGAGTAGTTAAATTTATGTTCCACACCAGCAGAAATCACAGATTACTTTTGTCTGAAGACTGACTTCTATATCCTTCTTTAAGGTGACAGAGCACTTAAAACAAACGACTTACTCAAACAAAAGGTAAAGTATAGGATAACACTCAACGACAATGGCACTAGTTTTTTTTACATTTTGATCTAGTGCCAGTAACAGGTATTTAATTTTTTTCTTCATATGGTAGGTCAACTTTCCACATACTCTCCTATACTATTACACACATTATTACATGTTGCTGCACTAGTCATTCATTTTACTTTTATGCAAAGACATCTGTTCTGATTGTGGCATCAGGGGGAATAATGTGCCTGAAGTTAACAGCACTTAGGAGATGGACACATCCATGTGAACTAGTGGAAGAGATTACTTCCTTCCTCTAGAACTAAAAATAACCATGCATATGCATGGAAGAGGTTTTTCTCCCCAAACAGTGGCATAAACCTTCTCCTAAAATGGTGGTATATGCTAGACCAATGTCAGGTAGGTCTTGAAGAGTTTATCTTAAAATACAGTTTCTGGAATTCAGTTCCAAAAAGGTTTTCAAAACTTTTCGCAGCAGAAAAAGGAGGGAAAAAAATAGCATCACTACTGAAATCACTAAGTTTCACTTTGTGTTTGAATCAAACCCTTCGAATATGCATTTCTGGTCAGAGAGCAAAGTTCTGATGGGTTTAATGGCACTTTCAATGTACTCCTCAGTGCATTCCATCAATGTTTTTTTTCTTTTAAATTGCATCTCTTATTTCTTTAAATACATTAATCAGGCTAGTGTAGGCAAAACGGATCCATTGGACAATGCAATAAACATGAATTATCATCTATCCAACACGCATAATGGCTTAAAAATACATAATAGCAGGTGTAGTTTAAATGATTAGTTATTACACCTGTGGTGGGTCTGATTCAATTGGGGAAAATCATCTTTAATAGGTTAAAAGGTTTAGATCACCAGGCTTCCCTTAAAGTGGCTGTAGAGAGGGTATGATGGAGTACGCTGTCATTACTAATTCATTTAAGAAAAACATGGGGGATACAGCAAAGAACAGCATAAACGAGCGAATCCAATTTAAACATCAGGTAAAGCAGAAAACACCTTTTAAAAAAGCATGATAAATGAATTTGGAAGAGAGATGAAATTGACATATTTATTTTAACGGGAATTTGACAAAGTCCCAGCACACTTCAAAGTTGGGAGGATAAAATGAATGGGGTATTTTTAATTCTTTTCCTTTTCTTATTTTCCTTCATTTTTTTCCTTAAGTTTACATTCAGTAATTTTGAACCATAAAATACTGTAGCAAAATACTCCACATAAAGTACACTTCGGTTTCATTTATGTGCACTTGATCTGTCTCCAGCTGAAATGCAGGTGACAGGCAAATCACAGATTTAAACTGTGCTGATATTGCTATGCCAGATGCAGAAATATAAAGCGCCCAAACTAATAACCTCAAGATAATATGCTGAATAAGAAAGATGCCCAAATGAGCAGACCAACAGATATGTGAACATATCAAAACCACTTTCCTTCTAACAATAATTACTTGTTTGTTTCTTCAGAAACTCCTCAACACTCCCTCCCACATTTAGTGAGCTAGAGACACAGACGCAAACGGCCTGCAGACCTGCAATTCTGCAAGCTCTCATATTTAATTATCAGTTTTTAAGCATTAAAAAAACCTGTAAGAAATAAGCAGTATTTTTCATTGTGCTATTTCAATTCCAACCATGTGAACATTTTATTGATTCTAAGCCTTCATTAAAACTTATTTTTGCCTTGTAAAAATGTAAACATTTCAGTAGTAAATTTCACTCCAAAATAAACTTCTATTTTATCTCTCCCCTGCATCACTTCCTCCATTATTCACAACATTTTTAATCTTAAAACAAAATAAAATTACAAGCAACAACAAACTTCATAAAAAAGAATCCTGGACATGTATTCCTCCTCCCAATAAACCCATGTTTCTTATATTTGTGTTTGCATTTACCTCTGAACATTCCTCCTATAGGCTGAGCTGAAACTTCTTCATTTTTATAATTCATCTTGTATACATGAGCAACTTAGGAAGCAATTTTGGCCATGTCAAAATGCCAATATTTTCAACAAAAATACACAAGAACTTTCCTACCCTCTATGGATCATTTTCTTTGCACAAACAAGGGCAACTGCAGTCCATAATTTAAACAACAGAAAAAGGAGGAGGAAGATGAGAAGACTTTGCAGTCCTGTGTATAGCCAAAAAAAAAAAATCATGCAGCAAATAGCACTCTGACTCAGCTGGTAACATCGTTCCATACTATTTCTGTACCATTTGTAACAGTTCTCCAAATTTTTATAGTATTAGGACACTGCCAAATAATGTGCATTGTATCACTACTCTGATTCTTAGATTGCCAGCACACACTGGCCAGCAAACTAGTTTTATCTAGTGGATCAGGTACATATTTCTCTTAGTGAAAGACAGCGTATTTAGATTTTAAAAGCAAGTCAATTCCATAAACTTGCTATCCCACCAGCACTTCTCCTGCAGTGATGTGATTCACAAAGACATATTTCTGATTGGGTGGTGGTGGGTGGAATCCTGCAGCAGGTCTTGTCCCACAGTTTGATTTTCTAATGAGAAGATGAATGTAACTATTCACGGATTGTATTTGTGCCTGGCCAAATCACATAAATTCAGGCCAAATATTCTGATTCAATGTCAAAGATATAAAATGGAGACAGGAACGTTATTGCAGATGTTGTGGGAGTGCAGCAGGCTGGCAAAATTCTGGGCCAAAGGACGGCACTTCGACGTTATAGCTGAGGTCCCTCATTCCTAATTTCCCTCCCTTTTGTGTTAATGGGGAAGGTAAAGCCAGCCTTATTTCTTACTATGCTCAAAGCTGCAGCCTTTCCAATGAAGCAATCTAAGCTACTTTATCAGTTACTAGCATTAGAAAAATAAACCATGAAATTTAAAATACTGTGGCAAATGCCCACTTTGTACCATCTCAAAAAAAAACCCCCAAACAAAACAAACCAAAACAAATGAATTAACAGAAATGTAAAAGAAAATCACCTTCATCAATAAAAGTTCCACAGGATTTGGTAACAGAGTTCCACATGGAAAACAGAATCAAAAGCCACCAGGAGCGCAGCCCATAAGAGCTCTAATAGATTTCCTAATACTGGGAACCCTCCGTAGGTTATTACTAAACAGCATTTGTTGATAGACTGAGACTTTGAGATGACCTGTGATGTAAAGGTTGGGTCTGAATTATACGTTGCAAGGGATGGTATTTTGTCTTTCTGAGTGGATCTGTATCTGTTTAAATGCAACACTTCTTTTCATTAAGCAGAGGCGGCACAGGCCATGAACTATGCACAGACAGTTTACATTACATGTGCGGAAGCAATCAACACTGGCAATATACATGACGTATGTAAAAGAAGTTGGAATTAATTTTTTTCCAGTGTATTAAAAAATAATAATATGGCAGTATCAACAAACACTCAACCTATTTCAGCCAGAGCAGAAGGCCACAGCTATAGGGCAAATGGAACTGATCAATATATTAGCCTACAGCAACACCCCCTCAGTGTACGGCTGTATGTTTGCAAGGCTCAGAAGATTAAATTGTCTGTGAAAGGTTTCTGCACTCCTACTCTAAAGGAGATACCCAGAATCCTGTTAACAAGCATCAGGCTAAAGCCAACTTACGTTTTAACAAGGGCTGACTTAAAAGCCTAGCACTGCAATGAACAAGAAAACCCCTTCAAACAGAAATGCTGCATTTTAGTAAGAAATCAGTGCTCTGCCAGGACTAACTTGACAAATATGGTTATCGGTGGCACACGGAAATAGTTGCAAAGCAGCTGTTAATCAGGGAAACACATCATAGAACGCTGATGCTAGCACTCATGAAAAAATGCAAGGAGCTAATTATGAAGCCATATATCTCACTAAAGAGGCACTGTTCCTTGAGATTCCAGGCAGAGCTCTCTCAGAGTCGGGGTCCTGGGACACTACATACACAATGGTCTCTAACACAAGCTTCCCTCTCCTAGGACAAACCTTTTCCCAATTCAGTGTTCTGTGCCCCAGAATTGCTGTGAAATTCATATTTCACAGAAACTGCTTGTTATTTCTGAAGAAATTATACGCAGGTCAGTCAGGTGGGAGGAAACACTTTAAAGCTCCTATGATTTCATTGAAATTTTTATGAAACCATACAGAACCCCAGGAATTATTTCTGTCGTGAGAGAACCTAGAAACCTACGAAGTTTGGCAGATCTCAGCGTCGTATCAGGAAAAGCGTAAAAATGCAGTAACAACAATAAAACAACCCTCACGTAAAACAGAGTGAAGAAAAAAAATAACAATACAATTTAAAGCAAGATTCACAGGAGTCTGAACGAGAAAAGAACAAAGGCAAGGAGGAAACGAGCTTCGAACAGTATCTGAGATAAAGAACCCAGAAGTAAAAAAAATGCAGAACGGTAACAAAAAAGCGGTAATACAAGCGAAAAGGGAAAAATCCCGGGTGCCCGGAAACTCAGGCAACTGAGAGTTCGTTCTGTGAACGAAACCTAACTCGAAATCCCCAGCCTGACAGCAGCCAGATGAGAGGTAAGCAAACAAACTCCAGCCAGCCGTCCCTCGCCCCGGAACGAGCGCGGTTCCCCACGGCGAAGGCGGATGCGGGCTGGGGGCAGGTGACTCTCCCCGCCGCGGGCCGGGAAGGAGCAGCCGGGCAGCGGGGCCTCCCCTCAGGCGGCCGGGCCGGGAGCCGCCCGCCAGCGCGGGGCCAGCGCGCCCCCTGGCCGAGGCCGGCGGCAGGCCCGGCGCGGAGAGGCAGGCTTCGCCCGCCGGCGGAGCCCAAATTAAGTGTTTTCACTCAGTGGGAATGAAATGTTTTGCAAGATGAAACAGAAAGAAAATTGAGGTTTTAGGTAATTACTAGTTGGCATTTACATATCACAGGCTGGTTCAACACCTATTCATTTTCCTCTTTTATTTTCAATTTTTTAAAATTGCTCATTAAAATGAACACATGACAGGGACGGGGGGAAAAATTACTCTTCCTCTTTTTCCTGAGGACTACAAAATCCAGATCTACTTTAAATACATTTATCTATAATTATCACATACAAAAAAGCCTTACTTAATTTACATTAATAGGGTGACCAAAAAAAAAAATTTGATAAAAGCCGGAAAAAATCCAAGCTGAGCTGTCTTCGTGTCATCTTGTTGTGCCTACTTAGTTCCAGGGACAGCCTCCACGGAGCCAGGACCCCTGCCACTCCCTAAGCATACTGCAATGAGCAGAAATGAAGAAGCTGAAAAATCTTCGACGTACACTGCTACCCTATTCCCACCAGTTTCACCCACCAGTTTAGCTACGGAGGCGTGCTTTCAGATGCTTGCCTTCCCTTCAACATGCTCTCCCCTCATTTCTTCTACTACTCTCACTACAAAGAGGTGACTCTCCATATAGTCCCTGTTCTCAACTTCTTTGTTCCAGGAGCCACTTCACACTTCCTCCAGCTGTTCATGAAGGCGTGACCTTTCCACCTTCTTTATTCACACAGAACCAGTCTTTCCTCACATAACCTTACCATTCCCAGGGATCCTGATCTGCAGCTCAAATCGGACTTACAGGCTCTGTTAGCTCGGTGGCCTCTCCATTCAGATTCCCACTGTTCAGTCAAATAAATATTTCCTATGCAAAGCCCTTAATTTTCCTGCGCCCTTCAGCATTTTTTAATTTTAACCTTGTGAAAGTCTTATTTAACCCCACAATGCATTCTAGGATACAATTTGTATGAAAAATGCTATATAAAATAAAGTTTTATTATATCATATGTTAAGGACATAAAACATCCCTGATAGAAGTGTACAGGAGCTGACATGATAGACTAATATATTTTAAGGTCTATTGTGTAAATATGTATTTAGGGAATTCTAAAGCATGGTATTATTGACCCAAGTCTCTCTTAAAACACATTGATATATGGAGTAAAAGCCCTTATGAAAAGTAGCAACTTCGTCTGTGTAGTAGTCACCTTTCAAAGTGAAATATCTCTGCCATCTTCAGTTTTTTCTGATTCAATTTAAAACATAGTGGACATCTTGACAAAATTCCTCTCTTTTTAAGAGGAATAATATTCAAGTAATACTTACGTGCATAAAACTAAAAAGAACAAGAAACTTTTACATATGCTTTAAAAGAAATGTACAATTATTTTTATACACAGAGAAAATGTACCATCTATGTATTTTTTTAATTTCAGAAAAAAATACACCTCCAAATCAGACTTTATAACATTAGGTTTAACACAATACAAACTGTTGCGGGGAAGTGATAAATGCTGGAAAAAACATAAGAAATATGAGCAGAAGAGCAAACTAAATGTATTAAACTAATAATGCAGCCATAATAAATTTTAACCAATGAGTAGCATGAACCTGTTTTCTAGAGTTCAAACATTTTAACTTTTTATTGAAAAGATATAATCTCACTTTCAGAGGAAAAATAAACTTTAAAAATTCCCTTTTTGTACTTCTGCCTAAGCTTAAGTTGCAGGCTTCCTATAATCACCAGTACCACCAAAGAAGGTATTGCAGCAAGATGAACAAGGGGGGGGGGGGGGGGTGCAGGGTGCGGGGGGGATAATGCTTGCAATCCAACTGGCAGCAAATTATTTGAAGTTCTGTTTACATAAAACCAGCAATAACCTCAGCGCTGAATGTACTGGATCATAGTGGATAATATATGGACTAGAAGGTCAGCGTCTCATGCAAGCGGTAAGGTATCTAGCTTCCAAGTGTGGGTGAAGCCAGTGTGCCATGATAAAGTTAACAAACTGATTCAACAGGGCCTAAAAAAGATGCCAGAGAGAAGGTGAAAGGTCAAAACTTATTAAGAGAAGCTGATTTTTATAACTTTTCATGACAGTACCCAACTTACACATCTTGCTTCTGCCTTCTTACAGAAGGAAGCTTAGGGATCACTGGGGCTCTGTGCTGTAAAATCAATGCAAGCTTCAAGCTGTTGAGCCAAATCACTCCAATGGAATGTAATGACTCGGTGTCCAAGATGCTCACTACAGCAGAACTAAGATCATTCCGAGGCTCCACAACTAAAAAAATGCATGATACAGCTTTCAGGGGAGTAGATGGCAGCACCTCCAATTCTTACCTTTTTCACACCTCTCTCCTTATTGCCATTACTAAAGAGTTCAAATACAACAGTTTTTGAAAGAAATCTCTTTTACCCTATTATCTTCACACGTGCAGAACGTAAAAAACAATGAAGCTGTAATCTGCTACATTGTCATTCTTTTAACGACAGGGCAGACAAGGACTGCTGGAGGTTCGTTCACATGCTACGGAGCTAGAAGATGATGTAAGGGTAGGAAGTCCGTGTCACATCTAACAATTGTGCCTGAGTACTTAAAATTGCTATTGAATGGTAAACTCCAGAAGGCAAAATCAATCGAAGAGATGCACCAGAACAGGATCATTGTTCAGACTTACTTAGATCCTTCTAAGGATCCTTCCAGTTGAGGGACTGGAAAATACTAGTCAGACAATGGTTTAATTTTGTGCAAGAGGATCAAAAGTAGAACCGCTCTGTGGAAGATGCGATAAAGATGTTTTAGACTGAAATGACTCAAATGGACAGGAAGCTATTATTCCTTGAACCTGCTATTTCAGTAACCCCGTTTAAGAGAATTCTTAATCCATGGGAAATGTAGATTAGAAAATGAGTGTTTTCCTTCCAGCAATAAAACCCCAAACAATTAGGGGTGAAGTCAGGGGGCTATGATGGCATTATTATGTGGAAGATCTGAATGACAGAATAAATAAGGAAATACTGGAGAAAAGTACTTGGATCACCAGAATCTAACAAACAAAAGGTTTCATGTTGGAAACATTAAAGAAGCTGGAAATTGTGACAGGTGCACAATAAATCATGCAAACCACAGCAGTTGGGAAGTAATAGCAAAAGGAGAAGGACTTAAAACACTGAAGACCTTTATGTAAATTTAGTATTTTACTTAGGGCTCTTTGGGACAAGAATCGTCCTTTTACTCTGGATTTGCACAGTGCCTGGTGCTGGCCTGCACTGGCCTCCTAGACATTTATTACAACACAAATAATAACAAAGACCGAGCAGACCACGCACTTTGTTCCTGCTGTTAATTGCCCCATTAAGGGAAAAACTAAGTAAGGGGCAAGAAATCTGATTGGCCAGAGCTGCCTAGTCTATGGGGATTGCAAGTGGAATAATTTTATAGATTGGAAAGCAGCTGCGTCCCTTGTCTTTGTCCAGTTCTCAACAGAAAGAAGCTCACATCAGAGAATTTCTCCTTCATACGTAGGAACTTGCATGTGCAGCCTCAGAAGCAACGGAGCTTCCCTGCCAACTCTTAGGATGTTTCCTCTAAAACAGGAGTGAGACACAATATAAGGGCAAACAGGAGGAACATTTCCACTGTAGCTGTCCATACCATAAATATTCTGCAAACAACGGGTCCACTTCATTTTCCCCTGGGGTCAATTTGGCATTTTTCATGGTTGTTACGTTCACTACTTGAAGAAACAAAGCATATAGGTGTCAGGGCAAATTCAGGATGCTGCTCAACCAATGCAGCACTGTATGCAGCAAAAAATCACACGTACTGATCACCAACTCCTCTTTCTTGAAACACTTGCGTTAAGATCCCACCACCCTAAACTCAGTTAAAACATCCAAGAGAATTAGTTCTACAAAGAATCATACTCAAGCCAGGGTGCTCCTGCCTAGTTCCTACACAGAAATTTGAGTTCAAACCAGGAAGGCCTACAAAATTAGAGGAGGTTCAAAATGGCACTTCTACTGTTTTTTGTTTTCCTTAAACCTTGGCACAGCCAGCACTTGTCAGGGACTATTATAATTATACTCTTTACGTGCTGAAAAATTAATAAACAATTACTCACTTCAGGAAAAAAAAGAAAGCAGCCGTTTCGTTGACAAATGCCGCAAAAAGCATCAACAATCTCCCTGAAATCTGGGTCCATACCACAGCAAGGGATTAACACCAATGTAAGGATGGCCATTATTTGCTACGGAGAACTGGCACAACTGAAAGCTTGAGTCTGTAACGTTGCAGTTTTCTCAAGACTGCACCTGATCCATATGAGCTACAAGGCATTTTTCTATCTTTGTAACAGAAGAAACTAGATTCAGTCTTTAATGCTGCTTTGGCCCAAGTACAGGCTGTTCAATCAATTTCTATTAAGCCACAAAGTCCAAAATTGGGGCTAAGTGTTTGAAATGCACTAGTTTCAATCCTGCTAGGCCAAAAAGAGCTTCCACACTGCCTTCGTGGCTGGAAACTAAGGGTTACCTCTACTGTGGTAGGAAGTCAAGCTCAGCTTCCCAGGAAACCATGAGAATGGTAAAAAAATACACGCTTTCCTGAACAAATAGGTGAGACAGCAAACATCTGGGACCTTGATAAATTCTTACTGAAATTTATTTACAGCCTAAATCTTGACTAAAACCTGCCATTCAGTTAGTTCTTCCCTAAAATATTGGCAAATTCTATATCAACTTCCTTGAGAATCCAGAGGGAACTCAGGTGCACTTGCACTGAAAGGCTTCCAATTTTCTTTAAAAAATTAAATAAAGTTAAATAAATCCCACATATCCCTTTTTAAGCAGGCCCATGCTGCTCAGTCTTCTCCCCACCTTAAATCAATGGTAACCCAATTCAAATGCCTTACAGCTCTGTCTGAGAACTAGTGGAGAGATCAACGCTTTTTATCTTAAGGATTATGGATCGCTACTTGGCTGACTAACATACCCAGCAGCCCATTAGAAATACCACAAAGGGCACACTGTTTCTCCTTCCACCCCTCAGACTTGAGAAAGAAGCATATAAAACTTCACCCCTTCATGTTGTAGTTCTTAGCCTGCCTGCCTTGTTTCATACTCTAAACATACCAAGATTTATTAACCTTTACAGTAAAAACAAATAAAATAATGATGAAGTAAAAACACAGTGATGTAAGGGCTGCAGCTAGCACCGTTTATCTGTGGAAATCCAATTAGTGCTCAAGTGGCAGAGATACCTGGAAAAGTGCTCACAATCAAATCAAAAAAAGATACAAAAACATTAACCTGATGGCTAAAAACTCCACATTTAAACATTTAAAGTAATAAAGGTGCTTTTATTGAGTATTTTCTATATTTCATTAGGTCCCAAATTGACGAAGAGCCCTAGAGATGCATTTCCTGGGCTTTTGGATCCTTAGACCAAATGCTTGACTTTGTTGTTGTTGTTGTTGTAAAACAAAAAAAGAAAGAGTGTTTCTTGCTAGAATGGCAAACTTCTTTCTGCAGTAGCAACTACAGCAACAATTGCATATGCAGGAAATGCTGAAAAGCCTATGAAGATATTCTTAGATCTGATGCATTCATTCTATACTCACCATGACATGAGCAGAAATGTTGTTTGAATTACTTTTGCCTGTAAGAGTATCTGGATTTACCTCTATTGTTGTGCTCTACCAGAAATTCTTCTCTCAAAGCTATCGTCTCATGTCCCTTGGCTGGGAAAGTGACCATATTGGTGAGACAGTTGCTAGGAGGACAAGTACCCACTCTACACCTCGACAGTCTCAGAAAAGAAGATAGGAACTGAATAAATAATGAGATTTGCCAAGCCCCTAGCAGTAGGATCCTCAGATTAGGTCTGCTTACAAGACTTAGAGAAAAAGCACGCAGTACAATGTCCGCGCTCTATCTTTCTGAATACTGTGACTCTGCTGCTTTTTGTCAGCATTAAATTCACTTAAATTTATGAAAAGAGGAATCAGGAGAGAGTCACTGTCAACGAACAGAAGACCAAACTTCTGAGTAAAAATTTTCTTCATCTCACTAAAACCACAGAACAGGAGCCAATAATACTTCATAAGTTTGGGAACTTCTAATAGAACCTTACCCGTTGGTCTGCTTATAGCAAAACGGTACACTTGCTTCTGGTATAAATGTATGCATGCTGCTCTTACGCTTTACACAGAGGAGTTGAGTATACGCATTCAGAATAGACTGCATTAAATGCAAAATAAAATGCACTTAAATTCTATTCCAAGGTGAATTAACTGAGTTAAAAGAAGCAAAGTTCCTTGAACTACACAGAAAGTGTATTTATATTTCAGAAAGATTTTCTATTTTGTATTTTGTCCATCTATTTTTAAAAGTCCAAAAGTCTTAACTACCTTTCTAGAAAGAAGATTTCATGACAGATGGCTGTCAGGATTTTTACCTAGTGCTATTCCTTAACTTCCTTTTTTTGTAATATGAATCCACAGCTCAGAAATAAATTTAAGACTTAAGAATATCATATGAACAGCTTGGATTGTACTGGGTACCAGAAAAATAGTCATTTCCTGACTTCACTGTTTCACTGGGCTGCTGCTCACACTCATACGTTCTGAACTGGCTGGCCCTATGTGTGGTATTCTCTTTCTACAGAGAATATTCATGAATCAGCTTTTAGATGCCAAAGAGTACAACCTCTCTTCAGGGAGCAATTTCTATGTCTCTTTAACTTTTGTGTTTGGTATGTAGCAAATTATAAAGAGGAATGTGATACCTAGAATTTGCACACTGAAATGTAAAATATTTAAAATAAAAAATTGAGGACAAACCCCCTATATCTAACAGATTCAACACAGCAACGTTTAGATTGCCCTCCTCTCCATCCCCTGTAATCAACAGGGATGAGTACTGGGTAAGAATCAGTGGTGAGAGACCTCCTGCTCCTGTCTGGAGTATGAAGAGTCCTGGTTTATTATTCTGCATTTGCATGTGGCAGCAAATGTGTAAATGCTTTAATAATACAAAAATCCCAATAGAGTGGAGGAGGAGGATATGAAAGAAAGAAATACAAGGACATTTACTTTCCTGAGAGTGAGATAGAAAGGAAAAGAGAGAAAGAAGATGACACGATAAGGGACAAAGCAAGCTTTCTGGGGTATATCTGGAAAAAGCTAGAAGAGAAATCATTAGGAAGTCCATAGTGCATCTACAGTGATACAGTGCGGATCAATTCATTTAACACTGCCCTGTACATTTACAGAAAAGTACTTTTGATATAATAAAGGCTCATAAACACACAGAAATTGGGTTAGACCTGTTTCAAATTCCTGCCAAACAATGGTTCAGAAAAATGAAGCTCTATTTTAATTAGCTCGACTCAAGAGTGATTTGATAACAGCAGATGCTGTCTGGATGCTTTCAGCTTGATGGGCTCCACATACATGAACTTAAGAGTGGCTTTGATGCAATTAGATATCTCTCTCTCCTTTAACATGTGTTAAGCTGAACCAATGGCTTGTGTCTATTTAACATCTTGAACTAGAAGTATATTGACACTCTTCCTCATTCTTCTCCAAATGAGTGGAGCTGAAGTGAAGAGAAGGCAGCTTATTTGAGGCTTACCCATGCAGTTTCAGCAACTTGAGGACAGAAGGGAAAGGGCACCAATACACTACCCACAACGTAATATTAAGGTCTTAACACTAGATCTGTTTCTACCACAAACCACGTTTCCTGGAAAGTAATTCTAACACGCTTGGTCAGTCCCGCTCAAAAAACCTGCCCTATCAATTGCTGCTTCGACTTATGTCATTTTCTGTAAAAACACGAGGGACTCAATAATAATTCCACACACCCCTTTTACTCCTGTATTCCCAGAAGATACTCCATACACACACTGCACCATTAGAGTAGCTTCCCTTCAGTCATGGCACAGCTCTCCCACCTGCTGTCCACCATTTTCCTTTAGAGACAACTTCTTCCATTCCTGGAAATATTTGTGCATTGACATCTTAGAGAACCCTTTGCCTTTCTAAAGCGATCTACCTACCTCACTCTGTAGCCATGAAGTACAGGCATTTGCTAAAGGACACATGCAACATAGGAGCTGCTTTAATGCATCAGGGACAAGGCTAATAGGAGGTCTTGATTTGTTAATTATCTGTCAGTTTGTCACAGCTGGGCTGCAAGGAGTGGGTGAGGGGGAATCTTTCTGCTTGGTTCTTTCTCTAAATGCTGAATTAGGCTGTCAAAACCTTCATCCCACCACAAGAGGCTGTGAAAAGAAGAGCCAGACTATCCTTTTCTTCCTCCTTTTCCCAGCAGAGTATGCTGCTTCAGATGTCCTACCCTCCTACCATGTCTCTGGAAATGTATATGGCATATATAAAATGACCTTCACACCATCACACCATGCCCAGTTTAGTCAAGGGACATTAGCAGACCTGAGCATGATAAATCAGAGAGGAAATCCCAGTGCCAGGGGAGCACGCAGGAGGCACTTATTCTGCAAGGAGTCCTAAAGTTGCTACCTGCTTGAATCAGCAATTTCAGAGCAGGGTTTTGGAAGGCAGAAAGCTTGGCCCCTGCGAGAGCAGACAGATAGATATACATGGAGTTACAGAGATAAAGAGGTGGAGTAGTGGCAAGATTCCCTTTCTTCTTACATCTCTGCCCCATGTAATCCTCTAAATAGGGGAAAAAGTTCAGGCTGTGAAATGGGATAATGCATGGAATACCCCCATGGAGACAAATCTAGAAAAGCAGAAAGCAGGCTGTGATACAGCAGTAGAATTTACTATAAATGCTTGTGCCTCTTAAATCCAGCTAAACGTGGCCGTTAAGCCATGAGAGCCTAGGGAGATCCCCACCCACTCCTCTGTTTTCCCTGCAGGCCACGTCCAGAGCATCCCAACACTCAAGTCCTCTCCTCAACAGGCCCTGGATTATGAAAAATCCCCTGCAGGAGCTTCCCACATGCAACAGACACACCCCTTTTCTACCACCAGCGATGCTTCTCCCTTTCAGGTGTGGGAGGCTCCAAATTTATTCCATGTACACACAGGTACTGCCTGCTTGAGATGGGAAAATTGAGGGCATTCAGCTCTGGCTTTGTACAGGTGATCAGAAGGTATGAAGTCACCTGAACTGGTAAAAATGACCATGTGCCTTCCCCTAGTCCATTGAAATATTAAAAAACACTGTCAAGTTAACAATTGTTTATTTTACACTTGCAATAGCCAAGGAGCACATACATACAGTCAGTACACCAGTCAAATTCTCAAAGCAATTTTCTTCTGTGGACCATCTTATCCTATAGTTTGACAAAACTGGTGCTTTTCATCTTTTGAGCTAGAATCCCTTAGAACCAGCATTTCATTTTCTAGTGCAATCCACCTACCAGTATACAGCATGTCAGCTGTAAGGGTAGAATAAGAGCTACAGTCTCCTCGGCCGGTAGACCTGAGCACTAAAATAAATGATACATTTTTGCGCTGACAGTCCTACCTTCCACGGATGGGGCCCACTAAGAAATCCACTGGGGACAAAATAACTGTCTTTATCTTTCATCAGGTAAAGCTAATAGATCCATTTCAGGCAACATTTGCAGAGCTTGTCCCTGGAAAATAAAATTTGCTAAAGCACTGCTTCTCAAACTTTATGCAAGCTTGACTCCTTTTTGCACTCATCTGTTGTGGTGGCTCATCCCACATTCCTCAGCTGAGATGGCAGCAAGTTCCTTCAGGAAAATGAGAGTTACTACAATAAATGCTAACTCTTCAAACTAGGAGGAACAGAACTCCTAAGACCAATTACAAGTAGAAAGCTATTTACTGGCTTAGTGACTTTGCGACTTCCTTTGAAGCCTTTTGCATCCCTTTGGGGGTTATAACCTAAGTTTGAGAAACACTGCTTTAAGGAACTTAACTATAAAGAGACATAGCACTGGTGATGACAATGTGATGACATAGCATTGCTCCCCACCCCACACCTACATAAGAGTTTAGGAGCAATTTCCCAGCAGGTCCTGGTGGCCTCAGCCCCTTTTGCCTTCAAAAGCTCTGCCCTACAGTGATACAGACTCATGGGTGTTGAGATGATGCTTGAGATAAAGACCCAGTAGCATCGATAATACAACCAATGCAGCAGTCAGCATTAATTATTCCAAACTACTATAGGGCAAGGCCTGTGTCTCTTAAAACATCTGTCTCTCAATCTTCTGGTCTTTAATAAAATCACCCTCCCAGCCATAGGGTGTAACTGGAATTGCACATACGCATGTGCATGCAAAAACATAAATGCATAAGGAGAGATTCAGGTCCTCATTAAAAAATGGAATAAATAAGAATTCACCAAGGAATTCTGCCAGAGTCTGATTTCCAGATCTGGTTTTGCTGCATTCTTGCCCACAGTCTGCAGAGTTCTGGGTGCCTCCCTATCCTTCTCCAGCTGCACAGTCCTCTTCAAATTCAGACTTCTTGCACCTATAATTACTAGGTGCCCTGTGCCAGGCTCCTTTAATTAACCAACCCAACTCTTCTCCCTTTGGGATCAGACTAAGCTCTTTTTTATTAGTTCCATCATTAGTTCCATCAGTATCTAGGCCTAAGCAGGATACCTTATACCACTTCGTAAGTGGGGCTGTAGGGTGCAAATGACCTCCAAAGCACCTGCTTGCAGAAGAGGCAAAGAAAGCAAACCAATGAACCAAGTAGAAATGGCATGAGGGGTTGATACAACACCTTTCAAACTTAATTACATCAGCAAAAATGACATAGCTCAAAATCCTCAAGAAAATGCCTTGCATGAGGGGGACCTTGGTGTGCCAGTTAGGTGCTGCTGCAGTGCCGAAGGTGCTTCAATCCAAAGAGCAGAGAGGCAAGAAGAAAGTAAAATCCCTTACTTGTCATTACACCGGAGCCAACCTTGTGATTTTTAGGGCTCCAAGGAAGAGCCGAGCATTCCTGGAGAGAATTATTTCCCCCAGCCTCACTCTCCAGCCGACACTGTCTTACCAACAGCTAGTATGGAGTCTGAATTACATGTCCATGCAATGTCCTGGAAGAAGAGGATTCCCATTTCACTGTTTGTACTTAAGACTCCACATTCCTGTGTCCCAGGAGAACTGGTAGATCAGAGTCCAGATACTGTCCGAACAGTTCTTCTTCCTACCCTGTGCGGTACTGCAGAACCTCCTGCAGGCAGTTTCTTTAGCATTTATTGGTATTTTACCTTTAGCCAAGACACTTTCATTCTCTGAAGCCATTTCACCTAATTTCTAGACAAACTGCAGCACACATGCAAAAAAGAAATGGCAAAATGCATACTGGCCTTTTCTGGACCATGAGATATTCTGTATGTATGTGTTCATGCATGTGGTGGAGAGAGAATGGGAGGTGAAAAGCGAAAGAGCTGGCTAATGTCCTGGGATTTCTTAGGACAGGCGGTCACTCTTAGTTGCACAGCTTGACTTCCCCAGAGAGTTTTCTCAAGGAGAAACCAGCCATCGATCTTGGGACACACAACTTCCAGGACCGTTCCTTATCTCAGAACAGCTTCTGCCACGAATTCCTGAATGTGCTTTAATGTTTAAATTATTAAATGCATTAATGTATTTACATTATTCAAGTCTTATGTGCATTTTTCTAAGATAATTTATGTATAAGAGTTTGAATGTCCATGACTGTTAATGTCTACAACCCTTCCTGTTCATTATTGATTCTGGAAGGGAAAAAAAAAGGCAGTGTTTTAATGCCTTATTTTTAATGTATTAAGAGTCTGAATAAGTGCATTCTCTTTTTTCTTTTGTAATTTCATAATTTAAGTAGTGCATTTATTAAACTGACACAGTATGAATTGTGGTGAAGTCTGGCACAGGTCCATACTGCCAACGCAGCCCAACCGACCATCACACTACTCTGCAAATCAAGTACAAGCTCAGCTCCTCTTACGCCAGCTTTTACTCCCTACCTGAAATCAGAAGGGACAGAGACTACAAAGAAGTCTTTTGAAAATACATTTTCTTTGCTATTTACATGGCTTTTCTTTGTCATCTCCATTTTAAGTCAGTGAAAGTTTTCTTATGCGATTGATGAACTGTTTTAACGCAAACCTGTTTTTTCAATGAGCTCTAACACACATACTACAGTTAAAAAATTTCTACAGTACCTTTTAAGCCCAGTATCTCCAAAGCTCTTCAGAAATCTAAACTTAGTATCATTTTGTTGTTTTTACACCACAGTTGTGCACATCATAAAACCAAAAATTTGCCCACAGCTTGATGTCCACCATCAAATTACCTACAGGAAACAGGCCACCTCCACTGTTGAACCACAGCCACTTCTAGAGCAGAATACAGCAGCTATTCAGCAGTAGCTGGCCATCTTGCATGCCAGTTTGGGACAGGAATGCTATAATAGGCAACAGAAACTGCAGAAAAATTCAGCTAACACACAATAGAGCTACCTCCGCTCACTCCACCCACACATAAATGGTGTTGTATGGACATGCACTTTATATATAAATTATGTGTAAATGCCTTAGATGTTTATAGCCAAAAATACTACTTTCAAAGTCCAGTTTTTACTGCCAGACAAATCCACTGCCAGCTGAGCCTACACAGAGCAACAGTGACACCCGATGGCTTTCAGCTTAACCTTCGGACACGCATTCCCTGCGAGAGGAACCCAGGGGCTCAATTTCCTCCGTCAGTATGGTAGCCTCAACTCAAATCACCTATCAGAACAACTCATCAAGAAGCTGAACTGCAGAGAGATAAAACTTGCTGTACGTAGGCACTGTATGTAATTATGAGTGTGTGCATAAGTTTCACAGTACATTCTGCATAATTACAGCCTTGCCTGGCACAGTTGCCAGTGCGAGCATGAACACACACGCACACACATAATGTATGCACAATATTGTGCATATGGACTTGGGAAAAGACAGAGAACAGTGAAAGTTGCTGGCTGTTGTTTTAAGAGCTGACTCTGCCATTTCTAAGGTTAAGTTTGTGTTTTTTTGCTACTCATTACCATTCTTTAACTGTTACAATTTATATCAGCATATAATGTTAAATAATTACAGGGAGCGGAGCTCACTCTAGCGAGGATATAAATGCGCTGTGGGATTCTACAGATTTAAACAAATAACACTCACAGCAGGGGGTGAGCAGATGAATTAGCATTAATATCCTGCCTGGGAGATCCCAGTGCAGTGTTATGGCTTAAATACAGATCTTTTCTGTAACAGTCAATATGACAGCTACTAGCAATACAGCCCAGCACATTCACTAGTCAATATAGCAGCTGCATCTAAAAGAATGCCCTTGTAATAATCCATACAGCAGCCAGTTAAAATAAATAACTTCCCTTTAACAGTCTATATCGCAGCCAACTGCATTAAAACCTTCCCTTTTAAGGTCTATACCATAGTCAGCTAAATGGAAAAATTGGCATCCTTCTTGGCAGCTTCAGAGGGAAGTCAAGCATCAAATGGGCTAGAGGCTGAATTCTCCTCTCATCCCTTGGGGGACGAGGGGGGTCCCTTCCATATCATGCTGGTGGGGAATCCTGCAATGCTGCTATCACAGCTTACAGTTTAAGTTTTGTGAGAAGATGATTTAAGCCTCCAAAGCCATCACTTCACTATCTTTCACAAGCAATTACATTCTCTTTAAAAAATAAAGACCAAAACCTGTTTCTTTTCTGATCAGAATAACAAATCAGGTAGACCACAGCTGTCCAGGAGTAGCCAGCACATATATCCGTATTTCCTCAGAGTAAAGGCAATATGCCTTTTCTAGCACTTTCACCATTACAGAGATGCCCCATCTCAGACTAAAAGCAGAACCCGAACTTGAACTCTCTGTTTTAAATCAGTAGCTGCTTTTTTTACTCTCTAACAAGAAGCAACAGGCTGAGGTAGGTTAGGAGTCTACCTCCCTTGGACTGTACCACAGCACTTCATTTTGCAACAGCAGTTGCAAAAGACCATAATATAAATCATAATAGAAATGGTTACAAAGCATCCAAATCTGAAAACTGGACTGGAGGAAAATCCATGACCACAATGAATCCTGTCGTAAGAGACCACTACATACAGCTTTTACCTAGGGTCTAATTCTGTTCTCACATATAGAGATTTTATACTGGTATACCTCCATTCTTCTGTGATGGAGTGGCTGTAGATTTACACTGTGAATTAACTGACCTGCAAAACAAACCTGTAGAACTTCGACAAATTACAACAATGCTTCTTGAGGCAAATTAGAAAATAAACCACAAAAAACTCATAAAGCACTTAATACTGAGCTTATAGTTTACAAACTGTTGTACAAGCAGTAATAAATCTCTAGAAAATGAAATGTGTAGATATTTTTGTATTTTCCATACTGCTAAGAAATTTTATTGATAGGGAGTTCTGCCACTAAAATGCTACATTTGCTAGCTTCTTATAAAAGAAAGGAGATAGATGACAATTTTGTTAGAAATTCGAATGATAAAGCAGGAATGGCATTTATTCTTAAAAACTCCACAAATGAAAAACATCTGCCTGCTTTCTTTTTAAGAAACCTGTCCCTTTGGGTATATATTAAAAAACATAAACATAAACCAGGGGCCTACAATCCCACCAGATGTTTGGCACCTGGAGCCTTTTCAAGTAATTGATCAAGAAAATAAATATTTTTTTCAGGTAACAGGAAAAAATTATCTCTCAAATCTTTCACATTGTCAATGCTTTAATTTATTTTATCTCAGATTTTAAGGGAAGACTGCAGCTACAAACACATTCCAGCTTACAGCCTCCCAAATTAAAAATAAATACACACCACCCCTGCTCCAGAAGTCATGGTTTGAAGCTTTGACCATATTTTGCAAAATGACAGTTATTAAAAACAACAAACATGCATCACAGTGAGTCATCTGGTTTCCAACTTCTGAGTCAAAAGGGGCTGATTCCACACAAACTGAAACCTGGCTCTCTGACTACTTGCATGTTTAACGATTTGTATCTCTGCACCACAGCTTCAGAACAGGATGTGGAAGAAAAGAATGAAAAGGAGATGGGAGAAAGGGGAGGGGAGGGGAAGAGAAAAAACACTTCTTTACTGGTCCCAGTGTCATTGCAAATAAAGACCATGTCAAGATTTAAACCATAATAATGGAAAGGCTATAAAGGTCCCTGCTATAATGTTTCCTCTGATATTCCCTTTCATAAATGCTCTCTTTATGTTGCATGCTTTGCAATAATACATGTAATGTTTGTGAACTAGCCCCGCTGGGGAAGCTGTATCATATGAAGCTTCACAGAATACAACATTAGAGGCTAGACAATTCATTTACCAGTTCCTCAACTTTTGTTAGCTGCACCTATCTTCTTCAAGAGAATGCAACAAACATGAGGAGACAAGTAATCTAAAGCAACCTCCAAATATGTTTAGCTGGAAGCAGATCTGTATCTACCAACACATGGACTTGCAGTATGGAGTTACCTCTTCCTCCAATGCAATACCTTTCTGGGTAAGACTAAAAGCCTATTCCCAGATCCTAGACATATAAGCAAGATCCCTGAACTTGTTCACAGCTATGCCAATCGGATCGATAGCATCCTGAGCTTCCTCTTGGCAGAGACAGTGAAGAACATCAGTGCCTAGAGTATCTGCACAACAGATCCCTGCCAGCACCAGAGGCGTGAGCCTCCTGATGGCAGTGCATAAACACGTGAGCACGGGGTACTGGTTGCAACACCTCTTGCATTTTGCATGTGCGTAGCAAGACCCATTCACTTCAGGTAACACACTAGGCTGCATGGAGCTCAGCTCTGCCTTCCCAGAAGAAATGACCATTAGCAGCAGCCTGAGACACCTGCATGCCTGGCAAGAAAAGTATAGAGAAGAACACCACCTCTGTAAGAATTTAGGGTTAAACTGGAATCCCATGGGGCTTTAGTGCTGAATTTCCCAAATGACCTGATACCACTACTTTGAAGCATACTGGGTGCTTGGCAGCTGACCATTAGAGTAAGAAGTAAGTCCATTTCTACAGGATTGTGGCAATCCAATGTTGAGAAAGGGGCTGTCAAAAATATAATGTTGGGGGGGGGGGGGCGTGGGCTCGTCTCAGTCTTGACTGTAATTCTCAATCACTGCACAGAAAGTATTTATATCCTGTTGGCAGCATGTGTAACCAATGCGACTCTTCGTGTCAGAGCTGTCAATTACGGGCTTGACTTATGAGGAAAGATTAAATGAGCTAAATATGTAGAGCTTGGCTAAGAGACCAGGATGGGGGTGGGGGAAAGGAGAAATTATGTGATAACTGTCTGCAAACATCTGAAGGGTGCAGACGCTTAAGGAGGAAAGGAATCACTTAGGGTGGCACACAAAACAAACAGGAGAAGCAAGCTGGAAGGAAGACACAGGAAATTCTCGCTGTGTACCAGGGAAATTCCATTCCAGCAAGATGTACTCTGCTGTAAAATTGTATCCCAAGGAATACCATCATTCAGGCCATTCAGATGCTTGACAAAACACTAGGAAGTTGACAGCAGAGGAAAATCCTGCTCTGACCAAAAGATAACAGATAATGTAAAAAAGTGGGGCATATTGTGAGTGTGGCTGATGATATGAAGCTATCTCTCCTGCTTCTCTCCAGCTGTAAAATTCTTTTACTAAAAAACTATGTATATTTTCATCGTTACTTTCCCAGAAAGGCAATTGTCAAAGTAGCAGTGGTGTGTTATGGGATCCCAAGTGGGAAGAGGACATGGTCTGTACAATTATAACAAGGAGAAGTGCTATGTAAACATGCCTACAAAACCAAAACAAAAAAAACCCCAAACTATTAAGATGTTTGGAAGGATTTGCAATGTAAGTGACATAGGGAAAGATCCAAGAAACATGAAAAGCAGGGAAAGTCTCTTCTCCAGTAAGTTGGTTAGGAACTCCAAATGCAAGAATTATACTAACTCTCAACCTCCTAGTTTGGCAAATCATGGTTCTGAAGGGGCTGGCATCAGAAGTATCTGAAGGATGTACTCCTGTGCATCAAAGTTGGTGAAAGTTCTTTCAAGTTCTTGAATAACCCATTCTGCCTTCTGTGCCCCAGCTACCTTACTTTCAATGTCATGAAGATGCAACATACCCTTTGCTCTAAGGCCCAACAAAGATGCCAAAGACATTGCAAATCTTTTCTTATGGCATGATCTCCCAGGTAAAAGTAGGAAGAAGCCAAGAATCAGAGAAAGATATCACATGTAGGCAGTTATAATCTTCTAAGAATCACTAGCTGTCACTAGACTCTTTTTGATTGCAGTAACAATGACACAGGCAGCATCTGGATACGTGCAAAAGAAGTCAAACTGCTCAGTGGTATCAGAGGTAAGAGAGGAATTAAGAATCTCTAGCAACACTTTCCAGATTAGGAATTTAATAATGCGGGGTCAAGAGGCACTCCAGAGGACAAGTCTCCTGCATAAAGTTATTTCAAGAAAGCTAAAAAGGCAGACACTCCTGTGAAGTTCTTAAGCTGGTCCCTCCTCTCCCTAAGCAGAAAGAACTGTGGGCAATTGCTGCCCTCTACAAGTTGTTCTGCACATAGCATATTTTCCACACACATGTAGCTGAAATGATACTATTATCTCACCTTGATCCCATAACCCATCATTACCAAAGTGCACACTGTGCAGGCACCTCTTTGCTGTGTGCCGTCACCTGTTTGAAATTAATAGGTACCCTTTCCAACAGCTGGGATGCACACAGCAAAGTGCTCCCAATCTTTCTGAGCAGGCAAAGAGCTGGGCTGCCAACAAATACACAACAGCCAGCTGATAGCAAAGCAGGCCATGATCTGTAAGAAATTGTTTGTAGGCATAGCATGTTTAGACCTCCAAAACATCACATGAACATAAACAAAAAAATTAAATTCATTTTTCTCAGGGGGAAAATATCAAGTAATGTTAAGTATTTCCTAACTGTGTGCCAGTGTTTTTTTTCCAATGTCACAAAGCACTGTAGCTTCCATTTTACCTTTAGTGAGAGATCTGGGATCTCTGGAAGTCAAATCATACCCAACATTAAAAAAAGACTCTAAGCTAACTCCTAGTACTTCAATTTCCTTGCACGTTTTGTAAAGAACAACTTAGAGCATTACAACTATTTTAAAACCATCTTAAAAATCTTCTGATCAGTAATGTTGGTTTGTCTGAAAAGCAAGTAGAAATTGCTTTCAGAGCTCTCTTCTGCACAAGTGCACAGAAAAGATTGTAAGCTGCTAACTCACCAGACTGTTAGTAATAGAAAATTACTGTACCTATCCTAGTTGTTATGCTGCCTCACCCACCGGCTCTAGTGTCATTTAACCTGTAAGCTCTTAGGGACAGGTAAAGCCATTATTACATTTTGTACAGTCTGATAGGGTCTTAATCTGCTTTGGCCTGTAACTACTGCAAGTTTCTAACTTTCATAGATTAACATATAATGCTACAATAGAAGTTATATCCCAAACTATTATAGTCCACCCTCTTTTAAAATCGGGATTTAAAGGAATTCCAAGAAAACTTTCCCATTGACTTCAGATGGGCAATTTAACTTGACGTGACATTGTTCCTTTAACTATGCTCAGTAAGTAAATTTGCATCTGCGTGCTTTGCACATATTAATATATTTGTCTAAATCAACAGAGTAAAAGGAATTGACAGATTAAGTGAGTACATTTTGCATGAACAACAAGAGAAGTCAATGAACACACAGAAGTAAGAAACAAAACTAGGCAAAACCCCAATAATCTCAAACTTATCAGAAGGTCAAACACAACAGAGGTCTGCTTAGTAAATCATAGAACTCTCTTTGCAGCAAAGCAAAGGATATTGCGTAAGGCAGTCACACACCTCTGGCTCCCTGTTCCTGGCCAAATAAAACCGAAATTTGCACAGCAATTGCCCTCCACAGCCTAATGGAATTATTGTCCAGCACTGGGAATCCACAGCAACACATTCAGGACCTCCCCAAACAAACCGAAGCATTATCACACCACTAGGGTTACTGCCTGTACAGGAGGTCACAAAGCTGATAGTCTCTCTTTCTCTCCTGCTGACAGTGGTAAATTACCCTGACTAATATTTCGCTGGGGGCTGTAAGTTAGTTGCCTACTGACTCTGGCTGTCTGGAAATCCCCTCTGGATAGATTTACTTTTAGAGAATCATTCAGTGTAGGCCACCACTTCGAATAAACCCATTGTGGCAGACTGAAAATTTGTACAGTAAACAGGTATTAATCTTGTCTTAAACAATAAAGGCTGGGAAAATGGAAAGCAAAAATGTACAGTACACTCTAGTCCCTCACATCATTTCTGGAAACAAAAGTCCTTCTGAAAAAAATCACATTTTTCTACAAATCTAGACTAGGACCTTTGAACTTCAAAAGAAAGGATAAGGATACTACATGGTATCCCTTGTGCAAGAATGTGTTCCAGAAAACAAAGTATGAGGTTTTCAGTGAAAATACCATTCTTGTCTTCATTTCAAACAACACTTTCAGGCAAAGGAGAATCTGCAAAAAATTTCCATGTATCTCATTTTCTTTTTTATCAGCAGAAAGAGCATCCACTACTTCATAAGAAGGAGAGAGACATGGATTCTCAATGTGCCTGAAGATTTGTTCATAAAAAGTGCATTCTGAGTACTCTTAACTAACATTAGTCCCAACAAGCTCTCTCAAATCTTATGATACACTTCTGTAACCTTTCCTCATTCCCACTCATGGTTTTGTTCACATGGTTAAAGACAATGGTATTGTTAGTGTTAGGCTCTGTCAACTTCTAATTACACCAGTTAGAGCTAAAACTAGTCAAACTTAAAGTCTCAATTGCAAAGCTCCTTCCTCAGAAATCTAAATGAAATTCTCTTTAACCACAGTCTACTTAAGAGGAAGCTTAACAGAATAGATAAGGTTTAAAAGGAGGCAACGAAACAGAGAAGATCTAATAATTCTGTTGTCTGTCACTGAATGCTAAGCACCCAAATCCAGGCAGCTGAGAAAAGGGTAACTGTCCAGTTTCAGTTTCAAAAGTTTATCCATTATAAACACATATCACAAATTTTACAGGTTTACTTCCAAGGACACCTAGCAACTGAACACAAACGCAGAGGAACTAAATATGCCCATAACCAAGCCCCAATCATGGCTTCAATTTGAGATCTCAGCTGGTGGTTCAGGAAAGCAAAGATGGATACAAACACCAAATGTGTTCAGCATGGACATACAGACTGATGTGACTTTGTGCCTGTGGACGTGATGGATCTAGAAATGTCAAGTCTCTTTTCTGCTCTCCATTGTTTTCATTATAATCCTCAATCACCAGAAAAGTAGTCAAAACTAGAAAAAGGATGAACTAAAGAAGTAGCAGTATACCACAATCACATTTTTAAGAAGTATTACACATGCAAGGCTAGAGGCTTTTCCAAAGACATAAAAGTGGCAGAATGAAGCCCCTGAAATAGAAATTACCTCATTTACCAGGCCAACAGTCTAGGTCTCACATCTATGCCACCAACTTGCTGGATGAACCTGGCAAAACAGTTAACCTGTATATCTCAATTAGCTCTTCTAGAAAATGGAGATAACACAGACATATTCCCTAAACACAACAATTAATGTCTGCAGTGTAGCCTATGATGTTTGCACAAAAAGTGGTGTTAAAAGCATTCTGGCCATTATCATGACCCTTTAAAATTTGAAAATCAGTTTAACAAAGGGTGGGAAAAAGCCATGAGGGCTCCAGCACATCCCAACAAACTCTACATTAATTGCTATAGAGGCAGCAGTAATTCTTGTAACCTTGTACCTTTCAACAGCCTGTAAAAAGGGAATAAAATGTCCATATTTCAGTGCTAACTGCTATCATCTGCAGCCACAAACAGAAAGAAACAGCACATGCTAAAAATAAAAGAAGAAAAGTTAAATAATCCTGCAAAAGAAAATACCCTGTTCCTCATACCATGATCCAGGGATTTTGTAACTTAGTGAGAATCCACGGGACTGTTTTACATTTACAACCAGTACTTTTATATTTACAACTAGTACTTCTTCCAGCTATCAAGCACCAGCAAGGGAATGAGTAAGTTTTGTGGCAGGAAAAAAAACAAAACCAAACAACAAACAAGCAGTATGTGGAAAGGCCTCACTTTTAAGCTCTGCTTCCTTAGGTTCTTCCTGCAACCCAGGCTCATGTTAGAGGCTCTCATACGTATAACCTTCATAGCTGTAATTTAGACTGCAGCAGGTTTGGCAGAAAGCAAAGGCCAACAGCAAACATATTCAGGCTCTTGAAAACATCTCAAAAGGAGCACAATATAGTTAAAAAGCTACAAGACACTGCTAGGGAGAGACACAACAAGCTAAAAAGAGAAGCAAAAAAGACGGCATGATTATACTAAAGAGAGAAATTAGATCAAAGAAACAAAGATTCAAGAAGAAAAGGGGATTTCCTAATGCTTTAACCTCACAAAAAGGGGCTTTGTCCTATGTAGTTACATCTTTTGCACATCCCAGGGCTTTGCTTTGAGTGGCTGCAAAAAGACAAACCTATTCCAATTCCACAAGTGTTCAGAGGATTATCAGAGGTGGCTGCACATACAAGCAGAAAGGGATGCAGCAGTGTTCACTGATAAGCTGGACTCAAGGAGAAGCTGATCCCGCACTGACGATGACAAACGTGGCTGTAAACAGCAGCAGAGCGAGATGCTGACACTCTGCTAACACAAGGTTACACTTCCCACTATGGAGCTACACGGCAAATTTTAATGGGCCAAGACCGACAGCTAGGGAAATGAGTGTCCGCTCTCTGCTGCAAAAATTATAGCTTCTCCCATCCCCCTCCAACTCATTCTCCACTGTCAGTACTATAACACAATGACCTCTTATTAGGGAGTATTTTTCAGTTGGGACAGTTTATTGTAAGGACACTGGATAACTCAAGGGATTAATGGCATGGACGTGGAGTCCCTTATCTCCAGTTTGGTAGTTCAAAACATCAAAAGTGGGTTGAAGAAAGAGCAATTAGGAGTCTGACATGAGTTTGTAGGGCTCCATTCTAGAGGCCTCAGTAAGGCCATAAACCTTAGCAAGGTATGCTCTGAAGACCCAAAGCGCAGGACACAATATGATGTGTCAAACCGCATCTGCTACATGATCTTGCAGAACGCTGAAGTCCTCTTGCAAACAAATAGAAATCATTGCTTCACCTAGACTCCTGTTGAAAGCAGCAGGCTGTAGGGGTACAGAGTACATAGAAGACAGTGCCACCCAGCTCAGAGCAGAAGGTATTTAGCACCTTGCAGGATACAGTGCCCATTAGAATCACAAATACAATACAAAAACAGTTTGAGTCTATAATGACATCTGCTGATGCAATGCAAGATGTTTTAATTCTATTGCTTTCTTGCACTTGTGCATAACACCACTGATATGTTCCAAACAGGTCTCAGTCCTGTGAAGCACTGAGTACTTTCAGTCACCAATTAAGTCAAAAAAAGTGAGGGGGTACAGAGCAGAATTTGGTCATGAGAGTCTTTTCTCCCTCCTCTGGATTCTGTAGGTCTTCTTCAACAGCTTAACACCAGATTTGAAGTCAGCAACGATATGCCCGAGAACATGACTTTCCCATACAGAACCATTTGTTGGATTCATGCCACAGTTTGTTCTGGTGTTTCCGTAAACATTTTTGTGACATGGTGCCGTGTGCCTACAAGTCTGCTTTATGGACTGAGATCTACTGCATGCATTAGAAGGCAGCATGCACGATCCTGGCTACAGAGAAGCCACAGTAGTGTGGTGGAAGTTAGGTCATCTGGCTCACAGAACTGAACTGCTCATTTAATAAGGCTTCTACAGATACTCAGCTGGAAGCAATAATGACTCCTAAGCAAACGTGACAAAGACTGTGAGAGTTTAATATAAAAAAAAAAAATTAATGAAAAAATAAGGAGAAAACCTCCACCTTTCAAAGGGCTCTAATTAGCCCACATGCAAGACTCACCATTGTGAGAGTAAAGTTTATGTTGGGAGTTCTTTAAACATATAAATATTTTTATGTGGTAGGAAAATACACCTATACAGAAAGATACACAACTGCTATGTGCTTCCTCTGAGCAATTATTCAGTTGCATATACAGTAAGAAATTAATTAAATCAAAGGTAATGTTAGAATCTGCCTTGAGAAAGAGAACAAGCTGTTGACCAGCACAGGCTGTGATGATCTGCCGCCTGCTATGACCTTCCTAAGGTGGGGGGTGAGGGGAAACGCAACACCAAGAAAACCAAACCACCAAATCCATCACAAAGTACATGGTGTCAATAACAACTTCAGGTAATCTCACATACAGATTCTATGCAATTAAGGGATGTCACAGTGTTACTAGACTAGAGAGATTTTCACTGCAGAGCTTAACAGAATTCACGAACAGCCCTTTCATTAGATGCATTTTACTGACCCTTCCCAGTTCACAGTCTTTACTCACATCTCCCTCCTTTAACAATCATCTCCTGGGTTCTCCAGAGAAGAGTTACAAGGCAAAAATACTTTGATGTGGCCAGTGCCACACCATTATGGAAAGTACTTGAGTCTTCTCACTGCAAACAGCTTGTATTCACTATGATCACCAAATGAAAGCCAGAAAAGAAACTCAATTAGACATTTATAAGTTTAGGACAATAACACAGGCTAAGAATTTTGGCAAGGTTTTGACTGAGTTATAGATGGCTGAAGAGGAAGGGAAAAAAAGAAAAAGAAGGTTGTAAAAAAAAAAATATACTGCAGCTCCAGAGAGGGGTGGCTCACTTCCCACTCTGCATCACCATAAAAAAGAAAACAAAACAGGGTTTGCTTAGTTGTCCTCATACACAAAAAATCCCAGAGCTCTTTCCAAAACGTTTCTAGAGTGAAAACATTGGATCACAAGCACTGCCAGCTGCCAGACACTTCTAAGCTCACTCTGAGTGCATCTGAATATAAAGACAGCTTGAATGAGGTCTCTGAGCAGCAGAGGCTTTTTTTATTAGACAATAGCACTAAGAATCTCAGTTTAAATTATGTTGCACAGGTCTTTCTTCAGACTCTTTACTAAGTAAGCATTGATCAAGAGCATACATTGCATACACTTAGCACAGGCAGTCCGTGCTCAAGGACAACTCTGTGGCCTAGGTGACCCATGTCTAACCCCAGAAAGACAGGAGGCTATGGTTACAAGTCAGAATTCAGAGGTCAACAGCAGGGCAACATAAGGCAGTTTACACCTTTTTCACAAAGCACCAGTTCCTTAGAAAAGCAAAACAATGGATGCAAAATGATGCAGCAAAGATAAGAACTCATGTATATTATATTCTCAGCAAGAAATTATACGCTGCTTCTTGAAGAACTTACCAGTGGCTCCCGAGATACTGCATTTTCAGTTGCAGGGCAGGAGCCAGCCTGTAAAGCAAAAAGAAGAGTGAGGTTACATTGCCACCTGATGGACACAATTAGAAATACGTGTCTGTTAAGACCACTCTTCCTATGGGCAGGATTTAGGCAAACACGCTTGTTTCTGCTATCAGTAGCAGTTCTGTGATGGACTGAAGACAAAAAGGTCAGAATCACAGAAAAAAATTAGTTCCAGCAGTCCCCATTTAAGACAACAGAATTCACAGAACCTGCAGAACTTGCTTTAGGGAGCCAGCAGTTAAGAGCCAGAGAGACCACTGAGAGACGTCATGAACAAAATGTTCACCCTAACTCAAATTCTGAAATACATGGTGCAGTGAACAAACACAGCATGAAACTGGGACTCCCTCTGCTAAACTCTTGGTTGCAACATGGCATGATATAAGACAGGACATTTTCATCATATATGAAATGAGGATAATAACTTGCCTGTCTCAAAGGGACCTGATGAGTACTTGACATCCGCAAAGAATTCTGCAATACTGAAGGGAAGAAATGCTGCAGAAGCCCAAAGTACTCGTATTGAAGTGGATGCAAAAGTACCTCACTCTGATTCCATGGTTCACTTTCTCCTCACTAGAAGGACTAAACTTGACACCAAGCTTCTCCCATTTCCGCGATCCAGTAATGCACCCTTTGTTTTCTGCACTACTTTTCTCAAGATTTCAAAACAACTATGATTTAACTAAACCTCACAAAAAGTCACTCATCAAGAACAGGCATAGCATTTTAGCATAGTCCCATGTTTTACAGAATTACTCTCTGGCCTTTTCTTCACTGCCGAAAAAAAGCAGTTTGATCTCAGTATAACTAGCATATACCCTCTCTCCCAAGGCAGAGTCATGTAAGTTTTACCATAAAATAAACCTATGTTGGCCAACTATCTACTTTCAAATGGGATTCACATGATGTTAAGATGGTCTAAACCATATTGCCTTCACTGGGTGTTTTTTATCTTAGGAGAGGTGACACATACTGTTACCTCAATGGTAAAAAAATGCAGTTTTATTAGTAATGAGGACAAATTTTGAGGCTCAGTTAGAAGAAAAGAGATCCTATTCATTGAGTATAGGAAAAGACAAAACTTTCAAGTGATAGCATAAAGGTCCTTAAGTGACTTTTTGTCCTCCAATTGTATTTATCACTTTTATGAAATATACCACACTTCCAAAGTATCTCCACATATTTTTTTCCCCCATCTACAAAATATGCAAAAAAATAGATAAAAATAATTATTTACCACAAGAGGGTGCCACAAACTCAAATATACTGCAACTCAGCTGCTTCCAGACATAAGCATCATCACCAGGGCCCAGCCAGATCCCACAGCTAGGCAGTGATTCTCTAGAGAGGCCCTTAGGCTCTTCATGTGCAGCCATCGTCACTTTTGTTACTCCACTATATATCTGCAAAAATTTCAGCCACTAAGAATTCCCTTGACATAACCACTGCAAATATCAGCTTCAACACCATACTGGAAGTCACACTGCCTGGTCTGTCTGTAGTGGAGACAATGCTATGTGATACCAAGAAAAGGGCACTTTTCTCTTCAACCTTGTCACTGGCTTCCCATTTTTATATGCGTAGTACATCTGCTTTCAAATTTTTTATAGCTGGATTAAAGCAAAATAATGAATAGTCTCGAGATCCATCCACTCCTCAAAAAATATGGAAAACATATATATGAGAATCAACAGAAGAATATGGCTTGCATGGTTTATTAATAAGTTAACTGAACCTGTTTAGGTTATGGATAAACTTATTTGGTGCATATGCTCTATTTTATTTCTTCAGCCAAACCCCAGGACTAACACAGGTCTCTTATTACGGCTAATACTCTAAAATACTGGGGCCTGATTCATAGCCCACTGAAGTCAAAGAAAAGATTCTCATCAAATTCAGTTAGCACAGAGTCAGAACTGCTAAGAAGAGGCAGACAAAGAGCAGTATGGATAAAATTCCTGTTGAATACTTCAAAAAAGTACCTATAGCTGTTAACTACTATTTCCATGGAATTATTCCATCAAGCCACTCGCGTTGTGTTCAATTTTCTGAGAACGTATGTATTTTGCTCTTCTGTAGCATGTTTCAAGGAAAATTCAAAGTGTTTTAACTACTTAAGCTGATGTTGAAAAGCAAAAAACTATGAATGTGTGGTGCAGACAGTAAAGTCACAAAGGAAGAAAGAAACCACCAGAGAATTCATATCCTCAGAAAATTCCCAGAGCATACTAAGTACTAGAGCTTGTATGTTCTGCCCTAAGGAGCTGCACTAGTATTTATGGACTGTCACTCCACACAAAATTTGGCCAACCTGGGAAACTCCCCGAAGAAGGATTGGAAATGAAGCCTAGGTTACTGTGAGAAAACATTTATTACATTGACAGGTAAGTCTTGATCCTGAAGACAAGTACTCAAAAATTCTGACATGTGCTGGTACATAACCTAATGACATATATATGATTAGTTAGATAACTTATGGTACTTTTGACTGCATTGTCCAAAGCTATCAACATTTTAAAATAAGATCTGCGTTTTCCTTCCAGCAAGATTTCCAAGTACAAGACACAGTGTAACAGCAAGGAACTAGTCTTATAACATAGGGGATAGTAACCCTCCAGAACACGTTAGCTCCGAAACAAGCCAAGAAAGATTCCATCGCTTCCACGTGACGGCTGTTCAATAGCCTGTATTTAATGAAAACAATGGTCATAACAGTCCAGAGACCACTTATCTTCACCATAAACCATCTTCTAAGGCAGAGAATCCAGAGGCTTAACAGTCAAGAGCTACAGGCAAGTGGGGAGGAAAATTTACCTATATATTGACTAACAATGCAAATAGGGAATTAAGTCTCTGGAGCAACAAATCAGGCATCTTTCAACACCTTTGAAATTTGCTTTAACTACTCCCTTACCTAAAGAAAAAATGCAGCTGGATGGTAGACTCAATCCAAAGTGGGCATAACGAAGCTTTAGAAAGAAAACAAGTAAGATTTCGGCATTTGTACTCTTCTTGCTTTCCCCCTAAACCTCATGGAAGAACATCACCAAGTATAAAAGATGTTGGAACACCAATGCATTCTGTTCACCGTATCATCTCTCCTTTCTCAGTCTCTTACATTAAATTTATATGTAGTCTGTTGTTAGTATAGTGAGCCTTCCAGTGTTATAAAACAAACAAAAGAATCCCACATACAGAATCCACTCTGCCTATCCTACCCCAATGGCTGCACTACCATTTTGGTACGAAGTCAAATTCAGCCATTGGCTTTAACAATTTCAGCCTTTTATGACTCACACAGACCAGCTACATATTGACTTCTGGGCTACAGGACTCTCAGCTTCTGCACGTAATTGTACAGACAATTAGGTATCATTCTGTGTCCCAAACTAAGCAGCTTGGAAAAATTTAGACATATTTATCTAAACCAACAACACTACTGTCAATTAATGTTAAAGAACTTCAATTTCTCTCACACCACTGGGATTTACAGTTAAATGGAATGCCGGAGGACTGGGCTGCTGGCTGGCTGAGCCAAGAAGGCTCACCAAATATACTGCTAAAGTACTCAACATCAAAGAAATACTGACAGCCAAGAAAAATCGGAAATCAGTTCTTCTGCTCACAGGCTATACCATCATTTTGCTCTTCCATTTCTTTTACTATAAGGAATAGTAGCAGAGAGACAGGATCTTTTCTTCTGTTTATTTTTTAGTAAAGACATTGCTAAAGGCCCAAGGAACATGATTTCTCAACAAACCCATATATTTTAAAATCTCTGGTAGAAATGTTTATTGCCTTTAGAATATAATTCTATATGTAAATGATTTCATTTGAGCTGCAACACTCCCCCCTCCCCACAACGCTTGAGGCAATATATTAATTCATGAGAATGAGAAAATTAAACTAAGAAAAAAAGATAATAAGCCAAAAGGTATCTGACACTCCCTTTTCAGCATCTAAACTAACTAGATTTGTAATAGAAAACATGATAGGACCCAAACATAAACATGTTAAGCAAAGCAGTGCTACTACTCATAGCCTTATGTTGAACGCTTGGCAATAAATAAATAAACATCATCAGTAGTAGAAAGTAAGTATTTTTTAAAATTCTCTAAATGTTTAGTGTGCAATGGGGACAACTTTTTACACGCATTGATAACAGTGTCAAAACTGCAGTGGTTGCATGAGAGAAGTGGCATTTACATTCTGCTAGACTAATAAAGGTATTTTCATTGTTTTGTTTTATTCCAAAATTGTCTCCTTAAGAATTCATCTACTGTGCTATATATTCTTCAGTTACATCCCCTTTTTCCAGCCAAAGCTGCAAGAGTCTCTCAAATCCCATCCAAGACAACAGAATTTGAGAGCATTGAACACTGCTCAGCTAGCATTCTGGATGAGGAATGTGAAGCCAGTGTAAGACACATACTAGACGGTGAAGATGGGGGTATCTGTCATCAACAGGCACCAACAGCCTTGGACAGACAGAACAACCCTTCTGTCTCCACACAAGCACACAATGTGGGGAAGGAGGAAAGTTAATACACAAGCAGGGCTGCTCCTGGTGTGTGCGTGGAAGGGGTAAATGTTAGTGTGGCTACCCTCTGGCTGAACTTGAGCATTACCTCACATACCTGAAGCAAGGCAGACCACCAGAGCTGCCCTTTAAACAAACTCTGCCACTAATGAAGTCATGACAGGCCAGGAGCCAACAGGGGCGCAACTAATTTGCTATTGCCTGAGAATCCAGCATTTCTGCATACAATGTGACAGAATCCAGCAGGGGAGCAGTTAATTGACCATTTTCACCCACAGTGGCTTCAGACCACCCCTTTCCTCGGAGGAGCTGACGCAAAATAGTCTCTCTGTGATGAAAAGTTAACTTTGCAGCCTGGGTATTCTGCCTTACCTCAGCTTCTTCCTGATTTAGACAGCAGCACAAGCATTAACTCCACTACGTTCTTTACAGACAATGCTTGAAAAACTCTCCCCGTTACACACAAGGCAAGAGTTACCGTTCCCATTTTTCACTATGGAGACAGCGACAGAGTGACTTTCTTCATGTCCTTAATTTTAAAACCCAGAGGGTGCTCTGGCTACATTTACGAGGCCCATTAAAAAGCAAGACTTTTCCATTTCCAAGCATCAAGCCTTCTTTTGAGGTAAAGCCACACTAAATAAATGTTAAAAAAAAAAAAGGGGGTGCAATGAGAGGATACTATATCCAAGCACAAGAGAACATGAATGTTTCTCAGGCAACCACATCTGTCAATTAACCAGATTTCTTTCTGAGAAACCTCTAGTCAACGGCCTTGTAGACTGCCCAAGTGGCTTATGGACCAGTCGCAGGTTGTTTCAGGTTTCCTCGTTCTGAAAGCATTCGCTCGAAGCACGAGGAATGGACTGTAATGCCTGCACCTCAAACTACGACTGATGAAACGGCCAATTCAAAACTGCCCAGAAAGATTACCGTGAGTTTGGTAACTTGGCCTTTCACAGCCTAGGAGGAGATTTGTGCTGGTTAGTCAGAGTATGAATTTTATGTAATTTATTTCTATTTCAGTTTAGTTCAAAAACGTTCCCTACAAACTCAGCCTCCTCAGTCCAAAATAAAAGGACCAACAGCAAGGTTCACAGTGATTTAGTCAAATGTGGATAGATTTGAATGATTGCACATAACAGCATGTTTGGTGGCAGACTTTGCTCTATTTTCTTCCCCGTTGCTGAAACAGCCAGACCTTTCATCTGCCTCCTGCAGGAGGGCCCTCTGCAGCCACCTGAAGGATTTTACAAAATTCCATTGGTATCACATACTTGGGAGTCTGTCTGAGATACTGGTGAGATGAGAGAGCTGCCAGGAGGTCATTTGAGGTAGGTAGAGTTTGCAATGAAATACGTGTTACCCTGGATCATGAGCAAGCCAGTGCAAGTGACCGGAAACCTATGCTATATACAACTACATAGTACTTCCATTTTTCCCTCTGGCTCCCCCATTCATTTCAGGTGCCAGTTTAAAAATACCTTCATCTTTTAGTATGTTTCTTGAGCTAGCGAGCTTACACTTCTCTTTCACCCTCCCCATTCAGTTTTTGACAACGCTTATACTACGTCTATCATTGCTTTGCCCTTTTATGCTGTTGGTTCAAGGACCTTTCTCCGTCACAGTTGCAAGGCAGAAACAACATTTTGTCTAACTGGTACTTCACCTCATTTCAAAAGCCAGCCGACACATAAATTGCCTCTTTTCTCTCTGGCTGTGCCCCCCCCCCCCCCCGGCCCCATTCAAGTGCTTTATTGCGTTTCACATACAGACCCCTCACATGAAAACATGCCTAGGGGCCTGGCCTGAACAGCCCTTCCACTCAGAACTGCATTTGGCTGTTTGGTGAAGCGTGCCCCGTATCAGCTCATGCTACCACGCAGGGCAGGATGCCAAACTACACAACCGACTCCCCCGAGATGCGAAGCTCCACCGGTGCGACCGGGCACAGGGGGCGAAAGCGATGCCCCAGACGCACCGAACTGCTACGCAGGGCGTCCTGGCCCTCCCCGGCACAGAGTGTCACCTCGGCCGTGACGAGGCTCCACGGTTTCACCCAGGCACCACCACCACCAGCAGTAGCCCCTCGCCGTTCCTCCCGTGCCGGGCCGGCCGGGGGCAGGCGGGAAACGTGGGGGGGGGGGGGGGCGGACGGGAGGGCAACGCGCACCTCAGGGAGCCGCTGTCACCGGCCACCGCCTCCTCGCGGGGTCAGCGCTCCCGCGCCCCTCCGGTACCGCTGCTCTCGCCGGGCCGCCCGGGCTTCGGTGGCGACGGGCCCCACAGCGGCGGGGGCTGACGCGACCCCCCCCCCCCCCCCCCCCTTTCGCCAGTGACCGTTACGACAGGTGCGGAGGCGGCGCGCGAGCGGGCGGGCGGCGGTTGGCAGCGAGGCCGCGCGCGCCGGGGGTGGTGTTGGGGGGGGGGGGGGGGGGGAAGGGAGCGGTGGTGGCCGGCGCCGCCGCGCGCGCGCCCCCCACCGCCGGCCGCGGCGGGAGGAGGAGGAGGAGGAGGAGGAGGCGGCGGCGGCGACGGGGGGGGCGACGGGGGGGGGCGGCGAGGAGAGGGGGTGGTAAGCAGAGGCGCGGCGCCCTCCCCTCGCCCGCTCCCCCGCGGAGGCGGCGGCGGCGGCGCCCTCGCCCCACCCCGCCCCGCCCGTCCCCTGCCACCCCCTGCCCGAGCCGAGCGGGCAGAGCGCCGGCCCCGTCTACCTGGCTGGGCTGCTCCGCTTGCTCCGAGGAGGCCATCTTCCCAGGCCCGGCTAATCCATCCCCGCCCAACCGATGGAACGCCCTCACCGCCGTTCCCTCGCGCCCCGCGCGGCCTCGCCGGCGCGCGCTTGCAGGCAGAACGAGTCGAACGCCGCGGCACCGATGCGCCCCCGCGGGGGAACCACTCCTGCCGTGAGTTTCCGGCCTCTGCGGCCTCCCGCCGGGACGGGAGCCAGCGGTTGGGCCGGCTCGGGGCCGGGCTGCGGAGACTGTGTGGGCTGCAGTGTCCTACCTTGCCCGACAGAAAAGCTTTCCTTGCCCGGAAAAGCTAGTTGGGCCATTGACAAAACCCGCCTCGGTCCGGGCAGTGCGGCCCGGCCATCGTGCACTGCTGCTTTGGCGTCGCTGCCTATGGCTGTAACCATGGATATAATTCATTGCTATTTTACTTTTACGGCTCCCAGAAGCCTGCTGAGAGGCATAACCAACGAACAGGTCCGGCTTTGTACCACCATAACTGACAGCTCCGGCTTTGTACCACTATAGACTGACAGGTCCGGCTTTGTACCACCATAACTGACAGGTCTGGCTCTGTACCACCATAGACTGACAGGTCTGGCTCTGTACCACCATAGACTCACAGGCCCAGCTTTGTACCACCATAACTGACAGGTCTGGCTTTGTACCACCATAACTAAGAAGTCCAGCTTTGTACCACCATAGCTGGCAGGTCCGGCTTTGTACCACCATAACTAACAGGGCCGGCTTTGTACTACCACAACTAACAGGTCCGGCTCTGTACCACCATACAGTGACAGGTCCAGCTTTGTACCACCATAACTGACAGGTCCGGCTTTGTACCACCACAACTAACAGGTCCGGCTCTGTACCACCATACAGTGACAGGTCCAGCTTTGTACCACCATAACTGACAGGTCTGGCTTTGTAGGCTCAGCAGGAGCTCCCATGAGGAAGGCCCTTCGCTCCGGCAGCCACAGGGGTTCCCACTCCGATGGTGCTACCCGGATACACGCCAGGGCGCGGTTATTGCATGCCTGTGCTTTTTTCTGTTTATATTATAATTTCACAACCAGCACGCTTGTCTGTAAGGGAGCATATTACTCGAATATACCTGGGCACGCTCCTTCTATCGCTTTGCTTTACAAGTCACTGAGTTGCTGCCACCGCTCGAAGGGGTTTTGTAGACGTACTTCCTAGCGTCCTGCAGCTCAGAGAAGCTCTGAGGCAAAGCATCGAGGTAACGAAACGCGAAACGGCGGCCGGGCTGACCAAGGCCGGCATGCCAGAACAGCTACCGAGGAGCGGAGACCCCTCCGGCCACCGGCCGGCACCCGCCGGACTCCGCGTCCCAGCGCGCCCCGCGGCCCGTCCCGGCGAGCAGCGCGCCCGCCCCGGGGGCCGGACGGCGGCCATGGCGGCTCCGCTGAAGCGCTGCCTGGTGCGGCGGAGGGACGGGCGGGAGCAGCACGGCCTCGCCGCCTCCTGCCTGCGGGAGCTGCGCGACAAGGGTGAGGAGGAGGAGGACGGGGGACACGGGGACCGCCCGGGGACCGCGGGGTTGTACGTGTCGCCGGCGCCCGGGGCGGGGGGAAGCTCGGAGTCCCCGGTGGGCTGCCGTGCGCCGCCGGTTCGTGGGCTGGCTCCCTGGAGTGCCCGCCCGCCGTTTTTGGGAGAAGCCCGATCCGTGCCGTGGAACTAGACCGCGGGAGAGCAGGTCTCCGGGTGACGCTTCCTGATGGGGGGGAGGCGAAGGGAGGTGGGAATAAGGGTCTGCAAGTAAGTAGTTTCACCGAAACGCGCCGCCTTCTGTGTGTGTGCATGCCGAGGTTTGCATCGAGGATGTTTGTTTCTGGAGGGGAAACTCGTACGTGCTAAAAAAGAGCTGATGTGCAGAGCTGCGCGGGGACAGGTCCTGGTCTCCAGCCTAAATTACTGACAGTTGCTTGTCTCTTGCGGTGGGTGTAGTAAAAGGGCAGCGCGTACGTCACTTTTATTATTTCATTAAGTATTTTTTTCTGTTCTGCAGCTAGTGGCATTCTGGCCATTGACAAGGCCAGGGAGCCCATCACCTTAGTACTGGCAGAAGATGGCACCATTGTGGATGATGAAGATTACTTTTTGTGTTTGCCATCTAATACCAAGTTTGTGGCACTGGCCAAGAACGAGAAATGGTCCAGCAAAAGCTTAGGTACTCTGTGGATGAGGGAGCATGGAAGGGGAGGGGGGTTTGGAATACAGCTAGTGAAATTAGGCTCTCTCAGGTGGATCAGGAATGACCCATGAAACTGATGACTCTTGTGTCAGACAGTGGAACAACCTGGCTCTCGGAGTCTGCGGATGAAGTGGACAGTGCTACAGAGAAGTGGAAGCAGCTGGCCAGGCAACTGAAGGATGACCTGTCTAATATTATCTTGATGTCTGAAGAAGACCTTCAGGTACAGTGGGGAAAACTCTAATTCCTTGGCTCTGCCCATCATCCATTTATTTCAGTAGATGGCAGAGAACAGAATAAGTAAACGAGATCTCAAGCTTAGTTCACCTGCTGCTGTTTGGCTGCGGTGCTAGAGTCAAATTTGTCCTTGAGGGGAAACACTCGCGAGTGTCTGAGGAGGATGCTCTTAATCACCGATTGTCCCTCACGGGCTGTCTTTCCAATTCTGGCAGCGTGAGGGCAAAAAGTCAACATTTGGCCAAATGCCAACTGAGGTGGGCTCCTTCCTCAAAACCAGACACCTGTGTAATGTGCCAAAAGGGAAGGCTGAGCAGCATGCCAGATCTGCTCCAGAGGGGCTTGAAGAACTGCTGTCAGTTTCCAGAGCTGATTGATTGGAGTATCTGACTGCTGAACACCCCCGATGTGGTGAGCCATGGTGATAACTGCCTCTTCTTGTCCTCCTGCGACGTGCAGCTTCCCAAGTGCCAGGCTATTGGCTTTCCTTTGTGTATTCCCATGCACTCTTAAGAAGCGGTACTTTGATTGCCAGGAGTTGTCAGGATTTCTGTTAAAAATGCACGTGATTCCACACCTTCCTGGATGCCCTGTGGCTTCTGGTAAAGAGTGCTGGCTAGTGGAGTGCTACTACAGCCTCTCATAACCAGGCTGACTTGCTATGACAAGAAACATGCAGGGTTTCATGAAGGTGGAGGCTTTGTCATGCAGGAGGCTTGCTGTTTGTACTGTAATCAGTGTAATGGAATGAGTTACTCAGGCAGTCCATGTAACAGGAGCACTCTCATTGTTTTAAGGTGCTTATTGACGTACCACGTTCGGACCTGGCAGAAGAACTTGCCCAAAGTCAAACCAAAATCCAAGTATTGCAGGACACCCTGCAGCAGGTGCTGGACAGACGAGAAGAAGAACGCCAGTCAAGACAGCTCCTGGAACTCTACCTAGAAGCCTTGAAAAATGAAGACAGTATCTTAAGCAAAGTAGCAGGTAGGGAGCATTAGGATGTTAGAGAAGGAGCTTTTCAGAGATGCCTGGAATAGTTGAGTGGAATAAATAAGGCAGAGCAAAGGACTGGAGTGAGTCACTTGCTTAGCAGCTCTTAATGTGGTTGATGTAATAGCTGGTATAGTGTAAGAGTTCTCTGACTGGGTGAGAGCAGGAGTCCTCTCACTGCTGCATCACATTTCTCAGAATGCCTGGAAGTAGAATACTGGGAGAAAAGCTTAAATCGTGGAGTCATCCTTAACATTACGGATTCCTTAAGTTAGAGGATGTACCTAGATAGAATGCATATTTTATTAATCTCAAAACCATCAAAGCTGTCCAGGCCACTTTGCCTGTCCTGTGTTTGTCACGGGTTATAATGATTCTGCTACTTTTCAGAATCTGAGACTGTACCAAGAAAGGAGATGGATGTGGTTGACACAGGCACCAGCAGTAGAGGCACTTCACCCAAAACGGCACTCAGTGACCAGATCCTTGCTGCTCTGAAAGAGAAACCTGCTCCAGAGCTCTGCTTGGACAGTCAAGATCTAGAGGTGGGTGAGAATGATATAACCATATTCTGGCAAATCTCTCCTTCTGGAGAGAGAGGTTATAGGGGAAGGTGTCCTTGCTTCTGGAGGCTCTAATGTCAATATATCTCGGTCTCAAAGTGGTGAGATTTAATCTATTTCTCTTCCTCAGTAACACTATCCCCTGCTTGGAGCTCCTCTGTAGTAGCCAGTTGACACTATTCCAAGTACTCCAGTCTGTCCTCTGAAAAGCCATAAAATAATTTTGGTTTTGATCTCTGCCAAAAACATAGTCAGCCAGTGCTTCAGCTGTCTCACCAGCAACTTTTTTTTGTATGCAGATGCATCTAGCTATATTTCCTTTATACATCCCAAATCAAAATAAAAGCCTCCTTATTTTGGAAAACAGTGTAAATAAACCCATAGCTTGGAAAGGAAAGTCTAGGTAAACTAAGCATTATAAAGTGTGTTCTTTCTAATGCTATGAACTTGCTCCTCCTTTTTCCCTGCTGTAGAAACTAAGTAACTAACTGCTTTCTGTTCCTTTGAACATCTGAATATAGATTCAAGGTCTAAGTGTTGGTAGAATATTGAAAATCCACTAGTCCACAGGATAGATGATGAAAACTGGGAACTTCTTCAATACCAAATTGCCAGTATTAAACAGGTGTCTTATTACTGCTGTTCTTAATGTGGGCAGAGGGGTTAGTGGTGGAGGAGCATCAGTAGAAAAGACTGTGAGAAATCTCTCTTGCTACAGCTGGTCTTGAAAGAAGACACACAAGCCCTGGCCTCGGCTCTGAGATGGGACAAGCAGAAAGCTGAAGCTCTGCAGCAAGCGTGTGATCAGGAGCTCTCCAAGCGTCTACAACAAGTGCAGACTTTGCATTCCCTAAGGAGCACATCAAAGGGCAAGAAAACGCTACCCTGGGGAGACTGGCCTAGTTCAAAACGCAAAAAATAAGACTGTAGTGCTGCTCGTAATTTTTTCTGTTTTGTTTTGGTTTTTCTTTTGCATTAGAATCAATACAAGCAAGATATATCCTGGGAGCCATAGTTTGCTGGTCATACTGTGGTCTGGCTATAGACAACTAAAATCTGGACATTGTCCTGAGGCTTAAACTCCTGTGATGATTCAAATCATGTGTAACCAAAGGGATTTTGACTTTCTGCGGAATACTAGGACAATGGTGTTGCTAAACACAGCATGTAAGGGTTCAGCTTTGAATACCTGGTTGGGAGCCAGAAGCTTCCATCTGATAATGATGGATCTGGCTTCTGAAGCTCCAGGCAGTTTGCTTACTTTGTCCTCCCACCATTTTCAATGTAAAAGATGGAAGACCTCTGGAAGACGGTTTGAGGCACAGTTAATGAACAGGGCAGAGAGGTTAGCCAGCTGCTGTCTGGCTTTAAGCTCCAGCCTGGAATTTAGGAACTTGAATTCTCATGCTAATTTCATTAGTTAAAGTAAATTCAGAGTCCTTTAACTTCTGTGCTTTTTCTGTAAGGAACTCCTCTTGGGTGCAGTGTAAGCACTAACGTATAAAACACAGCAAAGATGGAAATAATTGCTTTGTAAGGCTGTGGGGCAGAAGACTTGTATTCGGCCTGTCTGTATTACTCTCCTAATCATTAGTGTAGTATCATGGTGCTTTTGTATTAACTGGCTTATTTTTAAATTTGTTGAAGTCTTTTTTTCTGATATCATTAAAACCTTTTTACCTTACTGTTGGATTAGTTTTGAATGTGCTGGTAAGTGCAGTATTACCTTAAGGATAGAGGAAGAAGAAATTAAATACAGAAGTACTCTGTATTTAACCTGTCCAAAGTATTTAGGTAGAATGCATGTTCATACTGGTGACACTGCACCAGAATTCTCACCTGGCACAATCTGTTCTTCTCTTACGAGAACAGAAGATGTATATGAAAAAAATCTGAAAAGCGAGCTGAAACTTCAGAGAAAGTTTTAGTAGGTACAAATGTTTTCTAGTATCGTGCAAAACCCTCTGATTTAACATAACCTTAAATGGTACAGGATGCCAACTGATGAGTAGTCCTACAGCAGGCATTCAGATGAACGCATTGCATGTAGACATTCCAGTTGAATTATGGCACACTGGAAGTTAGATTCATGAATACTCTAAACAGTTTAGTGCCTTTGAGCAGGAAAGCAAAAATACTTCAGATGAAGCCACCCATATGGGAATTGACTGGACTTAGGGGAGAAGCTTTCAGTCAACTTTTTGGTCAGTCTGTTTTGCTAGGGCAAATAATTGCTTCTTACAATATACACTTCTGGCTTGTAACATTATAGGCCATGGCGGGTAAAGGTTTCCTGCTGCTTTAAATAGCTACTTACTACAAGCTTTTTACGTTCAAATCTTTCTGAAATAGCATATATGGCTGTGCATCAACAGAGTTTTTGAAGCATGTTCTATTGCACTCAAAGCTAATTACACTGGCTACCAATTGAAATAGCATGCATTGAGTAGACTAGCTGTCAGCAAGCTTTTTCTGTGAGCTTATGTCTCAGCTTGTGACTACTACTCTCTCCATTATAAACCAGTTTTTCAGTCTTACTCAAAGCTGCAGTGCTTTTGCTTTTTTCACGCTCAACTTGGCAATGGAAATTCTACTCCTCAAGCTGTACAAGAGGAAAGGGTTTTACTTGTGGCTTTTCCACATCTACTTAAAATAGCAGACAGCATAATTACTTCAATCCTATGTGTATTAGTAATATTTAACTCACCTACTTCCAGGCAAACACTGAGATGGAGTCACAGAGACCATGCTGATCTTTCTTGTAGGAAGGCAGTGATGGTCCTTCCAATCTAGCCTTAAGGAAAAAAACAATTGGAGGGGTTTCATTGCTGCTTTCTCCTCTTTTCTGTTATCAAGGTTAGAGCCCTTTAGCTGCCTGTAAATTATTAAATGTTGCAGTTCTTATGTTACAGAATTCAAATTATCAACTAGACCTACCATAGTATGTTTTAAATTGTTACTTTTGTCTTAATTGTTCTGTTCTAATAGAAAAAAAAAGTCAGATTTTCATGATCTGATGGGAGCTGCAGTTAAACTCTATTTTAAAGTTGAGCTGGCAGTTTAATAGTAATATTGACTATTGTTTGCAAAAAAAGCAGGTATATAATACTTAACTCTCTTTAAAGCTCTGTTATAGTCAACATTCTTCAAAAGTCTCCATGAAAAAGGAGAAGCAATTAACTACTGGCCAAAAGACTTCAATGCTGCATATCATCCTGTAATTTCTATTAAAAATCCTTTTTTAGGGGTCAGGTTTATCTATTGCTTCTTGGATCTCTTTCAATAGTGCAATCAAACAAAGGCGAAAACTGCTAGAACATCTCCATGAGATTTTTAAACCTAACAGTACAGTTATCTGTAAAAATGGGTTTGGTTTTTTTTAGTGTAGACTTTACTATAGATCTCTAGATCATGATATTTTGGAAGTCAGTTCATAGCTAGAATTTCCTGTTGGTGATAACAAAGAGCTGCTGCCAGATCTAATATTTCCACAGGAAATAATCACAAAGCTTTTCAGTAAACAATCTTTAGCCATTGGCCAGCACCTTCTGTATACCAGTAGTGTACATGCCAGCACCTTCTGTATACCAGTAGTGTACATGCATGTGTATTTGGAAAGGAAGTAACAGAAAATTTTAGCTGAAGACAACAGACAACATCAGAGCTAACAAACTTTGAGACATATTTCTCTTCCTGACATGTTGGGCTTAGTGACCTAAAAAAAAAAATAAATTATCAGGTAGGCTGTGTAATAAACATCCACTAGGGCTTCCTCTTGCAAGATAGCTACTATGTTATCAAAATGCTTGATGTTTCTAAAGGCCTAGGAGTCTTGTGAAATAAGTATCAATTTTCTACTCAAGAAAGGAATAGGATAAACAACAGAAGCAAATCAAGCAGAACTGCACATGTCTTGATAACAAGACCCCTACAAAAGTTGCTCGCTTAGAGACAAAACAGTGGATCAGAGCGAAAGGTACTTGGTCATTTTTTTGCATATCTTCCCCATGCAAGTTGGGAGAAACTGTCCACCTAAAACATGCTCTGTAATCTAATTTAACCCCAAATTAGATCTACATTTTGTAGACATGATGTTTGACTCACTTAAGCTTATTTAAGCTGCACGGACACTTTTAACTATGTAAAAATTAGCATTTCCTTGATCTTATTCCTGTAATATTTAAGAAGCTTTAACTTTTGAACAGGGTGACTGACCTGTCCATGATTCATGAGGATGGATTTTGTATAGGTGTTCAAGAGGGAGGGATACAGTATGGAAGCTATAAAATATAGCCAGAAGATGTGTGAAAACCTAGGGTGGCCGCCATTACGCTTTTTTCAGGTAAAAATTCTAGAATGTCAAAGCCTTGAGAGAAAGTCTTTATCATTAATACATTCTAGTCAAACCTACCTTGTAACAGATTCCTTCTTCAGCAGTAGATTTGCCATGAATGGGTATCCCCAATTAATGGTCTTCAACGCTGCATTAATGATTTGTCCCTTAAAGCACCAAGAAAAACTTTTTGCATCTTCTGTGGGATTGGGTTGATGACCAGGGTACATTAAGGTAAATAAAGCCTCACGAACCTCAAGAAAGCAACTAATGTATAGTGGCATAAAAAAAAAAACAAACAAAAAACCAAACACAACCCCCCCCATCACAATATGAAAACCTGAGTAATGTAAGCACTGGTATGCCAAGAGGACATATTTCCTGTTGAGTACAGAATTGCTAGTTTATTACCCACCTAGCCTACATCAGTCAGTAGAAGAATTCTTCTAAAAGATATCTCATCCCTGAAAGTGGAACAGTTTGGGATAGGGGAAGGGGAGGGTGAAGGGTCATTGTGTAAAATTTCCTGTATTTTACACAGAGATAGGGATTCATGACGTTCCTATTTTCTTCTACATTGATTGTAGCACTTGATTTTATTTGATCTATATTGGATAGCTACAGCCTGCAAAAGGCATGGCTTTTTTCCCTATCCACTACTGTTTAATAGCTCAAATACACAGCAAGAATAAAAGGGAGCACATGTAAGGAGTCCAGAGCATTACTCTTTTTCCATTATGTCATGTATAGCTGAGTGACTCTAGTCCAGAAAGTACACTCTTCTTTCAAGAGAAGGGTTTTAAACAAGGAGAAGTTCTCAAGGGTGATAAAAAATGTTCCATCCTCTGGTATGTTCTTTATCTTGGGGTAGTATTTAAGGTATGAGTCTTACTAAAATGAGATGATTTTAAACTTGTTTTTGGGGAATTGCCCTGAGCTGTATCCTTTAGGAAGGGACAAGTGGCTTCGAGGAAGAGCTTGTCTCATGAATTAAGGGCTGAGCAAGAGAAACAGTTTTCAATTCTTTCCTCTTTTGCTGCATATTTTTGACTATCCTTGGCAACCATATTCTTGCTTGATAAAGTTTGCCCATGCAGTAGCTTAAGCAGCCTTCTCATTTCACTTGGCTATATCTATCTAATACTTTACCTCTTTAAATCTGCTTCTTTGGAATCAACAGCATTTGCTAAGTCTCTGTCAGTCCGGCAGAGGGCAATAGTGATACATTCCTGACCACCACTCCGGAGCCATATTACTATAGTAAAATTAGAAATGTAATGCAACTTACTGAAAGTGAAGATTGTACACCAGCAGTATCACAGGTGAAAAATGACACCAAACATGTTTTAATTGTTAAGACAACAAGTGAGAGATAATGCTATTAAAACAAATATATTCAAAATACCTAAGCAAAAGTATCAAAAATGGAAACAAGGAGGGAGTCAAACAATTACTGGAGAAACTAAGTTGCAGCATGGAGGGAGTTGCACATACTGAGGTATTATGGTCAGTGAGAATGTTCTGCTTTAAACTCTTTATTTAAAGAATTTTCTTTTTAATAACAGTAAACATAGCTTTTTGTGAGCAATTAAGGCATTTTGGCTGTAAGCTTTACTAAATTCTGACAGACCTTTCATTTCTGGAACAAAAAAATCCAACTAATTGTGTTCACTTAAAAACCCAAAGCTTCATTAGTGTTGCTAACGTGCAAGAGGAATCTCTAAGAGACTAACATTGGTTCCTCTAGGACAATAAGAGAAGAATGACCAGAGACATTACTTGAAAGGTAAATCATGCCATGTTGGAATCTTCACTTTCAGTCACAGTCACTTGTTCCCCAGAAGTTCTCCCTCCCTTAGCTGCACTGGACTTCTTTTTCTTCTTCTCCTTTTGTTCCATGTTACTTGATGTGAGCTCGTCACTCTTCTGGGTGATATACTTCAGCTGAGAACAATAAACTCATCAGTCATCTACTGAGGAACTGCATTTATTCATGATAAATTACAGATAAATGTTTAAGAGAAATTAACAAGGCAAATTCTTACTACAAAAAAGATGACAGACACTCCAAAAAGGCTGACAAACATCAACTAGTTTTAATTCTTGCATGAAGCCCTCAGTCTAAGCTGGATATCCTCAGATACTGAAATGCCCTGGCAAGACTAGGATTTATAAATGTATGTTACATCCATCTCTACAACCAAGACGGCAACATTGGCAAACTACAACTCTGAGTAACTGTTGAGATACAATCTGAGTACATGTCCTGGTTTCGGCTGGGATAGAGTTCATTTTCTTTCTAGTAGCTGGTATTGTCTTATGTTTTGGATTCAGTATGAGAAGAATGTTGATAACACACTGGTGCTTTCAGTTGTTGCTAAGTGGTGTTTATACTAAGTCAAGGATTTTTCAGCTTCTCATGCCCAGCCAGCAAGAAGACTGGAGGGGCACAAGAAGTTGGGAGGGGACACAGCCAGGACAGCTGACCCAAACTGGCCGAAGGGATATTCCATACCATGTGATGTCATGCCCAGTATATACACTGGGGGGGAGTTGGCCAGGGGGGGAATCACTGCTCAGGAACGAACTGGACATCGGTCAGCAAGTGGTGAGCAATTGCATTGTGCATTCCAATTCTTTTATTATTGTCATTTTATTACTGTTATTATTATCATCATTTTTTTTTTCTTTTCTGTCATATTCAACTGTTCTTATCTCAACCCATGAGTTTTACTTTTTTTTTTCCCCGATTCTCTCCCCTATCCCGCTGGGTGGGAAAGAAGTGAGTGAGTGGCGGCGTGGTGCTTAGTTGCTGGCTGGGGTTAAATCACGACAGTACAGAGATACTGGAAGATTTCTCTGCACCCACTTAACATAAACAGCACACGATAGTTAGGAACACAAAATTCAGCTCCAACATTTACTATGCCTTCTCAGGCAAGTTCGTGTTGCCTATTTCAAATCACAGATGGAAGGAAAAAGTCCCCTCACATAAAATTAAAATTAGTATTGGAAGTATTCTTCTTCATGGAAGCATTTACAGGTATGTCGTAACAATTAGTGAATTTAAGTCCACTGAACATCATACAGATCAGCACATAAGAGAATACAATAACGTGAATCATCCCTATATTAATGTTAGGAGACTTAGTACTGCAAGGTGGACTCAAGCTATTCCTGACCTTAAGCTAAAGCAAAGGAACACAACATCAGGGAAAAAAAACAAGTGATTTATTTCCAAGACTGACAATGCTATAATGTGTCTGTTTATCGCACTTTTGTACTTGGAACCTCAGCAGTCCTGTTGCAACCAGAACATTGCTGCTTGAATTGCAATCAGATCTGTGTTCCCACAGAGAGGCATAGTGTCATGAAGCAAAATGAGAGAAAAATTTAAAAAAATCACTGGATTGTGCCCATCCATCATCTATAAGCCAGTGAAATTGCTTAAGCCAACAGTTGCTTCATCATCTATAGCCTTCAATCAAATGCTCTTAGGAATTAACCAGTTGGCTTAAGAATGTTGCAAGACAGAAAATACAGGGAATCTCACCAAAGAATTGCTCCTTCTAGCCAAAAGCTTCACATCCTCTGTAGTGACTGTGCTTCGTTTTGCATGCCTGCGTAAAATTAAAAAATACCCCTTAATGTGTTTGCCAACATTGGTAACAGGCCATACAGCATCTAATTCAGAACACTAGCTAAAAGGGCTTAACAGGGACCCAGTAAACCAAACATGCTTATCTTTTCCAACTATAATACACAAAAGCCTATTTTACAAGTTTGTATGTGTACATCTAAATGCCCACACTTCCTGCGTAAAAACAGTAGAATTCAGCAACCAGAACTTCAAGCACCACTGTTCCGTTCCCTCTTACTTGCCAGTAGGTCACTGTGTTAAGTTCTGACACCTTTAAACATTCCCTTACCTCCTTGGAGCAACCAGATGAAACACAGGCATGCTAGTAAGCATCTGTCACTCCCAAACCATCCAGTACTGCTATGTATCAACACATTTGACAATTGTATGTAGTCATTAATCTAAAGAATCACTTGTACCACATAAATGAACTTCCAAGATCAGGAAGAACCAACAGGGGAGTATCTATTTCCTAACTTCACAGCCACTATTTAATCAGCCAATAGAGCCCTTTAAAACTTTAATTACAAGATGTATTTTAAAGATTACCTAGTTATTGGAGCTGAACATAAAAAAAGAAAGCCTTTGTAACAATCAAGTGTTCCAGTACCTACCTTGCAAACATTTCGAGGTCTTTTGCAAAGTTCTCTGGAGAAAACACAAAGACACCACGTATTTTAAAATGCTAACTCTGAGTAGGAAGAGATACGTAACGCAGTTCTAGCTGTTACAAAGCGTAACTGCAAATTATCCAAGTTAGTTATGAGAAGCGACCATAACTTGTTATTACGTGCCACTCTTGCACAGGCAGGAGGCCCACACAATATTTCCACATACATTTAAATGCTTTTTCCAGGTCTGAAAACCAAAATCACTATTTCTTGTACTTTAAAAAATGTAATGCAAGAAACAATGCACCGGTGATACCTAGTTCCAGTGCTGGGGGGGGGGTGGGGGGGTGGGGTTAAAGCATCGTTTCTCCAGCAAGTGGTCTTGAACAAATAGATAATATGCAAACTTCCGTACCGCACTGCCTGAAGGTGATCTCTGAAATAGCTGCAATGGTTTGTTTGCTGAATTGCACCTCTTTGTTTTCTGCAACATCCTGACACAGGCAGCCAACCGTGTAGTGAACCGCAGCCTTCAGCCTCTGAAAGGATCCAAAGCAGTAACAGGTCAGCTCTCTGCACACTGATATACCAGCTTTTGCGTAAACCATCAAGACTACTTAAAAGGACGCAACATAAACGACCGTTTACGGACCCCAGCACGCCTCGCAGCACCACATTTACCACTCTCTGCCCCACACCCCCCACCACGGCTCCATCTTGTCCCGGCCGGGCCCTCCCCCAGCGGCCCTGGGGGCCAGCTCCGGCACGGTAGGAGCGGGGCCGGGGCTGTGGGCCCGGGGAGGAGGAGAGGACGCCAGCGCCGTGGTACCTGGGTGAGAAGGACCCTCTCCTCGCCGCCCGCCGCCTCCATGGCGCTGCCCTCAGCTGGGTTTCCCGCCCAGCGCGGCGGGGCGGGGCTGCGCCGCCGCCATCTCGGACGCCCCCGCCCCGCGCAGCCCGGGGCGGCGCCGTTACCTCCGCAGCGGGCGGTCGTCCGGGTGCTGCGGGAAAGGGGCCGCTGCGAGGGAGACCCCAGCCCTCCCCGGGACGGGCCGAGGAAACAGCCGCCCCCCCCGCTCCCGCCTCGTTGCTGAAGAGGGGTGTTTGAAGGAGAGGGAAATCAAGTCCCGCCGTAGGGACGGCCGGCCGGGACGCGGTGTGCAGGAGGCTTTGCACGTTACCCTTGAAGCTGCTGACGTGGGCACGATCTGGTTTTAAGCGGTGATGACAGCACCCGTCCTGTTCGAACACCTTACGTGAGGGTTCTGGACCCACCATGAAAGATCGTCCCTCGATCGGGAGTTAATGCGTGTGTCCGGGCGAGGTGAGCTAGTAAGAGAGATGTAAAGCAACATCAGGTGATGCCCCCATCCCTTCCCTTCCCCCTAAACGGTTCAGTTCAAATGAGGTGACAGAACACACTGCTCCCGGTCACCCCCGTGAGGCACACACCGCTCACTCCGACCGAGCAGCCGTCACGTTTCAGCACAGCGGGATTCCAGACAGTAGATATTTCTCTCAGCGCTACTATCGTACTAAGCACTAAAATAGATCGGCGGGAGTATTTCATTTTCCTCCAAAACACAACGCCTATGCACACAACAAACTGGCAAAACTGCTCCTACTGTTCACTGCGGTAGTTTCTAATACAATTCTCCTGCTGGAGAACCTAAACCACAAATGCTGGGGCAAACTGACTACTAAAATGTTTGTGACCCTCCCGTTATCACTATTGCCTGCAATTTGTCACACATTTATTTTATAGGATTCCTAAATCTTACCACATAATCTGCAGAAAAGTTGCTTTAAATGCAAAGTAATCTTTTGCTAATTATACAGATATTCAACTAAGTAGCTAACTGTCTTAGCAGAGATAAATGGAGCAAAAAATATAACAATCGGTGCACAGCACAAAATTTAAAACTTGAGAGGTTCTGAGGAGAAAAAAAAAAAAGGTACAGGCACACAGGTGAATTTTCTGAAGTCCTGAAGATGACTGGCAGTGGGACTGCAGGAAGAGGATATCAAACATGGCCAACTTTGCATGCTACTGCAGGTATTTTTAATTGCCTCATGGGAAGAGGAGGCAAAGAAGCCAGGAGATTTGGGGAAAAGAGTGCAAGCACACAGCTAAGCCAACAGTTTATGCCAGAGCTTAAAACTGGGAACAACAGTTGGAGGGAGAATGGCTTGGTGACAGAAGTATCAGTCTTGACACCCATGACCTGCATTCAAGTTTCTCCATGAGCCATCCCACCCTTCACCCTTTCATAGAAAGCAAACAGCTCACAGTGTGAAAGACTGTGTGCAGGTGAACACCCAGGAATTAATCTTTAAGAACCTACTGCCTGTTAGAAATAAACAATGGCAACCAAAAAATGCCTTTACCTCCCTGGAATCTTGTGTAGCTTTACTGTGCTGACTGTCTGCCATTCTCCACTTTAGCAATTATTGAAATGCAGTCATCTCTATCTTGATCCCTATGAGTTTATGCACTATAATACAACAGAAATATCATTTTAAAATGTATTCTATTAAATACCACACAAAGACATTTTAGCCAGTTTTGGCCAGCAGCAGTGGAAAGAAAACACCTCAATACCTTTATAAGCAAATTTATTTAGCTTTTTTATATGATATATATATATTGAGATATATATATATATGAAATATACCCACAAATTATTACAAAAGTGTCCCAACACAAGTTCTAGCACAGTACAGTAAAAAGTGGTATCCTAGGAGGAATATCTGAGATCTACAGTATCTTGGCTTCAAGAGGAAATACTTCCATTAGACATTGTAGGCAGAAGAGGACACATTTCCTCCATGGCCTGTCCAGTTAGTATGGATAAATACACCTGGCTTCGATAATAATTCATACGTATGTGCACCAAAGTAATCACGCTGAGCCTAGAATAAGAACACACACAAAATAGACAAATGAATATCAGAGTCTTATGAGTACTAGAAGTTGTACCTACTGATACTTGACTATAGGAATACTAGAAATAAGATTTGACTCCAATATTATAACATTCAAACTTATTTTCTCATTATTAGCAAAATCACTGCAATGAAACATTTACTAACATTTAGTAATTAAGAGTTCTGTAGAAAGACAAGTATATTATTTCTACTAGGTACTAATCTAAAAAACAAGTACTTACATACATCCTTAGGCTCAAAGATACTTACTTCTTTATAAAGAATTTTGATTCAAAGATATCATTACCCTTGGTTCACAGATGGAATACTAACACATGCTGGGCACTGTAATACCAATATCTCTGGTGTTCTTTATCCAGACATCTCATAGTATTTTACTGCTGTGAATTTCAGGTTTAACAGAGTTGTATTAGGCAATCTATGCCTTAATCTTTACAGTGTTGGAGTGATTAGGACATATTGCCATCATGGCCTTTAGGCCAGTATTTAAATAACAACATGATGATATTTCAGTAGCTAGAAGGTCTGCTACACTATTTCAGGCACCTACCTGAATCAGGTTAGCTGGTAATATTTCATGCCTGTATCCATCATAAAATGAAAGTGCTGTAGTGAAGCAGGGCATAGGGATACCAATCTGTACTCCAGTACTGATTACACGTCGCCAGGAGTCCTGGAAAAGAGTAAGGGAGGCGGGGGGTGGGCGGGAAAGAAAGAAAATAAGCAGTGCTCACTCAGAGCTATGTGCAGGCCTATGAACTATTCTAGTACAATAGCATGTACTGTTTCACATTACATGAAATCTAATGACCAAGTCTGAGCAAATGCAGCAGCAGATTCCTGATTTTACATAAACAAGGTTGATCCAAAATAATGGTAAGTAAGATAGAGTTAACAAATGGGACAATAAAAGTGCAGACATATACTGCACATGCAATCAAACCACGGCCGCAAGCAAGGATGATGTTCTTTCACATAAACATAATCAGTGCATCCCAAAAGCATCAACACAGCGGGGAACATACTGAGCAAACACTGAGGCACTTCCAGGACCTCTAATCAAGCACAGTACAAAGCCTGCCCAAAGGCATAAAAGGTCAGCACAATATTTCAGACAGACATGTGGATAATCCTCATTTCAACTGTACATGTGATTTAGTAACCTGCATGGAATATTCAGCTTCAGTTAAAAGAATTATTAATGATAATACATAACTTCTTTGTTGGTCAGATAATCTGGTTTTAGCGCTGCCTGTCAACTCCATCCAAATCAGGACGCTGTTTGGACAGACCTAGGTCTAATGAATGGCAGGTCTGAACACTGTTATTTTGGTGCTACCGCAAACAATGGTAACAGAACAGAGCTTTATACTCTGTACAACTGAAATCCAAGTGCACAGTAGGCGCAAGATGCAGGGCAGTGATGAGAATGTTCACACAGGCTAGACATTTTTTTCCTCACATCACAGTTCTTCTGAATTGCGAGATTTCTGCCTAAGACTCTTCTGTAACAGTAAAATGGAAACCTTAATTTTCTAATAGTAGCTTGGCTAGTATCAAAGAGAAGAACCATGACACAACAAGGACTATACGTTTGTTTGCTCCTGTGTTATCTTTAGGTTGACAGTACAAATATATCTTGCAACATCACATGAGACCTCGGTTCATTGCTTGATGTATCTGGACGCTGATTTATAAAGCAGTGCTTCAGTGATGGAACCCCCTTTTTTTCCTGTCATTTAGAACTAACATTCTCCAATTTTCTGATGAAATAGAGGCAAAGAGGCATTTGTAGGCATTTTTTCAAGGACAGGTTGCTAACCCTGGTGGCTGACAAAATTCTAATTTGGACCTCAGTATAGCCTACCTCATCACAGTAACTTTCTTGTTCAATTTCAACCAGCTCCAACTATGTAGTTTTTTTCCTGTCCTGATCCTATAAGACTGATACGTTCTACTAAAGAAGGGTACCTTGAAGCCATAGATGATGAATTCCTACACCCATACATTATGTGCATACAGATACACATACACAGTCCCAAGGAGCTTAAGGATTGGTTAGAGATCTTTGGGATTAAGGATGCTGAATTCTCTACCTTTTAATTTTTTTAGTCTAAATTTACTTGTGAAGGTAATTCCTGGGGAAGAAACTGAAGAAGTTCAGACTGTAAACTATTGGGTTTTTTATGCTCTTCCTTCCTTGGAAACTCACCTGACAGTTTTCAACAGCTGTCTTAAAGAAATCATCCAACAGCAAATTCTGGAGCTCAGGGTTTCGATCAAAAGCATCTTTGATTTTTCCCAGGAACACACTAGGCAGAACACATGTAAACCAGGAATAAAATTTCACAGCTTCCAACAAAGGTACAGAATCCCAAACTTACAAGTGCCAAAATTTGACTCAGGCAAACTCAGATTCCAAACATTGAGAAAGATGCAAACAAAACGAAGACCGAAGAAAATCTGCAGTAGCCAAACCACCACAGAATTGGCTTCATCTGGTAACCTTTAGTGCCGTCTACAGAAACAGCTTCTCAGTATCTTATCAGCAGATTAACTCCATGGATTTTCCAAGAAAATCTCTAGGCTTGTCAGTCTAGCACCCCATAAACTAAATAGCCTGCTCTTCTGCCCTCAGCAACTAAGTTACCTCCTCATCTTAATTACCTTCTGATGATGCAGCCTCCCCTCCACATTAGTGCAATGCCACCATAATTCAGTGTCCAGCCAAATTCTTTGGCTGCTTGTCTCAGCAGCATGAAGCCTTGAGCATATGAAATAATCTTGGAAGCATACAGGGCCTAAAAAAACAAATTCACAATCCAAGTGAAGTCCCACAAAGTTGAATGATTAACTTCACAGTCTACATGCTCTGTTTAGTCCACATCTCATTAGGGATTAGTAGAGAAGCCACATTCCAGCTATATGAGAACCCAAATATCCTTTCTAATTGTTGGAAAGTTTGGTTTCCACAGAGAGAGATCAAGAGTTATTATCCCCCTTACAAAGACAGGAGTGTTGAAGGGTGAAAAAGTAAGCTCCTGTGCATAAATTATGACTTCTGCACCCCAGGTAGTTGTCACTGCCCACTGTGGCTTAGACTTGAATTCCTTCAGGACTATTCTTTGGTCAGGAAAGACATTGGTCACACTGTGCTTTGTGGACACCACTAGACAACGCACAGTGGGATGGCTGAAAGCAGGAACCACTTGTCATGAAATGGAAACACAAAAACTCCTCACCAGGGTTTACAGCATCCAAAACCTGCTTTGATATGCAGCTTTAATACAGCACTCTGGCAAGCACAATGACTCACCTTGCGTATGTCCTCCAGAAAAGCTTTCTTGTTCCCACTGAACTGAGTCATTTTAGGCCCATCCAGCAGCTTACTGGCCTGTACTCTCTCATCCTTGAGGGAAGACAGGCACCGTGCAAACACAGCTTCACCTTTAAGTATGGTAGGAAAGGGGAGATAATTAGAAAGTTCAGCATTACTGTTAAGGTCTGAGATACTTGTCCTCAAGCACACAGTGAGAGCGCCACTGAATAATGAGCCACATACATACTGAAACAGTCACATGGGATGAGAGGTGTACAAATTAATTATTTCAACAGCATTACTGGGGAACAAAACTGCCAGTCAGCATAACGACTGGGTAAATATTGACTGATATAGCTTTCAAATGATGAAGAAAAAAAATAAGCCGCAAGTCATCTGCATGAAAATTTATCCTCAGGAACCTTCACCAGCTCTTAGTTTTAAGAATTTAGTTTTAAATCACTTCCTATCTTTAAAAGACAGACAGTGTTGCCCTGCAGTCTGGGGACAGGCCAAGGCTGAAGACTTCACTAATTATTGTTATCATGCTTTGAAGATAAAAAGCTGTTGCATAAATGCCAATTCACATTAACTAGATGTGCTCTGAAATACACACATGCAAAGTAAGAGCAATTAAAATCAAGAATAAATGAGCAGGTTCACTTATAAAAGGAAGTAAGTTCTACAAATCTACTAGACCCATAACACTAGTATTCAGAAGCCCGTAAGAAAGTTTTATAACATCACTAAGCAGGTTACTAAATGTCATTCGCCAGGGCCAAGCAGTATCTTCAGCACCTAAAGAGAAAGCCTGAATGACAATCTCTTGATCTGGCTCAGTCAATTCCTAATCATGCTGTTTTAAGTTGTACTTATTTGCAATTGAAGATAGTATTGTTAAATGGGAAAAAAAAAAAAAAAAAAAAGCTTCCTTTCCAGAGTCTGATAGAAGAAAAGCAATCAGGTTTATTACAGTCTTCATACTGAACTTTTCTTCTACCTTTTGAGTGAGTCGTGAATTACAACACCCCACCCCCCCCCCCCCCCATAAAAAATCAAAACCAAACAAACAAGACAACAACAAAAGATGAATGAATAATGTTTTCACAAGATTCTGGAACCTCTCTGCAGTAGGATTAACAGATCACATCAAAATCAGAACTGGCTCCCCTTCATTTATGCAAAAACTTCCTTCTACACTGGGGAGGAGAAGGGGGCGGGGGGGCGGAAATCAGGAAAAAGCAGGAGTAGCATGACTCTGCTTTTACAAACAGAACTCTGCACATCATGCTTATGCAGTGAAACCACACACACAGCAACTGCCCTATGAACGGCCATGTTTGTACAAAGGCTATTGCACATACTTCCCTATCTACTCATCATTACCTAACAATGTTCCCCTGGTACTGCAGAGGACTAGGGAGTGTCTCCTCCACCCTTGATCTTTGCAAGAACCCCAAACAGGAGAATATTAACAGCACAAGCGAGAAACACTGTTTCAAGCCTAGAACTGAAAGACTATAGCTGTAGTAACTTGTTTTGTAAAAATAGGTTATTGGAATGCAGCCATGTCTCTCTGATAGCTACCGCTGCAGTTACTCTCTTTCAGCCTACTACAGTTTTTAATAGCTTCTAATACAACAGGAGTTGACGAGCCAAGGGAAAGGAAAAAGAGGTAGAGAAAGCATGAAAATTAAAGCCAATCTGAGGGCAAAGAACCTGTTGAGTCATCTTATTTAGTCAACAAGAAAGGCTACACTGGACCTGTGGTAAGAGAACACTCTAAATGTGTTACAGATGTATTACAACTCCTGCGTCACAATTCAATTCAGAGGCCAGGTTAGATAAAAGGGTAGGTAACAAGACTGTTAGATATATGTAGGTGAACAGGTAAATTCTCACACTTTAGGGATATAATTCAAAGCAATAACAAAATATATTTCCATCACCCTAGTTTGGCTTTGGATCAGCAGCCTTATTAGCCACAAAACAAAAAACAGCAGCAGTCCAGAGTATATAAAGAAACATCTCAATCAACCTTTGTGGTGGAAAAACAGCAGCCACCATCACAGGGTAGCAGTCTGCTGCTATTCTCAAAAAAAATCGGTCTGTGCTCCTCAACCCGTAATACAGTCTGGCCCCCGTGTTCCTGTTTAGTCACACTAATGCTGGGTTAGGTAAGTCATACTGAAACACAGAAATGGAAGACTTAAGAATTATTTTTCAGATATCTACCTATGTCTTCAGAGAAGTCTAAATACTTATCAAGCAGTGGTCAATCAACAAGGTTTTGAGGGTGTCCTGCCCCCACCTTTTTTTTTTTTTTTTTTTTTTTTTTAACATTTTTAAGGCTATGATGGGATTTGGAGTAGCAGATAAGGTGGAGGATTACTGAGAGGAACATTGCATCAATCTAGCATGACACGTCTAGCACTGCACTTACGTTCACCTGTCACTGAGTCATCACCAGCACTGCGAAGATACCATGGACAAAGGCATGGTAACAGTACTACCGACATTTGAGAAACCAGGTAAAAACAAGCCCCACAAAGAAAAACAGTAAGAGCTCTCAAGGGCAGAAAGACTGCAACAGCTACACCTAGAAGAGCCTCTTCTGTGAGCCAAGCCCTAGTGTGGGCTCATTTCTGAGATTCCCTGTTACCATGCTCCTTACTGTGATGTGATACATGCAGGTAGAAAAGACGAGGTCAGATCGAAGAACCAGTTACCTATGAGTGTGACAGGGACTCCATATTCCAGGGCTGAAATGGCTGTCCACTTTCCTGTGCCTTTTTGTCCTGCGCTGTCCTTGATCTTTGGGAGGAGGTATTTGCCATCGCTGTCCTTGAATTTGAGAATATTGGCTGTGATTTCAATCAGGAAAGAGTCCAGCTCTGTCTTATTCCATTCCTGAAATACCTGGAAAAGGAGAAAAAGTGTATATGTATATACACACACATATATATACACACACACTGATTTACTATGTATCTACTATACGTATCGACTGATTTATTGATATATGTATACATACACATCCATATATGTATACATGCAGAAGCGGGTCATACCATCTCAGTTACTGGTTATTGGTACCCTGCCACATCTACCAATTATTTCAGCGCTGCTGAAAAGCCATTGTGCAGGAGCCCTGCACTGGAAGGACCACAGCCCAGACTCAGAGCTGCAGAGCACCCATCTCCAACTGGGAAGGCAGAGGCATAGCCCATCCTGTTGCCTGTCATCATAGGCACTGACGGCTGGAAACAGAACTACCCTTTCAAGACACATCATACGTACTGACTTGCTTCAATAAGGTCTTTGCAAGATTTGCCTGCTTGATTATAATGCTCAGTGTTTTACTACCTTTTTTATAATTTCTATCTCTACAGAAGAAGGTGCTTCCTGGGGAGAAATCAACTGCAGAATGGGAGAATTCAGACAACTTCTATAAAAATTCAGGCGTACGTGCTCGCTGCTCCCTACCTCATTTGAAGCTCAGGAATATTGTGCACTGCCCTTGGCAGAAGGCATATCAGAAAAATTAACTTCATGTACATACAGCAGCTTTACCCAAGCCCAGCTGCCTCCATCAACAGCAGCCAGCCACCGTGGCTCAAGAAGGCAAGACGCTAAAAACTACAGATTACCTTTGACATCTCATCATGCTCCATGCCCACCACATCTTTCATCAGGTGATAGGCCTCACAGATCAGCTGCATGTCTCCATATTCAATCCCATTGTGCACCATCTTCACAAAGTGTCCAGCACCCTCATCTCCTACCTGTCAGGAAACATCAAAAAACGCCATCAGCAACAGTGCTGTCACCACTTCCAGTGTTTAATACCTGCCTATAGCTTTCCTTCTGCCTAAAGGAAGGAAGAAAGGAAGCAAGCCCAGTGCTTGAAAACTGAAAGCTGAAAACACTGTGGGTCACAGATCCATTTAGCTCCCCCAGCACATGACCCAGCCATAAAACTTTGTCTTTCCATTGTATGGGATAAGTTATCAGAGATGGTAGATTTGAATTGAATGCAGTCAGCCAGAAAATCAACCCACTAATGTTGCTGGTTTTATTAAGGACAAACATGCATGAGCTTCAGCAACCAAACTACCTAAGCATGGATCTAACCACAAGTTAAGGTCAGTATCAAGTAAATATTTACCCAGTCACAACAAGGTTCCCCAGATCCCACTTTAGCAGCAATGCTTTGAAATATGGTCTTGATGTGGGGCCTGTGGGGAGAAATAATACGCCTCAGCAGATAGGCAGAGGACACAAATACCACAAGAAAAAAAAAAAAAAAAACAAAACTTCGGTATGATGCATCCTTCTGCAACCTGCCAAAAGGCACCTTGGGATGAGGGCATCCTGGCAGGCTGACGACCCAGCACACAGAAATGTCCAATAAAATGCATGTTTTTCCCAGAACTAGACACTGTTTGCAAGAAATGGGGACAACCCATGTCATGCTTACAGCACCGTGCAGACAAACTTAATGTACCTAAAGGAGTCCAAATATTATCTTCTCCATTTTAGAAATGGGGAAATAGAGGCAGGTTATGATACAGTCTCACACTCGAGAGAGGATCAGTGGCAGAGCCGAAACAAAATCCCATTCTGTTCTATAGCCACAAGAAAAATCCAGAGTGATCTGGCAGGAAGAAACTCCATGAATGCAAGTCAGGATATAGTTATCTGCATTACTGCAGTAATTAGGAGCTTCTGTCATTGCCAGGCTCCCCAGGTGTAGTACATTGCTTAGCCAACAGGACAGCATTACAGAATGCCAAGTTTGGAGCAACCTAAAGTGACCACTGGGAAAGGAGCATGGCTGGCACATGGGCTGCAGGTGCTGTGAAAGAGCTGGGGGACAAAGTTCAGGTCAGGGTGGCACATAGAAGTTGTCTTTACTGAGCTGTTTATGGCAAAAAGATGGTCACACAGCAGATTACTGTTATGTTGTTTGTGGCTTTGTGCCGTCAAATTTGAACAGGCTGATATTGGTATGAAATGCCAATGCAAACGGACAGGGACTTAAGAGATTCCAAGGCTCAGGTAAAGCCCGGACACGCATTTTCTGTGTACATTGACAGAGAGAATGAGCAACCAGGGATAAAGTCTAATATGAACACTGATGTACAGTCCTTTACACTAACATGAATACAAAACAGCAAGACAGCATGGCAAAAACTTGCAAAAAAATTAATGTATTCAATAGTCAGTACAAACATGTACTGAAGCCTCCTTTTATAATGTGTGTCATTGCAGGGATGTTTGCGGCTGCCTGTTTCATGGTTAACAGTTTTCCAAGCATGTTGGCCCCTAAAAGAAAAACCATAATCAAGAACAGAACTTTTTAAAAATTTAAGCCAAATTCTTTTTACCCCTGGTACGCATTTCTCCCTTCAGATTTCTGTAGGTACTACTTTGCCTGTGAATTCCTGGAAGAAAAACCTGCCTTTGTTCTGCTTGCCGAGAAAGCTCAGCACTGCCCCGTGACCCCAGCTAGGCTGAGAAATCTTGAGCCTTGAGGAAGTGGGATGGCAACATATCTTGTTCTCTCCACACCCACGCCCGCCTCCTTCCCTCCCTCAGCTCTCAACGTGAATAGAAGATGATTGTTGCAGACCATTCTGAAGAAGAATATTCTAGCTCGTGCTTACCAGGCTTCTTTGGCTCCTCCTGGCATGAGTGAAGGACCGTATCTGGCACCCTCCTCTCCACCACTAACACCGCTTCCGACAAACAAGATGCCCTTTTCCTGTAGTTCCTTACAACGTCTCTGGAACAAAGAGCAGAGCAGCATTATTTAATTTCTTTTAATGCCAGAGCCTTACAAAGAAAGGTTAGCAATTCAGACCTAAAATTAGGTTTTCAATTTTGCTTTGGACACAATAGAAGACAACTTTAGAGAAAACTTGTACATACACCAAAATGAACATTAGGAAACTTCCTGTTGCTTTGACATGGATCCTTGCAAAAGAGATATGCTGAGAAAACAAAGTCCTTATAAGCACTGGATAGAAAAGAGCAGTACTGAGGCTGGAAAAGGCTCAGAATTAAGTGTCAGGTGATACATGCTGTGTGCAAAGATGTGGGGGAGGCAGATTAGGCCCAAGGTGGAGTTGCTGAGTTCATTGCAGAGTGAAGGTGCAAGCATGGACAACTATAAGGGAAACTAATTCCCTCTGACTGGGAGAGAAGCACAGGCTGAGATCCCTAAGGGGACCTGCAAGCTCTCCAAGTATTAATCCTCATTTAGTATCTGTTTTTTACTCTGGCATGGCCAATACACTTATCCAAGATCAGGATGCCAAAGCAGAAAGACTAATACCAGCACTCCTTCTAAGATTCAGAAGTACTGATCTGAATGCAGTATTTTCATGCAAGCATCCCAGATATGCTAACATAACTTCTAGAGTTACAGCCTGCTCACAAGCAGGCTTTTTGGTTTTTTTTTTTTTTTTTTTGAAAAACAGATAATTACTCTGCTGTTTTCATTACCAAGACAGCCAAACCAGCAGTTCTCTCTTCCTGGATCTTCCCGTGGTCGTGTAGGATTAAGATATAACAACAAATCCATAAATATCCTTAGATTTTCAAATTTCCCTGAAAACTCTTTAAGATTGTAACAGGAAATTTTCTAAAGGCCTTCACTCTTTAAAAGATGTCAAAAAAATTATTCTTTGATGATATGGGCAACTTTTATAAAAATATACTTATAGAACAGTCCTTAACTACTATAACAATTGCTTTTTAATAGGCTGTGTGATCTAGTTTCGCAGAGATAACTCAGTTTGGCCTTCCCTGAGCAGAGGGGAGATGGCATCTTATTGACTGACTATTCTGATGATCAGAGGAGAAAGAATCACGTGTATTTTATTCATCCGCTTTGGGTAGAGAACAGGCTTACCGTGGTATCTCTATACTCAGAATTCCCACCATCAATTATTATGTCTCCAGTCTCCAACAATGGTACCTGCCAAAAAAAAAAATCAGCATTTTGGTTTTCTCCATGCATTCAAAACCTCATTAATGATGAATAATTGAGATCTTCCAGAGAAAATTTCTCCAAAAGAGAGCAAGAAGTCACAGGTAGAAGGAATGTTTGCCTCACCAATTTATTGATGAAGTCATCCACTGCTTTTCCAGCCTTCACCAGCAAGATAATGCGACGGGGCTTCTTTAACTTAGAGACCATCTCTTCCAGGCTGTGAGCACCAATCACTTTGGTTCCCTTGGCCTCATTGGCCAGAAAGTCATCCACTTTGGAAACCGTCCTGTTAAAAGCACAAACCTGGGGGAGCAAGAAAATATGCTAATAAAAGCTGCTAACAGACAGTAACTTTAGGTCAGACTACAAATTATACAAGCAAGGTTCAACATCACGTGGTCTCGCATTTCCACCTTCCCTAAAGACACAGAGCTGGGATGAACCTGCAGCATGTCGTTGCAAGTGCCTTGGGAACCTATGGTTAATGGCCAAGCCCAAAGCAAACTTCAGGGAAAAATCATACATAAGTAACACATCAGGTGGCTAGCTGAGTACAGGCATGCACTGCTGTTTTTCTCTGGAAACAGGACAAAGGGCAGCCTAGTTTATAACTAAAAAGAGAAAACAACACCCATTAGACCATCAAATGGGAAAAAAACCCAAAACAAAACCACACAACACAAAATGCTCAGCTCCCATCCCAAGTGCTAGTAAGTCAGCCTTTCTGAACAACATTTTCCTTTGCTTACCACGAAGCCATGGTCGTTCATGTTCAAAATAAGGTTTTGACCCATCACAGCCAGTCCAATCAAAGCAATGTCAGCCCTGGAATGTGGAAGAACAAAAATGCCAGGTAAGTCTCATTTGGAGTGATCTAGCACTAGCATCCATACCCTCTGTTCTGATCTTGCCAACCGCTAGGCTAGCCCATCCCTTTATAACAAATGTTAGAAGAGAGCTGTAGCACATGCTCTGAACTGATTCTGTAGGCTCTTACAGCAAGAGATCCTTGTGGCTCCCAGTTAGTCCAGCAGGCAGAGTGGAGACCAAGATATAGCATGTTTCAAGTCACCAAAATTTCTTCCCAAGTACCAAGGCACAACCAGATGAGTAAAAAAAAGTAAGCTATGCGAAACATTGCACTAGGAGGCAGGGAGTAAAGTGAGTGCCTCCAATACATCACTGATGGATCCAGCTCTGCCGCAGCTCCATATTTAACAGATGCTGCACTAGAACATCACGTCTGAACACCACACTATATTTTTGTTTCTGCAATGTAAACTATCTCGGATTTGAGGCAAGCAAAGAAAAAGAGGGAAAAAAAGAGGATATTCTGCTAGAGGCTGCCGAGTTCAGCTTGCAAGAGGTGTGCGTGTAGAGAAACCCAACCTGCCTACTTCTGTTCCTCGGCTCAGGAACAAGTTTCCTGCTTCACGGCCATGACTCCAAAACGGATCGCTCCCAGATTTTGTCAAAAAGCCTCTCCGTCAACTGCCTTATTCTCCTTGGCGGTCCCTCAGCCGCCGCAGAACCTCTAACGGTGAAAATCCAACCCGCCCTCGGCGGCCCCATCCCCTCCTCCCTCCCGGACACACCGCCGAACCGGCCAAACGGGGACCGCACGGGATCACCCGCCTCCCCCAAACCAGCCCGCCGAAAAACTCGGTTTTGCAGAAAACCACCCGGCGGAGGCGAGAGGCTAGAAAAGACTCCCGCCTCCCCCTCAGCCCGCCGGGGGCACACTGCCGGCTTCCCACACCCCCCCCCCCCCCGCCAACGGTCTCTGAGGCCTTTCCCGTGAGCGGGGGGCACCCCGCCCGCCTCTCACACCACCACGAGCCGGTTTCAGCGCTGCCCCCACCCCCAAAGGCAGCCGTGCCGAGACCCCGCCGACGGAGAGACGGCCCCCCCCGCCCGCCCGCACTCACTCAGCCATCGCGGCGGCGCTGAGGGGAACGGGCGGCGGCGGCGTCGTCTCTCAGGGCTCGGCCTGCGGCGCGCGCCCGCTCGGCCCTCAGCTGCGCGGGCGGGGCGCGGCGGAGCGCGCCCCATTGGTTCTTGCCGCGAGTCCCGCCCACCCGCCCATGGGCCGATGGTTGCGGCGCCTCGCCCCCTTAAAGGGGAAGCGGGCGGGCGAAAAACCGCGTCTCCCGCACGGACCCGGCGCTCTGGGTTGCCACGCCGTTGCCCAAAAACGGGGCAGGGGCAGCAAGTGAGGGAAGGTGTCGTCGTCCCCCAACACCCGAACGGGTTCCCCGGTCGGTAGCGGTGCTGTCCTTCGGGGGTTAACGCTCCGACGCCGCCGGCTAGGCCAGAGGTGTCCCCGAAGGCCAGCGCCGCGCCAGGCCGCACCGCCCGCTGCGGGAGGGAGTCGGCCTCCAGCCGGCGGGCAGCGCGCATGGCGTGTCTTTTCTCTCCTTTAATTACCGAGTATTCGTTGCCTTAAAATAAAGCTGTTGAAACACCTCCCTAGGCTGCAGTCACCACCTCGGATATCAGTTTGTCTTTGAGGCGTCCTAGAATTCGGGCAAAAGAAAACCCAAGAAACCTGCCCATCCGTCAGCATCGAGATTAAAATGAGGTGTAAGAGAAGAAAGCTAGTTCCCTACCTTCGCTCCATGACAGTCAGATGCATCGTCGAGACGCACCTACATTTTAAGCATGTTTACTTTCTATTGAAGGCACATTGTAAACATGAAGACTGGCAGCAAACTGACCCATCACAGTTTTTGTTCACCTTTTTTTTGGGGAGGGCATTGGGAGTGAATGAACCTGAAAGCAGTAAAACAGATAGCAGCTTCTCTGAAGTATTAAATAAACTGTCTACCGAGCAACTAGAAAATGTTAACAGGTTACTGAAGTGCCTAACTGGGAAAAAAAAAAGGAATTGGCAACAGCAGCAAGAAGCCAGCAAGACACCCGTAGTAGCTTTTCAGATAAAGAACAGATCCAGCCAGCAGCCTGATTGAAGTATTTTGCCATCATGCAGCTGTTTTACAGTTACGAGAGGTGTTTGACAGCAAGCGGTGCCCCATTTTTGTAGGACGTAAAAGCTTTGGGAATGCCGTGTCCAGTTTCCTCACCATGACTTTTAAAAGCTACAAAGAACTTCCCACTTCCAGACCAAGATGAGAACAACTCACGGGGATTCCCTGACACATCTTTGTCCGCAGAGCTGGTACCTTATACTTTGCTGTTATGTTTTGGTGGTTTGATTTCACACACTTCCTGTCATTTTTAACGGTCACCCCCAGATAAGCAAGTCCGGTATTGGTAGCACTATGACACCCTGATTTTATCTTTCAAGCAAAAGAATCTTTTGAAAGCATCCAAAACCTACTTAGAAATGCTGCATAACATATCAAAGGGAAAAGGATGAGGAAGGATAAGAAGGGCCTCTCATCTTCCTCAAGAACAGCCTAGACAAATTTCTTTTCACAAAAGCGTAAGCTTGTTCAGGACAGGTTTTCAATATAAGATACTAGTAATTAAATCGTAATAAAAGGAACACACATTATATCTGCTAATGCACTGGTTGTACCTTTATTGTTTCACCTCGTTCGCTAACAATTCAGTGGTGCAAGGTTACCATACACAGTTAGATATCTGCATTGCACACCTAAGGCTATACAGCAAATGGATCAGAATTAGTACAAATACATGAACTATATTTACATTTTGTATACTCAAGCTCCAAATATTGAATATATTTACAAAATAAAATAAGAAAATGAAAACCTGAAATTAATGTACAGTGTTGCTGATACACTCCTTCGCTGGGATGAAATCAGTTTGCAAAGAGATTTGTTCAAGAAGGCCACTTATACAGCATATACCTTGTATACCTTGTGTACAGAGAGATTAAACAGGGAAATGGGGACCCCAATTGAAAAAAAAAAAAGTATGTATTTCAGTGCAACAGCATGTCTAATGTCCAAATTCAAGAACCTTAGTCAACTGCACATGAAGTATGAACAAGCGGAGTGGAAAATAAAGAACTGATCCTGGGAAGTGCTGATCATTCAAGAGTCCCTCTGCTTCTAGTCCCTGGTTTCAAGGCAAGCAAGAGGTAGTTCGGTACTGCTCAGGATCAGGCCATTAACCTGGCAACATTAAGAATTAAGACTTATGACCTCCATACCCTCAGTTTTCTGAATACATAGCTGATCCTGTTAATTTAAAAACTGTTCCAAATAACATTGGACACAACCGTCTGGTTAGCGTTGGACTAGTTTTGATTTCAAATACTTAGAATGCATAAATGGCCTTCTGAACAAAAAAAAAGTCAATCCTGTTCTTGAACAGCTCATGTTTTTAAACAAGGAAGCACAAAATTAATACATTCCTGCTACATACAGTACAGTTCAGACCACATATTGGGGTTATTAACCACAATGGAGAGATGCAATGCACACAGGTTAGAGACCCATTTTAAAGTACATTCAGCAAACCGTTCCAGAGCAGCATTAGTATCCTTCCTTTGAGCAGCAAGTTAACAGCTGCATCTTCAACAAAAACACCCACCACAGTATAAACTAACACAAACTAGGGCTGTGCAAGAGTACCAGAAAGATGCATATTCATAGGCAGTTATTAGTTGATTGTATAGTACCAATGGGTGTTATACCAAAGCTAATCCTCTTTCTTATCTAATGTGCAATTAATTACAGATGTATAAATATACAATACATTACATAAAATTAAATCCCTGTAAATTAGATAACAAGCAGCAAAAAGTAAAGTCTTTGCTTTGAAATACCTTGCTAATCAGTAATAAGGACTATTAGACACTGACCAAAAAACCCCACTTCCTCAGTGGTCGGGAAATAACATTCCCTTCCCTTCTGCATCCCAGAATATAGGAATCTTCTTTGAAAAGGTACTTAAAGTGCATTTCTAAAATACAGTATAGGAGGTTTAGTTTCGTTTTAAAATATCCAGGAAGCTCCAACACCGACGACATGATTTTCAATGAACAAAAAAAGATAATTTTCTCCTTCCTTTTAGTGAAGAACAAAAACCCAAACTACAGCACAGTTTCACGCTGGTTCTCTCCAAGGAATGCCTATCAAGTTTACTACTAGTGCTTATGCTCAATGGGCTGGCAGGCCCACGGCATGATGCCTCATCTCCAGTGGCTGAGTCCCAAGAGCTGTCTGACTCCAGGACTTCACATACACGCAGCACGTAACCAAGAGTGGGTTTTTAAGTGTCAAGAGAAGGCAGCTTAGCACGTTTTTCCCTTCTTGCTCTGTTTCTAAAAAGAAATTTCTAACATGTTGGGCTAGATCAAAAAAGCTTTGAAGTGAATGGAAATCCACTTTTTTTTTTTTCTTTGTTATCCTTTTAAAGAAAACTTGAATTGATTTCAGTCCAGTTTCAAGTAGGGAAACTGATGTCTCAAAGTAGGCTTCAATAACTGGTGAAAAACTGTGACTGTATGCTTTTATGTCAGACCTGAAAATAGTAATGCCCATTTGAACTCCACACAACAAGAATCTATTTTGTCACAGATTATGCAGCTTTAAGAGATACTGATGCTTAAAAATAGAATTTTGCTCTTCTGATGATCTGTTATCCACATAGACATCAAGTCATCAGAAGCTGCTTGGAGTCTTTAGATAGAAGAGTAACATTTATGCAACACAGCTGTAACACTTCCAGCTCTGTTTATACAAGCATATAAGCATCTGTCTCTTCCTGCTTTTAAAGGAAGATCCCTTAATCATGTTTCTATGCAATGCCTATATCCCCTTAGTTCATTTTCTAGCTTATCCAAAGCAAAGACTTAGCAAACTAGTTTTCTTCTAGTTAAAAAAAGAAAAAGATAAAAATTAAAATGCTCTCAGTGTGTCACAAAATACCACCACCTAAATCACTATGCCTCCTCAAACTGGTTCCACTTTCATTATAAACAGCGGTGATGGCAGCAACAACTTAGTGCTTAAAATTAACCTAATTCTTGAGATCGGCTTAGCTCCAGCTTGAGGAGCCCTCTTGCAGCACTAGCAGTCTTACTTATCCACACACTGGAACTGCATTATCATCCATTGCATAACAAAGGAATATCATCACTGTATTAAGAGTCACACACAATTAAACAAGACAAAACCAGAAGAAAGAAAACAAAACAAAACATCCCTATTATGCTCCTGGGTCCCCAGGATGCTCCCTCACTCTGGCTTCCAGTTCTGAAATAAATCTGAGGACCACAGGAGATAGCATAAGTACATGATTTAGCTTGAATACTATGTCAAAATATAATGTCCTAGCAAGTGTCAGACTCCATCTCCCTGCTCCTTTGCCAACCATGCTTTTAGGAGGTCTCATTATGCATTGCACTTTACTGAAGAATGAAAACCCCATAAAGATAAAAAATTGCTCAACTGATGTCAGTCCCATGTACACTTTTGACCACAGAATTTCCAATTCATGGCATGACTGCTGATGAGTGAGCTGAATCAAAATTACCTTCTTGAGCTGGAGTGTGCCTAGATGTGCCTACTGTAATAGCGGAACAAACCCCTTTTACCTCTCCCTTGAGAGGTCTGAACCTCAGGATGAAATTCCTGTACATTCCCCACGATCACAGCTAGCCCTATCAATGCCCAAAGTAAGTCAAGAAAGTATAGCACAGCGGTCTGAAACATAGTAAAAGAAAACAAACAATTCCCCTCCCCCCTCCCCCAACCTAAGAAAGACAAGTTCACTTTTCAGAAAGGAAATCCATTCTGCTTTCCTTTCTTGGGGCAAGGACCAAAACTTTGGCCACAAGGAGAACTTATATTGTCAGTCAAGAACTAACACCACCCAGCTGATCTCCAAGAAGCCAATTATTACACCCCACTGACCAGGACCAGAGTCCACTTGATCCATTCTCCAGGAAGGATTAATTCTGAAGTTTAACTAGGGGGTTTTAGCTGATGAAAACTGTAGCAGGGAAATTCAGAGACGTTCAACAGTTATTCCAAAAGGAAGTGAAAGTGTCCTGCTGTTCCCTGGAGAATACTGCGAGTGCTAGGTCTAGAAAGTATTTTGTAGACAGAGGATGCTTTCCCCATGAACAGATGGAACGTCATCTGAGTATTACAGATAAAGGATGCATGCATAAAGCAGGCCTTTCAGAATGATGCCGTCGAGCAGTCTATCCTAACATACCAATGACAACCGTGAATCTCTTCCAAGAGAGGTGAGAACTGTTGCTACAGGACCTCAGAAGTCAGGACTAAAAGCAGAAAGAGGAGATACTGCCCTCCGGTGGTGATCTCCTCAAAGCGCTCTGGGGAACAACCACACTGTGCCGTTTCCGCTTAACACTCTCCATCTGTCAAAGTCGAGGCTGAGCATCTAAAACTTTAGGAATTCTATCTAATATTTCAGCGATGTGGTTTATTTTTCCTCACATCAGCACAAGTTCCATCTCCTCCGCTCAGTTCAGAGGCAGAGGAGTAAGTGTTAATGTTTTGGGAAAGAGTTAAAGCCAAGCCCTGTTCACCTGCAACCCCACAGCAAGGGTTTAAAGGCAGATTATTCTAGCCAGCCCCTCTTGGTTTGTTCCCTATCTTTTTCCAGCTCATGCCTTAGCCTGTTGGACCCTGGAAACTCAAAAACTTACACCAAGTCCAAAATCCAGTCTGCCCAGATAGATTTGTCCAATATCAGCTTTCAACAGAGTTTAAATTAGAGGCTGGATCCAGAAAGCCTGAGGAGCTATTGCAGTTCCTGGCTGGGTAACGTCTACATAGAAGAATTTATCTTTCCCTGGCATTAGAACTTTGCCCTGAGGGAACCAATGACTACTGCCAAGTCACAAACTGAATGAAAAAACCTGCAGCAGTCTAGACAGACAACAATGGACAGTGGGACAGACACCAAAAGGTCAGTTAGAATGGGAAAACAATTGTTATAAGAAAAAATAAATAATTTTTTTTTCTTTTTAGAGTCGTGCATAATAACTCCATTTTTTTCTTTTTTTTTTTTCTTTCTCTTTTTGTTTGGCCACATGCTACTAGTACAACTCTCAGTACAAGTGAAAAGAAACAAGGTAGGGTTAGAATACCTAGAAAATGTGCTGAAGGAGTTGGGAAGGTAGGGGATGTTAAGCCACAGGATTACATACAAGAGAAACTGTCAAGAATCACAAAGAGAAAATGAGAGGTAACACTTTATCTATCAGAAGGTGAGTTAGAACAGATGAGAACATTACATGGACTCAGTACTTCAGCTGGCCCGTGCGTCTTCGAGCCAGTTTTGACCTGCGCAAGAAAGAAGTAAAAAAGTATTTGTTGAATTCTGGAAGTTTATTTTTCTTCCCTCCCCACAGTTTGTCCACTTTTTTTTTAAAATCCTTTCGTATCGTCCTAGTTTACTCGGTATATTTAGAAAGTAAAACGTATCAAAGGGTGTAATGAGAAAGACTTCTCACTCTTCTGCTGTGCTCTTTTCAAGATGGGATCTTTTTAAGGACTGCACTATTAAGAAATTATTTGATGCTGTACCGTAATATCTTAGTTTTAAATTATTTTTTTTTTACTGAAAGGAAGAGCTACTGTAGTGTAGTAAGATCCCTTCAGCAAGCAGGGGATGTCTGTGACCTATGTTAAAGGGAAGGCTTCTAGAGAAGTTCAAAAAAGGGAAGGAAATGAGAATATCTGCTTTAGCTCGCAATCAAGAGAACGAAAAGGCAGTCCAGACCCGCCTGCACAGAGGTAGTGAGAAGCTTTATGAATTTGTAAAATAGCAATACAAACAAACCCTTTTGTGGCCTCCAAATGTAGTATTGTATGAAGCATACCACGCATGTTCAAACTGGCTACATCCGTTAAGAATGTCACAAGCCAAAGCAACAGCCACTGCATTTCCTGAAATACAGGGCTTGTTTGACCTTTTTATTACTTTTTTTTTGTTGCACACCCTCCTCCCTCCTTCAGTTCACCCATCGTGTCAAATTCTTCAGAACAAGATTAAATTCTGTGACAACCTAGCTGCCTCTTTGCTTATGACTATTTCACTATCTTTATGCTTTGCAGCATTGTCTGCCCATGAACTGCCTCTTACCGTATTGTGCCAGCAAGAAGTGGATTGAAGGCATATAACCAGTCATTCATGTCTTTGTCATTGATGGCCTGGAGAAGGACTCCACGATGCTTTGTGCATACACCAAACGTGTTGGGTGTCTGGAATATCAAGGACAATTTAAAATACTGAAGTCTACAAGCACAGAAGCTGATGCACACTTCCTCTCTGAGGAAGAGTTTGCTATGTCACATTCCTAAGACTCACAAGACCTAAGGTCTTTCATTTAAGTTTCACTGGTCATTTCCAGGATATTATTAGTCAGTCAAATGGAACATCTTCTACAAAATATAGTTTTAACTCATGAGTGTGGACTTTAAGAGCTGCTGAGATGGACCAGTAAAGTTAATTTGATTCCTTTTGTTTGTCTGTGCTGTTTTGGTGGTTTTTTCTAAGCAAACAAAAAAACCCACACAACTCCAAAACACCACACAAATGAAACTACAAAACCCAAACACACAGGGTGATGGTACCAACACACGCTCATAAAAGCAAACACGGTGTGTAACAGCAGTCAGTTTCAGTTTCTTGTTCAGCTGTGTCCAAAACATAAACTCTGAACAAACTCTGTGGGCAGAATCATCAGATGCCAGACATTCTCCAAGACACAGATGCATTTTCCTCAGACCAGAGATGACGCACAGGATGGTATGGATGCACTACTACCTGTAATGTTCCTGCTGTATGGGTAAATAAACAATAGCTCTCAGACTGACCTTTACCATTGCCTGTTGATCCTCACTGTATTCCACCTGAGCTGTGGATAAGTTTATGATTCCTCTTTCTACAGGATCTTTGTCACTGTTGTAAATAAAAACATAGGGACGGCGAACCACCACAAAGTGCTTGGCCCAGGAGCTGGAGAGTGGCTCCTTGAAGTGGAGGTATCCTTTCTTTGAGACCACGGAGCTGGAAAAGAACAAACCAAAAGAAACCCACAGATAAACGGGAATACATTTTCCCCTAAATAACGCACCTACTGAGTATCCCTGTTAACTGCAAAACACTGCATAAGATCCTTGGTCCTTCATACGTTTTTATTATGAAAAAGTTCATCTATAGCAAGCTGAATTCTGTCTTCAAGAACTACACAAAAGTCTGGCAGAAAGAATGACCCACAAAGATCTCTACTTCAGTGATCTTCAGCCATGGTTTTGATCATAACAGACATCATATTTAAGTCACTGGAAATCCTGTTCATTAAGTAGATGCAGAGAATGAATGCTGCAGAGATCAAATATCAATACGACCTTCATCAATCCTGCCTCCATCATACAGGACTCTGCAGTTCTGCTATCACCTGTTTAATTCACCTTCCTAAATGGGGCAAAGAAACTAGGAATCTCAGAAGGCCCTTGTGACAGCTGTCAGGAAGCCATGATCACACAACAAGAAAACTTACCCTGGTCTGATTTCCTCAATATCAGGAACGAGGTTTAGGAATTCGTTCTTTCCAGCTCTGGCAAGATAGGAAGTTTCTACTGTAGGAATTAGCTGGAACTGTTCCACCTCATGACAGGGACTGGAGGCACGAGAATTTGCTTCTGGTGTCCTTTAAAAAAAAGCAGAGAAAGAAAAGTAAATCATAACAAACCAACTGAATGTGACAATGGAATTTAAAGTGCATCTACAGCCTAGCCTGTCTTACAAGTTCCATCCTCCAGTCCAGATTTTTTGTACGACATTGGGGTCCTTCTGTACAATATCAAATAGCATTTCCCTTGAAATCTGTGGAATAAAGCTTATAATAACCGCTATTAAGTTGTTTCCCCACTACTTCTTCCTCGTTTCTCTTGCCAAACACAGTTACAACACAGATACATGTCTTACTGTGGTTTGATGTATAATGTACTACTACATCAGCACTCCTCCTCTCAGGGATGTTAAACTGAGAAGGTACAAATTACATGTCTTTCACTAAGTAGTTCTTCCCAATTTCATCAAAAATATCTTCTATACATACAGCTGAGAAAGATAAACAGATTACTGGCCAAACTGGTTTATTACGGGTTGTTGTTAGTAGGTCTTTTTAACAGACCTCTGAAAAGAACTTGTGGACTCTACACACTGAAGATGCACTGGTCACTGTGCCGACAAGCATCTGACTGTTCTTTCAGCACAACGGAAAAAAAACCCACTTCAAAAGAACAGATGGGGAAAAACAATTGTGCAGAGTGATTGGAGAAGACAAGGCAAGGGGGCTGTACAGAGAAATATCTGAAGTAGGGAAAAGGAAGAAAGGGGGAGAAAAAAAAAGTCAGAAAACAGCAAAGACAGATTTGTGAAGCACTAAGAAGTAATGTTTTTCCATTAATACCCTATACTTACTTCTGATCAATTGAATTGCATCTTGAATCCACCAGAGAAGGGCAGGTAGATGAAGGTGTGAGGGTCGCACTGCTGAAACTCGACACTGATGGGTCCCGCCCAATTGGAGAAATATCCGACAACTACAAGGACAAATATAGACAAAATATTACAGAAGAGTTTTTTTTTCAGCTAGTGTTCAGTCCTGTCTAGAACGTGGCATTCAGCATGCTGAAGGCTCAGATAATAGGAAGTACTTCTATCAGCCATTTCCCTACTCAGTATTCAAATTTTTGTACACAGCCACCATAAACCCATCTGGGGGTGAAGATACAATGGCCCTTCTGTAGACACAGCTTGTTATTAGTGTCCTACACTTCTGATTATTCACACCCTGACTTCCTCAATAGAATTAGACTATCCAGTTTGCAACTTGTGTGTCCCCTGTGCCTACAGTCAGAGTTTTTAAAAGAGCCAATTTATCCTTTTACATAGGGAAAGGGTATGTAGGGAAAGACAGTAAGAGCACTTCCAGTCTGCTAATAAACTAGAAGCTACACTATAGTCCAAGTTCACACCACTTCTAATTACTGCAATAGTCTTTGGAACCTGACGGTGAATAGCCAAATACTTCCAACAGACTGAAAATAAAGAAAATTACTATTAAGTGTTTTGTCTCTTCATAGTATCAACAGATTCCACAAACTACAAATATATTGCTATTGTACTACAAATGTAGTGTATTGTATTGCATGAAGTATTTACCTTACAATCGCTGATGCTGTTGTACACCTGGTTAAATTCCCGATTGAAAGTGTGAGTAAGAAGTTGCAGACACTAAGGTGGGGAGTGGGGGGAACAAACAACACACAGAGAAGAATTTTACATTTAGATTTTCAGAGAAATTTAAACACAAGAGGCAATTTGCCAAGACACACTTGGCAGCTCATGAAAGAATAAACAAATTCTAAACTGCTGTGAAAAATCCCAGAAGAAGAGGGTAATAATCACTTCCCTTCATAAAATTACAAAGTTACATTTACAGAACTACTAATGAAGGGGAATGTGGTACAACTTAGACCCATGATGCTTTTCTCATGTTATACCTTGGTGGCCAGCTCTTTCTCCCGATCCACCAGGCTCTCTATATCTGCTGAGTCATAGCCACTGCTCTCACTGGGCGTCACAGCACTCTCAAATGTTGTAGTCGAGATTTGTGAGGAAATGCTGGTGGAGGTACTGAGGGTTCCACTGCTCAGACTGGGAGACAAAGAGTCACTCAGGGACTTGGGGATGCTGTCACCAAGCTTTTCACGAAGCAGAAGGAAATGTCGGGTTTTTTCCACCTAGTAAGAAAAGAAATCAGTATCACCTGCTCCAGGATGTTGCCTGTTTTACAGGCACTGAATTCTTATGCATTCTTTTAAGATTCATACCACCAAACATTCTCCCTGGGGAGGGGAGTTTACAATGGCACTAGAAATTGAGTCTGCCTTTGTTGAATACGCTAAGATTCTGAACTGAAGATTCTACTCAGCAGCCAGCCACACACTTTCTATCTTCTCTTTTGGAGAATTTATTTAAATCTTGACTTTGGGAACCCGTTCAGCTCAGTCAGTCTCACAGAGGGTAGACTAAAGGCAAATTCAAAGATACAGTTGTGCTTTTTCTTTCACTTCCTCTCTCTCTTTACTCACCTCATGCAGCAGCTCCAGTTTCTCCAATTCCCATTGATGCTCGAGAATGAGGCTGTCACCCCTGGGCCTCCAACCTGCCAGGTTCTCTTCTCCTCGCACATATGCCACAGATGTATCCAGGACTTTCCTCCTCCTCCTCTGCATTCCTGAGCAGTGAAAAACAACATAAGACATGTTAAAAACATAGCCAGAGGGATGCCACTAAGAAACACCTATCAATTAGCAATCTGTGAGGAACCAACACTTCTGCTGTTTGGCTGGAACTATACAAGGCAATGATTTCATTAACAGCAATCACACATCCCAAAGAGATTTGATTTAGTCCAGCTTGCTTTCTTCATTCAGGTATCTTCTATTGACCGTGATATAATGCAAACTCCTGTTCAGTCCAATTAAAACACAAGAACTTCAGTTGCTAGGTCTTAGAGGAAAAATATACTGATACTACATGAACTACGTTCCTTCCAAGTTATCAAGCTTGCGTCAGATATCAGCAGTATCTTCAAAAGACCAAGAGAAAACTTGATTGCTGCAAAACCAAGTCTCAACTGTGCTAGTTATGAGCTGTGTATTATGCCCCCTAAGTCTATGACTCAGCTACCTGCCCAGTTTCCTGATACACCCATGTCAGAAAATGTAAAGTTTTCAGTGAATCCTTGCTTCACCAATGGTAAACAGATTTAAGTCAAAAGTAAAAGCCTGCCTAAGTTTTTTATGGAATAGCAATGTTCCATTGCTCCTGTGAAAAACAGGAACTGCTTCCCATCAGGACGGAAGTGTTCACTCTGTTCTGCCTATGAAATTTTCTGTAATATTTCAGTTTATAGCATCTTTATCACTTGAACACCCAGTCACTGCTTACCTGGACTTCCTGTGTCTGCCATTTTGCACAAACTTAGCTCATAAATCCCCGTTACTCGATTGCTGTTCACAAGAAACCAGAGGGGGAAAAAAGAAAATCTATTATCTTCAGAAATAAAGTGCATTACCTTTAGTTAAGTGATCCCCAAATTAGAAGTTTAATTATAGTTGTTAGTTAGAACTACATCTGAATTCTAACGTTGACATAAAATAGCCAGGACAGACTGCAAGATCTCTAAAAATGGCATTTCCCCCATGTTCCTCTCCACCCCGCATTAGACTCAGAGAGCAGCTGCTGCAGTAAATTCCAGGCCAGGATCAGGGTCACCTATGTGCAAGCTTGAAAAATGGATCTCTATCCCAACTGTTCAGTCAGAAGGCTGGAAAAGGGGTCAGTAAAGAGAGAAGCCCTCAGAGTTCCACTGAAATAAATGCAAGAAAGAATGTTCAAAACCAGACTGGAGAACTATATCTAGGTAGACTTCCAAGGAAGAAATAAAGAAAACTAAGCTACATTCTCCCCATGCCCTCTAAGAGAAAAAGCATATGCCGACATAAAACATTGATACCAAAATTGGTAACTGAACTTACGAATCTGGAGATTTGGAGTAGCCACTGCCAAAGAGATTGCGTAGTGACCGTGGTGGGGAGATCTTGGCATCTCGTGAGTAAAAGACCATACAAACATCCTTTGTTATAACAGCAGGCTGAATGCAGTGGTCAAGCTAAGAGAAAAAAAAGTAATGAATGAGTGGCTGCAGACAACCATGCCAAGTTATACTGCTTCCCTCTTTTAGTGGGACAGCTTTTTGAAATTTGTTCTTGTTTGGGTCTTTGGTGAAGGGTTTTCATATGTGTTTCTGTGAAAGAGAACTGTCAAATTTCTTGATGCTTCTTGTGGGTGAAATAATTGTACTACACAAAACAACAGTGTCTTGCACGCAAAGCCAAGAGCTAGGCCAGCGTTTGTAACACTAGTAGTTCTTACTTAGCAACGTTTGCCGATTTCAGTGGATATTCAGATACAAAGATAGATAAAATGAGGCACAGAAAGGTAAGGAGATCACCAGTTTCACTTCACATTTGTTGCAAGGCAGTAATACCTTGACATCAAAATGTTAACTGTGAATAGATTTTTCCACCCTGTTCTCAGAAAATGAATAAAGACTTTCACTGGCTTCAGGATTCAAAATCAGTTAGTCCAGTAAGTATTCATCTCAGGTACACACAGTCTCAAATAGTTATACTTGAGTCACAAGCAGAAAGGAAGGCACAGGTCTCTAACCTCCAGGTAAGCAGAAAGGGTCATATATATCTTCTCTCCATATGGTGTCACTCGATTGAGGAGAAGGGAGTTATGCAAGGAGCTATCCCAAACTGCTTCAAACCGATAGAAAGTCCTGGAAAAAAGTACAGTAAAAACTCAATAGTAAAGAGTTCCTCTGCATCCCTCTCATCGGTCAGTGTAAAGCATCTCTTCCTTGACATCATCCACTATGACTCTCAGTGGCTCAGATAACAAATACTTGAAGCAAAGACCTTCTCTTCTTTCCCAAGATTGCTTACTTCTACCTCAAATAGTGTGGCATAAGAGACCATTGCCTGTTATGAAAAAGACTCATCTAAAAGAGAAAAGAGGAAATACAGAAGAGAACAAAAGCTGCCATAACACTACAGGGAAGTCAGCACTAATGAACAGTGTTTCTAAACATACAGAATTCCTCCCTACTGCTTCACGTGCAATTCAGCCCAGCTGGACCTCCAAAGTGCATGGGAAGAGTCTTTTTTATAAGCAACACTCGTTCTATACCGTATTTTTGGGCTAACATATAGCAACAGAAGAGATCCCTCTAATACTTAGTCTTATAAAACCAGCAGCTTCTGATAGCAAATCAGAATGATTGATAGGTGGGGATAAGTCCTATATTCAAGTGATAAAGATTTCTATGTCCCTACTAGCTTCAAGTAAAAACCTGCAGATCTAAAAATTTCTTAAGAAGTTTCTTCAGTTTGGTACATGGAAAGAAAGGAGCTGAAGGCTCCCACAGTTCTACCCTAGCAATCAGGAAAGTTCATCTGTTCTTTCCTGAAAGGTGAGAGACAGCATCATACACGGGACAGTTAAACCATCAGATCCAGAGTCACCATTACACTCTCTCCTCTCTAACAGGGGCTTAGGGAAATGAGCTTTCTCCTTTCTCACAGGTAGAAACTGATTTAATGTAGGTTCCTTTGGAAAGAAGTCCTATACCCTTATACAGGAATACAGCACACTTTTTTCTACACTGGTAACAGAAAAAGAAGGTATTAATTCTTCATCACCTCCACATAATTTCCCTCCCAAATCCCCTTGCCATTGAGGTTTTCCATCCCATTTCGAGTCCTAATGATGTGGTACTAAAAGCAAGAAAGTGCTTCATGTATATTATTTTTTTACAAGTTATATCTCCAAAGAGCTTCTGTACTAATGCCGAAGGCCAACTCAGAAAAATAGAAAATGAAAAGACAAGTGACAAAAAGCAGCATGGGGTGGAAGAAAGAAATAAAACCCAAACTAAACCAAAAAGAAACATGAAACAGCCTAAGAAACAGACATATCAGAAACAAAGAGTGATGATGTCAAACAGACTTCCCAAGAATCCCCTTTTCCTGATACCAATTACACAGTTCCGAGCCGATACATTGAGACACCATGAACTGGGCAATCAAGTAATGTAATTTGAGAATATTGCTAAATACTGTTCACATTTGAAGAGCATACTTAAGAAATTACCTCTAAATGTCTTGCTTCTGTTAAAAATGCTACAGAGAAACATATTCTAAAGGCTAAGTGGTAACTTTAAAAGCGTTGTAATGTAATAATCCTTACTTGAGTTAGATTAGGCAAACAACACAGGTTGTCCTCTAACCCTTTACAAATCTGTGTTGAGTCCTTACGTTTTAATCTTTCATCATGTCTTAGTTATAAGAGCAATTTTTTAAACTTTTAGCAAGCTCCAGATCTACTATTTGGGTGGAAGAAAAAGTAGTAAAACCTGGTTCTCCACTGATGGGAAAGCCAGTGCACCTAGGCCCTGAATCAGCTCTGCACCATTTGCCAAACATGACTTCTCATCATGAAGAGAGAACACAGGTGTAAATGTTCATCAGTGCAGAACTAAATGCCCCTCTTCAGCAAAATGATGATTTTTGGATGAACACCAAGTTGAAGTCAAGTATAGCTTCGAGACAGTTACTCTACTGGATTTTGTTTAGCCAGGAAGTTAAATATACAGAGCCATGCCTGTCCAAACCAGAACTTGCTAGAATAGTTATAGAGGGAGACAAAAAAAAGCAGAAGTGAGCAAACTTCTTTCAGCATTGCCAATAGCGCAAGGAGGAAATTGGAGCACAGAACAAACAAAGCATGGAAAACAGGAAAAAGAGGTTAAAGGCACCAATGTATAGTTAGAACTGATTTTTAAGTGGATTTTAGCATTACTGAAAGGTGGTGAATTGAGAGCATTGAAGACTTGAAGTCTTCTCTTTTTCAAAGAGGCAGAACACAGAAAGCAGAGTGCAAATTGTCCCCGATTGTGCAGCCAGCATGCTTGGCTGTGATCCAATCTGGAAGGTGAAAGAGGAATCCAGTCTGAGCAGCTACTACATGCCTCGCTTCTCTGCCAACTGGTAAACTAAGCAGCAGCAACCACATGGTTAAATTTCAGATGCAAATCCAACCTAAGAACAGAGGTTGAATGCCAGACACATGGCAGCCACTGCTTTTTGTTCAGTGCAATTCTGAGCTGGAATTTCAAGTAACCTAATCATTCAGTCCTTGACTTGGTACTTCAAAGCATGGCAAGCCTTACAGAGTCAGAGACAGTAAGAAACTCCAAATTTAGTTCTTTGATACAGAACAAAGGAAGAAAATAGCAAGGACTACAAATAGGGACTGTATTCTGATGGCACATTTTGAGAATCAGAAAGACTGTATGAAGGAAGCTATCTCTTACATGTGAAAGAAAGTTTACCTTCACAAGTTCACCACTGAACTGTACCTGAATAAACCCCAGACACAAAGGAGGAGGAGGTAAACTACTTCTGGAAGAGCTAAGAGGTGTGCTAACAGAATTCAGTAAAAGCTAAAAGGGAAGTGGCAGCAATACAAATGGCACATAAAGCATTCTATTTTCAAGAATCTTTATGTACAAAGGAAGCAAACAGAAAATACCTAGGCATATCCTTATCAAGAAAGAGCCTGTGAAAACATAGAAAGAGCTTCAGTTAGTGCAGCCAAAAGCAGAACAAAAAGGCAACAGCTGAGAGGAACGGAACAAGTGGACTTGAAACAAACAAACAAACAAACCACACTGACCAGAAAACAAGTCTGCAGACAATGAGCAAACGTAAGACATATCCCTTACCAGGGCTTCAATCCCACTCCATCACCCTGCCATGTACTCATCCCAGAACTTAAACCTTAGCATTTTGGTAAAAGATGGGTAACAGCTTCACTTCACTCACACTCCTCGCTCATCCAATCGGCCCACCTAATAGAAAACTACAGAGCTATAATTTCTTGAAATTGCTAGAGAACAGAAAGTATAGGGCTTTCCAACTGCAAATCCAATAGTATCAGACTGGAAACTAGCAACAGTCCCCTTACATTCCAGTTATACTGATCCATTAATTCAAATACACTAAAATACCCACGTCTCAGTGGGAGGCAAAGAATAACTGCTAAAAAAACCTGTCACTGTGTGCATTTACAGACACTAGATGGCATGGAGACATTCAGCTGGTAGGAGTGGTGTCCTGAATCCACCTTTAATATCGCAATGGTATTTCAAAGTCCAAGCCTCTAATGGAGAAGAAGCCATTTCAGCTCCTAGAAGGATACTGCCTCCAGCATTTAGCAGCTGCAGCAGAGATGGGCTCCAAAACAACCCCCTCCCCTCCGGAAACACTCATTCAGAGTTAAATTTCAGAGATATTCCTGCTTTGCACCAGCTAAACAGAGCCAGGGAGTGGTCAAGTGACTTGGCTGATGTCAGAGTAGGGAGAGGCTGTGCCGGCAATGCAGCATTCTGCTTCACTGCCCTTTGTTGCAGACACTGAAGCAAAACAATGTGGAGTCTGACTGATCTTTACAGCAATGCACCCTAATGAGGAGACACACACAGCCAGAAACCTCTCAGACAGGGGCCCTGCTGTTGCCCAAATGACTGCAGTTACATGGAACAGACACCCCCTTATTAGAACTGGAGTCAATTTGTGATACATCTGTATAAATCCACAAATTATAAAGTTTAATTTACAAAGCATGGCTCTTGCTTAAATTGTCACATGCTTGTTCCAGGAATAATACAGGTATGTACACATCCATAAATATATCCCCTGAGATTGCCCTTGTACTTCCATGGTGTATTCTAGCAACAAACCTTGATGTCAGTTTAAAAGTTCTGGGTTAAATTCTGAGACTACCTTAAGCTGTTCCTTTCCATCCTCCCTTTATGGTGCTTACACGTGGAAAGTAATTCAAATACATTATCAAGAAATCCTCCATGCAGACAAATGGACTTCAGCTTTAGCAAGGATTTATGGGAACGCTCATTCTCTATCCGTATGCCCTGTGCGCATGGAATTCTACATTTAATAATTAGCAACATTTCCAGCTTTCCAAACATCCTACCAATACCTCAGAAAACAAAGAAATTTTAGATTCCTGCTAGAGTGCTCACTTTATTCACTTACCTATTGGAGCTGTGAGAGGACTTCAGGTATTTTGCAGAGATAATATTCAAAGACAGAATAGCATCCACAGCAGCTTCATCTACCTCTGCTTTATTTCTTATACGCCCTGAAAAGGGTAGGAGGGAGAATAAATTAAAACTAAGCCTGAAACACAGAAGGAATTTGTTTTCCCAAATATCATTTCAGACTATGTGATTAACAAGCAGTTGTAAGTGGAAGTTGCAAAACTTAAGTTTTTCCTCCGGATCTTTTTCAAAATTCTCCTCTCACAGCCAATACCCATAAAGATGACGGAATCTGATACAAAGAGACATTACCATTAGTACTTTTTCTTCCTTACATAGCAACATGCAAAACAATATACTCACCAACAACTAGCTCTCGCACATCTTTCCAGTGCAACTCACTGCCCTTCTCATGGATGATGGTGACTGTGATTCTACGCTGGATTCCCTGGTAGAGTTCAAAACCAAAACACTGGTGAAGTATTCCCCCCCAGACACACTAACATCATCTATTTTGCACTTATACTGCAAAAATGAAGCAAATAAGGTCATTTAAATTAGTCTGTAACTGTGATGAAGCACCTATGTGTTTCAGGGCCCTAAAATTAACTTAAGAGAAACATTATATTCTCATATGTAACAGAAATTACACCTCTCACTCCACAAAGGCAGAGGTTTTTTAACCTAAAATAGTACTGAAATTGTTGCTACGCTCTCAAAGAAGATACGTATGGTCCCTGGGATATATCAGATTGACCACAAAACCAAGCAAATACTTGGGTAATGTGTGCTTATATACTTCTATGTTATATTAAAGCGTGTATACCAAACCAAAAAGCGTATATACCAGAAGTTACTAGAAAATAGCAACTACTCATGCAGATATTCTCCTCCTTTGTCACACGTATCTGTTACAAGTCAAAATATAATAAAATCTTGTAATAGCTGGGAAGAAGATGAAATTGTAGAATAGAAATAAACACCACATCTGAAAAAGAAAAATTCGCCAGGTGTTGGTTGCAACAGATTCCACTCTTCCAAATGTAGAAGACAACTATCCAAGGAGAAGGTGCTTTGTGTGTAACCGTTTGAAAAGAAGTTGAAAGATGTTTGCCTATATCATGGATTTGGCAATGGAATTACAGAGGCTAGAATTACTCTGGTTTGAACTGGAAGTAACTGATGAGGACACTAGTAAATCCAGAACTCAGTAACATTTTTATTAACTATTTTTAAGGAAATTCTTGGAATATGACCATTATTCCTAAACTGTAAGAACTGTTCCTACCATTTTAAGAAAGGGAGGAAATGCAAGTCACAGGTAAGCTCTGTGAAAGGGAACTGAGAATTTGAGAGTAGAAAAAACACAACACAAACCTATAAACAATATTTAACTAGGATTATCTTTAGAATCTAGCTAAAGACAAATTATTATTAAGGATTATTACAGGCATTTAAAATGCACTGAGACATGGTCATTTTGTAGATCTGTCTCATAGCACATGCAGTGAGAAAGAACCAATGAAAAGTTGAGTCCACATGATCCTTCTGTGTCCTTGGTAGAGAAGCTGGAGAACACTGAAGGCACAAATCCGGTCCCAAAGGTTCCTGCTTTTTAAAAGGCTTTCATCTTTCATGAGTGGGGCGCACAGTGATAAGCAAAGGAAACGGCAATATACTAGGGGCCAAACATATTCTCCTCATAGCCCAAAGCTAACAGACTAAGTACAGACTGAAAGATGACTGACCCTACAGCTATCATTAGACAGCTGTGTGGGAAAGGAAAAGACATGAAAGATGCAAAATCCAGTCATTAGCATTCTAACCCCCCTGAGATGAAACTTGCTGTTCTACAGTCTTCATTAGTACCTGGTGAAGCAGGAACGTCCCCTGACAGGGCAGGCCTCCAGTGTGGTCCACAATAGCAGGAATATACCTGTGTGAGACAGTTAAATCAACAGGCAGGAAAGACATACAAGCACAGCAACTTTACTCTGTATTCTGCTGCCAACAGTTATCTCTATATATAATATCTGAAGAAATAAGAGTGTTTCTACTGACTCTCAGACTGGACTCTTTATCGCACCACAGTATCAGTGAAATATCAAGTATCATATCCTATACTTCCAGTACTTCTGGAAAACTCTGTGGAACTCGCTTCTCAATATAATCCCTGAAGACCTGTCAGACGAAAACCTTCTCTGTAGCAGAGATGAACATAAAATAGGGCCTGCTAGATGAGTCCTGGAGCATGAAGTCTCTAGTGAATCAAAGAATCTAAACTCATGGCCTACATAGGATAAGTTTTCCCAGCACCTGTTCAGCTGGTGCGCATGGACTTTCAGAGTGGAAAGATTACTTTGAATGTGAAAGAATGTCATTCTATCTCTTCAGTCCTTTCCAATGGCGACAACGAATGCCAGCAGAATTTACACCCAATCACTACAAACCAGCCAGGCCACCCCCCAAAAATGATTGCTAAACATTGACCTGGTCTGAACAGAACAAAGGGTACAAGATCAAACTCCCACAAACCACTGTTCTTAAAACATAAAAGATTAATACTGGACTTACTCTCCTGTTGGCTCCAATTCGCTGATCTCAAACCACACAAGGAGGTCATACTTGCTCACACTCTGGCCCAAGCTCGGTTTGCTCATAGTATTTAGCTTTGTAGCTGGCACTTAAAGAAAGAAAAAAAAAGAAAGAAGAAAAAGAAAAAGAATGGTTTACAAAGACTGAACAAGTAAAGCTTACCCTAGGGCTCACAGAAACATGTAATTTCAAGTGATCCTATGTATTCTATGTTCATATGCAGCCCACAACTTTGTGCGTGAAAATTATGTTGCTTACAGCAATCATTATTCCTCAAAGTGTTGTTTTTTTAAATCTATGTTACTAGATTAAAAAAAAAAGTTAAATAACGAAACAAAAATGTATCCAAAAAGCTTGTAAAAATAAACAGTCTCTCTAGATCCACAGAAAAAGTGTTTCCTCAAATGTGCATCAGTCACTTTATGGCTTAACAGTTTGTGATTTAGAATTGCTTAGGTCTGTTCATCTGCAACATTACTCACCCATGAAGTACATTTGCCCTTGCCTACACAAGAAAAATAAACTAAAAAATCAAGAACTTAAAACTTCGGTCTTCACTTCTTCATGTTACAAATTGCTACTCTCCCGTACTGGTTTAAATAAGATAATGTGTATGTAAAAAGGCTGAACAAGACTTATTCCAGAGCCATAATCCTGCCAAAGTATGCTTCTGGGCTCCTTATGTTTGGGTATTAGTGATTAGTACTGGCCAGATCTTCTCTAATTCCTTTCATACAAATGTAGGGATAAAGCATGTTAAAAAAAAAAATGCGATAACTGAAATTCTAGAAATAAGCTGATATTCCTTCACACGTACTTACATCACACCTTTTTAGCTATCATTACATGACTTCTGTCATCTGTTTGCTCATTTCATTTTTGTAAATGGGAACATTTTTAAAGCTTAGTTCCTGTGTACTGACAGGTATTTTTGTAACTCTGCAATTGATTTTCCTTTTTCAGTCCTTTCACATACTAAATTCATTGCATTTATTAAGCCAAATAATTATTCTCCCTTCTCGCCTCTTAAGCACCATTCTTCCCTTGCTCAAGTGTTCTTTAGGTTCTCCTATCTTCACACTTCTGTTTATCATTTAGCTTCCACCACGACTTAATTTCCCATGCAATGGAAGGGCATAACAGTCCCCAGTTAAGAAAAGGTGTGCCTGTGTAGTCTCTTTCGAAAAAAACCAAAAAACAAAAATCAAAAAATGTGAATTCTGTTTCTTCTCTGGGTAAAATAGCCGCTACCTCAGAGGGACAGATTTTACAAGTCAGTTATTTACAGCACTACAACTCCATCATGTTAGGCAGCAAGCTTCAGTGTCATCATTTACTCTTCCTATTCATTACTCAGGATAGTCACTCTCTTATAACCATCATACCACGTAGCTGCACATGAACTCATTACAGCTGGACTCAATGTTATTGATAGCAAGAGGAATATCAAACACACAAGTCACTCAAATGTATTGCTAAGCAGAGAAACTCAAAAGCACCAGCAGAGAAAAACAACGGAAAGACACATTTAACTAAACATGAAAGCTAGTTCCAGAACTTCTCATGGACTTGCTCTGGCACAATTAATAACCAGCGTGTAGTCTTTTTTTTTTTTTTTTTTAATAAAACAGAATGAAAACGTAAGTGAGGAACAGCACTCAGTGGAAAAAAAATATGAGCAAAAAGGAAACCTATATAGAACACAGCAGACTGTTTCCTCTACAGCTAGCTGTTTTCTCATATGCAGCATCTCTCATCCCAATATCACAAGACTATGTGCAGAACACAAAAAAAAAAAAAAAAAAAAAAAATTGCAGGTCCAGGAAGTTTCGGAGAACAGATCCAGTGACACAGAAAAATCTGTGATAACTAGCACACTGGAATTTATAGACTTTCTATATGGTTCTCCCTAGAACAGCCGTAAACTTAGGCACTGCATCATCCTTCCATGACCGCAACCATGGCAGTTTCTAGTCCCAAAAATACTACATGATAAAGATAAGAAAAAAGGAACTTTGAAGCACGTTTTGGAACTACTTCTACATCTACCATAGATCAAGTTTGGCTACTAACCATCTCGTTTAGGAGCCCGCTCACTTTGACAACTGGGAACAGGCAGAAAGAGAAAAGGTGGCAGCTGGTCAGCTCCATCCTGGAAAGCAGCCACAGCAGAGGATGCAAGCACGTTGGCATGCTCGGATAGCGTGTTCAGCACATGCACGTTTACATAGCCAGACATAAGATACCTAATCAACTCAATTTTTCTTTCATGGTCTGCAAAGGGAATGGAACACACCAAAAAAAGGATGGTAGAAATATGCAGGTGAGAGAAAGCTGGAGAAGGACGAAATTAAAAGGTGAAATGGAAAAAAAACCACAGAAGAGTTCAGCATGCATTATTACAATTAAGCAAAGAAAACCAAGGATCATTTCAACAAGACTGACTCACTAAACAAGAATGTTAGAGAGGAAAAAGATGAAGCGGTTAACGAATAAGCAAATTCCAGTCAAGTGCTCAGTAAGCACATAAAGAGCCATAGCCAGATCTCATAGAATATTGTCAACACCTCAGGAATGACATTCTACACTTTAATGAACCAAGAAGCACTTCCTCCAAGAGAAGGTGGAAAAGAACACATAAAAAGGAAGACAGCCAGCAAGATAGATCCAATGCCAACATTCACTCCATTACATTTCTTGGTGTCCTGAATAGCTTAGGAAAAACACTACAACTTTCATTTTCAGTAGCAGATATGTGATGTACAGAATTAGAGAACGGTTCTCACCTGGCTTTGAGAGTGGCATAGGGGGAGGAAAGAATCTTCGGGAAGGCTGTGGAGGACTACAGAGAAATGAAAAGAGTTATCAATATATAGAGACAGCTAAACATAAGAATACACACACATGCATCTATGTATACACCCACACCCAGTACAGTTCTTCCACCCATTTTTATCCCGAAAAATATCCTCACAATCCTATGAAGACAGGTAAATATCACCTGTCAGGAAAACAAGTGGACTCAGCACACTTCTCAGATTAACCTATGTCCTTCCTCTATTCTAACTTAACTAATCCTAGCTGTCAGTAGAAAAAAAAATAATAATAAAAAAAAATATTTACCATTTCCAACTGCTCTACCCCCATTCTGCACTGAAAATTTAAGTAGGTAACAGGCATTTCCCAAAATAACTTAAGGAAAAGGAACAAGCCTCAGCTGGCATTTCCTCTTAAAACCAGCACGTGCTTCCTCTTCGCAGCTGCTGCCTTCAGTAGGAGGGCTAACCAGGCCAAGCAATCCAGACAATAGCCTCTTCCCTTAAGCTATGAAGACCGACAACAGCTAGGGGTCCTGTCCCTAATACCAAAAATTCAAATGCTCAGCAACTTTGGCACTAGTTTATCAAAAGGTTGAGAGCCTTTTGTTTTCCCCCTAGTCTCATCTCTGTTCTTTTGTCATCCTGCCTTCATGCATCAGGCCAGTTGCCCTGAGGGAACGCTGCATCTTGGAACACTGTTAAGGTTTACCCAGAACTCACTGAGATCACCACTGAAGTTCTGAGTACAATATTCTACCACCGCAGTGTTTGTAGGGTGGACGCAGCTGTATTGGCAGACAGCCTTCCATGTTTGAGATGGTAGAACGATTCCATCACTCAAGAACAAAACATACTACATTGGGTAAATAGGCCTCTGCCAACACTCTTACCTCAGTCAGGAATCCTACTTGTGAGGATGTGGCTATATAATTTCAGGAGCATGAAAAAGTACTGCCTGAACTGCAGAGCTAACCTGAGCATGATCATAAACAGCCTTTATGCCAGAATAGTGAGCAATACCTGTTGAGATCCTGTCCTTGCAGATGGAGAGGATGCTGCTGATAATGTCCAAAGACTTCAAACACAATGGGCTTTGTTTTGATGTACTCCACAAATGATTCTGTCACTTCCACAGCAATCTATTAGGCAAAGTAAGGAAAGAAAATGAGACATACAAATAAGAAATGTTATAAGTGTGAATTTTAGGAGTCTGTATTTTTCATACAGTTTAGCACCACTTGCAGTAAAAACAATTGTAATCCTTTTTGGTTTAGGCATTAATTCTACTCTCTGATAAAGGAGAAAATGAAAGCCTCAATATCAGGCATTTTAAGCAGGAGAAGAGGAGGCTACATGTAACAAAAGGATTACACAGTTCATAAAAACAGATATATTCAGTTCATCTGAGATCATGAGCAATGCTATTCACATGTATTTTACTTCCTGAATTCTAGACTGCTTTCACTGAACATCCTGGAAAGGAAACATGGAATTCAAAGGTAGGAAGTAGAGGTGAAACAGAAGAGATAAATCTGCTACACAGAATCATTCTGTATTTTGTTCTCCATTGGGGATGACATCATTCACCTGATCACTCCTCCTACTGTCTATTCTTAATAATTCCCCTTGCCCCCCTTTCCATACACCCCTCATGAGTTTAACCAGAAGGATACACACAACTCCCAGTGCTAAAACAGGCACTTAGTATTCATCCAAAGTTTTACTTACATTCTGAACGTGGTAAAACCCAAGGGGAGTCCCTCGACCGTTGTTTTTGAGAGGTTCTGTTGAGAAAGCTTCATCATGCCGATGTAAAAAGCTTTAAAAAAAACAAAAAAACCCCCACCCCACCACAGAACAGTTTAGTGAAGATTGCTGTGCCGTGAACCCAACACTGAAAGGAAACCATAAATTTATTCTGCTAGAACTTTACAGGGAGTTGAAAAGCTAGGAATACCCTAGTCTTTGGGACCACAATTCCCGTACTTGTTTTGTGTCTTTATTACTCCCATTTTTCGTTCTGTTTCTTAAGAAACTAAGCCAAAGAACACTTTCACTTCAGAGCTACTGATTTACTCAAGGGTCATAAAGTTTTCATTCCAATTGAGCATATGTAGGATCTAATATCAAATTTTTCACATTAAAAGCCATTATCAAGCAAAACCTTAAGATATCTCTAACTAGTATCTTAAGAGTCCACTCCAATTCTTAATTCCTTTCTGCAAAACTTTATTCCTTAACACCATGCTAACACAAAGCAGGTACTGCTCGTAACAGGAATTCCAGTAACTGACAAGGTGTTTTTCTTCTCTATACCACACTGCCACTGATTTGAAAAGCTCTCAGTCAGACCCTCCATTGCGCACTAGTTTCGCACTCTCTGTCAAACCATTAATTGCTTAATGTAAATAAGGACAAATTCTTACTTGAACTGGCAGAAAATATCTGCATATTCAGGAAGGATGCCGCTGGCCTGTAGCACTGTCACACGGAAGGTAAACACACTACCCAGTTTCAAGTGATCACCAATTTCCTCAGTGAATCCTTCCATAGTCATCTTTCCATCCAAAGTGGCTGACTTCAAGTCTTAGGGAGGAGACACAAACATCCTACATGAAATCATTCCCCCCCCCCCCTTTTTTTTTTTTTTTTGTTCTCCTTTCTTTTCTTAAAATATTCCTTCAGGCAACAGTTTAGTCCCATCACACTTTTTTGTTTTTCTTTTGAGCCCCAATTATTCGCTGATAATCAAGAGATCCAAATACCTGGGAACAGTTTTTCTGCACAGTTCTTCAAATGAATAACTCCAGCATCTATCATATGCAACCCACCAGTTACACTTTTCCCTACCTATCATATTCTTGAAGGACACTCAGAACCCCTTTCTATCACTGACTGAAAGTGTCCCAGATTTCCCTTAAGTTCTCCAAAACTACTACATATTTCTTGCTTACCTAGCTCATTCATTCTGTTTATCTCTTCTGGAGGAGTCGTAACCTCCGAATTCTGTCCTTGCCCTTCCACAATTCTTAATTCTTCCAATGACAGTCCAGATCGAGTCATCGCAACTGAAGAAAAATCACTCTGAAAAATTAAATCAAGTAGCATGTAACAGACTCCTGCAGCTTCTGGTTTTGCCGTCCCCTTCTTCCCCCGCAATACTTAGTCTTTATTTAGAAACACAAACTACTGCACTCAAAGAAACCTAACTCAATTTTAAGACTTCTTACCTTATCAAAATATTCATTGTCAAATGAAATTTTAGCGGTGCCAGACTGTCGAATACCAGATCCATAATCTGGGGCTTCTTCATCAGCTAAAAAACAGAAAAAGAAAAAAAAAAAATGGTGGGGAGGAGAGGGGAAAACCCTCAGTTATCTAAATGGCAATTCTGATTACAATGGAAACCAGTCCATAAAGCAGAAGAGGCCTGGTTACAGTCAACCAATAACAGATTAGAGTAAGTGCTGGAAAAAGTCATAGCAGAAATCTATCCGTCATGAACTCAAGTGTGGGAAAATAATAAGACAGGCTATGAATTTTCAACATTAATATACTTAACTTCAGAGGATTTCGAATGCAAAACAATTTTAGTACTCATTTTGATTATTTTCTTACTTCTGATTATTATACCAGAGGTAATTAACATACCATAATACAACGACCAACGTGGAAACATATACTTACGTTGATTTAAACTGCCATCTAAAATTCTGTAGCCATAAACTAAGCAGTAACACTAGCAAAGCTTCACAAGTACATGCTGTAAAGTTAAACGGTGGTTCTGTCCACACAATCTGCCCATTTAACCTCCTCCTCTTTGCAGAGACTGACAACAATGAGGCCTGGTTAAACAACAGCTATTTTTTCCACAGTAAATGCATTCTTGCAGGAGAAATCCCAAGATTCAGAATGTGTTCCGAAGTTTCGCTTTGGGACCAAATAATGCCATGGCTCTTTTTCAGGGGATGTCCCCAGTTCAATTTCTATTAGCCATGCTGTACTCTATTTATTTGGATGGATAAATAGAATATTTATTTGGAAATATTTGGTCAATGCTAAGGAGACCAGAACAAACTAGAAATGAGACTTTTGTACACATTAAACCAGATTTTATTTCATTTGCTGTTTTAGTCCCTGCCAGAGTGATTCTTACACATCTTCAGAGTCTGAGATTTCATTGTATGTTCCCATGGAGAGTGAAACTTCCAGGGTTACCCTACCTAAATAATAAAGAAACGTTGGCAGTTAGCCACTGCTAGAAAGGACAGACTATGGGAAGTATCTGTGCTCTCACCAGAATAGACAAGACATGGCTGACTACCAACAGTAAAACTCAACTAGCTCACCTCATACTGTTAAAGTATAGAATATTAGCAGCCGACTAGCAGACTGCAGTTAAGCTCTGGCACGCATACAATGGCAGTTGAAAACTGGATGAAGCAGTCACCATCCCCATATGTCTACCCTTCTCTTCTGAAAAGTTGATAATTCTTGGTGATTAAACAGTATGTTAAAGTAGCTTCTAGGTCTCAACACATTTTAGTGAGGCAATGAAATGGAAAACTGCTGCTGATTTCTGTTTATACTACACTGAAAACCGTCAGTTCAGGAACTGCTTCACACGCTATTCAGTCAGACTATGGAGGAGCACATTTCTGTGCATTTAAAAGGAGAGTTTGGAAGGAGCAAACACTTGGTACATTTAACTTTTCTGCAAGTCACCACAACTATCCAACTTGCATATACCTTTGTCCACTGTTTATACCAGGTGCCAGAAAGAAAACCTTTGCTTTTAATTAAAAACTAAAACGTTTACTGACACTAGTTACCCCTTTCACTCTTAAAAAGCAGTGTTGCATTAGTTGCCAGGTATGAACTTCACTGGTCAACACCATCATCTTAAAAGCTTCTGGTCAGTATCATTATTTCAAGATTTATTCATACTTGGTCCATATGATTCACGTTAATTAAAGAATTTCAAAAGCAAGTTAATAATAAAGAACAAGTGTTCTTTGCAACACTAAAATTATTCAGGTTTGAGTATAAGAGAGAATGGTTTGATTTGTTTGCCTGTTTTTTAAAGCTGCAGCTATTCATAGTGTACCAAAGAGTTGCAAGGTAAAGCTCTCATGAGTATCTCACCTGCTATAGCTTGCACTGCTACTCGAAGAAATCCTCGTACTTCTCCTTTCTCACTAACAACAGCTACTCTGTGAATAAGCGGCACGGGGTACAGTAGATTGCTCAGGTATACAAATGCTCTGGTAATAGGAAGGAAAGAAAACACAAACAGCATTAGGCAATCATCTGCAAAACTGGACTGCAGTATTTGGTTGGCTAATGGGACATTCAAATCTTCAGAGTCTACTTTACTCCATCTATTAGACCTGCACTGTGGTCATGTATCCATATTGGCCACACAGGGTTCTGCAGCAGTGTCAAAGCTAAATGAAGCCACAAAATTATCTAAATCAGAGTATACTAGAGACACAGGGCTTGTATTAGTGAGTTACAAAACATATGAAGGAGACAATTTAAGATGATGGCTTTATAGAACATAATTTTAGATGCACTACAGTTGTAAATGGAGCTGTTACCAAGATGGTAGAAGTCTACTAAGGAGCTACCGAGTACAAAGAGTTGTTTGAGTTTTCCACCCCATGAGTGTAGTTTGAAGTGATAAATTAAAAGGGAGTTGATCTACTGTGTTCACACAGCCTCAGATATTTTACTGAACGTATAAGAACACTCTTCAAAACAGATTGACTGAATGTTTTCTCTCTTCTCTATTCATTTGATAGCACGGTATACAGAGTAATCAGAAATCCCCAATAAACCGTAAGTCATCTCTTAGGTTTCTTGGAAGATTCACTGAGTGAGTATACAGATAGTGGAAGACTCGTAGTCTTCACAGTAATTATCTTTAGGAGTATTATATTTATTTCTTTAAAAAAAAAAAAAAAGAAAAAAAAAAAGAGAGAGACCAAAAAACAAACAACAAAACACCACAACAGTACTCTAGAGCAATCATTTAGAAATTACAGTTTACAGTAGGAAAAGCAGCATTTAGGCCCAGTACTGGATGATCCTGCTATACGCTAACTTTTAAAGTTACATACAAGTAGGGTCTATTTTGGAACAATAAGTTAATAAGTTTTATTGTACAGATTTTTAATTAAAGTTAGACTAACATTATTATTTTACATTTCTGCAATGAATCGCAAGAGTTTAAAAAACTTTAAATGTTGAGAAGCCTAACAAGTCAGGTAAAGAGTGGCTCTCAACAAGGGGAAAAAAATGGAAGGCTTTATTTATTAAGTGAGCTGTTTCAGAGTTCAGGAGAGTGCTGAGATGCATAGAAGTTTAACCAATGGTTTTACCAGTCATTAAATTTAAAGTGACTAACCAATTATGTATGTAATTTTTATGAATTTATGCATATTAAATTATGCTAAACACCAGTCATTTGTTTAACTGGAGTTCCTTCTTGCAGTCCCTTTTATTAGTCTTCATTATTAAGCATAATTAATTTCTCAAATTTGTAACTGTTATTGTTTAATATTCATAGGGAAAGTCCTGCATGACAAAAGAGGACTGAGAGAGAAATAAAGATGTTCACTCCCTCTGTCTGGAGACATCAGCTATAGAATTTGTTCCGTGAACACAGCAAGACTGATCCGAACTCAATTCCTTCTGACACATAGCTAAGGACCAAAGTTAGAAAAGGTAAGTGTTTCTCCTTGGGTTCACATGCCCGTTCCCAGAGTGAATGAAATGACAAGGTAGTCAAACAGGTGTCAGTTGTGAAACAAAGAGACAAAAAAAATACTACGACAAAACGAAGTGGTGACAAAATGCAATAGAGAAGAGAATGATTAATAAGGCTATAAAAGTAGCAAAACAAAAAATGAAGAAAACCATACAACAACAAAAAAACCAACTGCAACACAACACTTGACTAAGATTAGGATCTAATTCCTTTTCAGTCTGCTCCAAAGTGAGGTAAGCACTGATAAAGCAGGGGAAGGGAGAAGAGACTAAATTTAAAGTAACAAAATTAGAAGTTTAATTATTTTTTTTTCCTCTAAGAAAACATTTTCATTTTTAGCTTTGAAATTTCAGGTGGTGCTCATTTGAGAAAGCAGCATCCCACCATACAAGAAAACAGTTCCTCATGCTAACAAACTGGAATTGTTCACTTGGACTGGACCAGGGATGGAGTTCAGGAAGGTACGTAGTTATATGCTCAACATGAAAAACACACATAGTCTGAAAACCGCATTTCAGGCTAGGGAGAACAGACATTTTTCCCCAACAGAAAGGAATCTAAATAGCCTTACATTGATATGTATACAGTAAGAGACAGTTTCACTAACTAAAAGAGGCAGTCATTACAGAAGCCTTCCTACTTCAAAGCCAAACTAGTGGCAAGTGAAAGAATTAACTGCATGAAAAATAAAAATATATTTTTATTTGCACAGCTAAAGTTCTGAAGCTGCTGTTCAACATATGACAGCCAAAGCATTCAGCTTTATTAGCAACTACAGTTTTGTCACCGCAGTAAAATGACCACCCCAAAGAAAAAAATATTTCTCATCTTCCTTAACTGCCTTCCATCCAGTCCCCTAGCTCACTGGAATCATTTTAACTTAGAGAAAGAAAAAGCACACAATGCAAAAAGTTTTAAGCTTCCTGTTTGGTGAAGAAAATGCTGGATCTCTTCTGTAGAATGGAGAGCAATAGCACATTTGCTGTACAGAGAAAAGAGCTGGTTTATGCAGCAATACTGCCTTCCAGTGCCATTCCATCTGCTTCATCACAAGGCAGTACCAAGTTAGGAGTGGATGAAATGTTAAGGTTATCCTCCTCCTCTTCCCACATCTGGGAAGACTCCCACTCCCCAAACATCCTGTATGCAAGTGTCCCCCCACACCTTAGCCCAGCAGACTGAAAGAGGGGGAGCTGTATTAGCAGAAAGATTGGTGAGGTAAAATGGCATACTCACAACAAAACTAGAAATGAAATTTAACAAACACAATTTTTTTTTAAAAATCAAAACAAAAACAACAGAACTCAGAATGACGACGGATATTTTTTAAATAAACACACCAATTCAAGATTTAAATAAAATATCCCATAGTCCTCTCCCACCTCCCTTAAAAACAGCAAATGCTTGATATGTCACACCATTAAATAGAATCAGCCTTAAAGACAGCCCAGCATGCCAGAAGAGATGGCTAAAAGGGACCAGCTCTTTTTTTCCTTTTCTTTAATAGTTACAGTACAAATAAAAGACAGTCACAGCACAGAGAGGGAAAAAAAAACCTGTGATGCCCAAGGAGTTGGATAACTACATGATCAATTTCTCCTCCTCCTCCTCTCCTTCATGACTTGGACTCACTATTGCTGATGAGCGCCCCCCAAAAATATTAAAAATTATTTTATTTTTGCCCTACACATTCCACAACATACAAAACAGTACACAGTTAAAAGTGCTAAGGAATTTTCATTTTGTTATGCATTGAACACTACCTCGTGCTCAAGACAACATCTATGTAGACGGACATACCCTGTGATACTTCTAACTCACACTGCTCAAAAGTAGAATTCTCATGCTGGAAGACACTGAGGAATCAAAATAGTTTCTACTCAGTGGTGTTAAACAGTCTAACAGCTTTCTGCTGACAGAATCAGCACAATAGAAGAACAGAACAGGAATAAAAACAGAACAGAATAGAAACCAACAACTGGGAAAAAATCATTCAGCTGTCTACTCAGAGGTAATACACACTGTTTCATTCCTCGATACAATTTACAACCCAAGTAGAGTTCCTTAATATATGCAGCTTACATGGTTCAGGCTAGTACCCTTAACTGCTGCAGCTTCGTATGTCTGCCTATAGAGACAGAGCTCAGTATTCTTTTTAATACAAGGAAACGGGAAGCAAGCTGTGTAATTGCCAGGAAGCACGGCTGTTTTCATTATACACTGTATTTGCTCAGCTTGTGTTGTGCTTCCTGAAGAGTTTGTGAAATGAAGATGAATAGCTCAACTTTTTCCCAAGCACTGAAGGTCCTGCTCTGAAAGAACACGCACAACAGGAGAATGCGCTGAGTATGCCAGCACTGTTACAAGAAAGCAGCCCTAGCCATTGCAGACAGCACACGTATGCTTTAACTAGCTGACAACCACTTCCAAGTCAGTTAGGATGGCTTTCCCAAACTGACTCTTGTGGATCAGATTAGTCTGAAAGAATTAAATTTTATAAAACACATTATCAGTCATTGCACGTAAGGGCACAAATTCAGAGAGATCAAAGAGGACTAACGCAATTTCTTGCATCTGTAAGTAACTGTAATTTTCGTTTCAAAGACTAGATCAAGGAAGTTCCAAGTTTTAATCACAGCTTGTAAACAGGTCCACTAAAGACAAAGAATGAGGTTAGACAATACAGCTAAACTGATCTAAAAGCTTGATAAAAGACTGACAAACTCAGTCCCTCATTTTCACAAATAATGCAATCAAGTTTCCTGCATTTGAGGAAACTGCAAAATGATCCCGTCTTCCTGACCATGAAGTCTTCCCTGCTTGCAGTCAGAGAAAAGGATAAAGCCAAGCTCTGGTCCCTTCTCCTTTGTTCCTCCCTTCTCCCAGCCATGAAGTCTTACCCCATCTTTTGTACAACACCTGTGGTAACCACCTCCCTTACTGTTTTATCAAGTAGATTGGCTTACAGAGTGATCAAATGAGCAAAAAAGCATAATTGGGGGAGTGGGAGAAGAAGAGAGGGGAGCAAAGTCACTAAATAAAATCTTTCTATTTCTTGTCATGAGTAACATGTTTGAGCAAGACTACCTTTGAAGAAACAGTGCAAAGTACTACATTTTTTTTAATGCAACTTGCTGTCCTTAGGTTCTACACCACAGACTGAAGTCTAATAATGCCTTAATCATATCTAGATTGGCAAAATAGGTAATACTCTAAAATACATTAAGCAAACTTGTTTCAGGAATTCAAGCATGGTACATGGGGAAAGCACCGATAAACACCACCAGCCAGTGAATTTTAATGATGATGACCTTTCACTACGTAATACTTGCTACCAAGAGTCATGCATAATCTGAGAAGCCAAATCATCTCAAAGAATACTCTTTTCCTCATCCAGAAAGGACCATTCTTCATTCTCCTCATGGCATCTTTTCTCTTCAGACACAGAGGACGTTAAATGAGTTTTCAAAAAATGGATTTATTGGAGTGGACTTAAAGACTTTTCACTGTACTCCGAGACTCTTCTACGGGAGAAAATTACATACTGCAATACTATCTCAGCAATCTTGCAATGGCTAAATAGAGCATTCCATAAATAATGCTTAAATACTGTACATAAGCAAGAACACATTCAGTCTATGTTGTGACAAGTTGCCTAGAAATAGATTTACTCATGTTGTTGCATCTAAGGGTTATTTTCTCAATTATTATTTAGGTCTTCGTGGCCTCTGACATGGGAATTTAAAACTTAATGTTAAACTACGCTCATTCTCTGGCAATTCCAATTTATGTATATAGGTATCTTGGCTGTCTTGACAGATACTCTATGCAGCACAAGGCAAAGCCATTGCAGTCTACAGCAAGAGCTGGTCCCTTTTGGCCATTCTCACAGTAACCTCACCAACCTTCCCACTAAAATGAACCAAGGGGATCGGTCGTAAAACGGGTCGCGCCCATCATTGAAGAGGTCTGATCCCTCCTCAGTTCCAACGTCGGAGCCAGTATCATCCACAAAGGCCTCATCATCAAAGTCCTCCATCTCATCCTGCTGTTCATCAGCCAGTTCAGTGATGTCGGAGTCAGCCGTGGAGAAAGTGGGGGAGGGCGTGCGATCAGCAAGGCGCTCATTCACGCAGCCATGGAATATAGGGGAGCTAGATATCAGTTAACGGAATACCAATTAACAGAGTGAGGGGAAAGAAGAATGCTTCATTTAACAGCCGTCTGTTGCCATCAGCACAGAGACCACCTGAACAACAAACAAAGGCTTCAAACCATCTGGACTGCAATGAAACGTAAGGGAAGGGATTGCTAATAAAGTCAGGAAAAAGAGCATCCTTGAACTGAGCAGAAAGCAAATGAAAAATGAATATAAACATGGACGAACATACAGATATTGAAAGTGCATCCATTTAGCAGAGCTACCATTCTTATTTCCAACATGTAGCATTTTTGTAAATAAAAATATTGTAAAGGTGCGGCCAACATCAGGAAAGATTAAAGAATCCCATCAGATATTAGGTATTTCCATAGGGTATGACCAAACTATTTGAACCACATATGTAAGTAATGCCCCGGGCCACTTTTCCCCTCAGTTTCCGGTGTTCTGCATATTCTCACAGCTCTGCTCCAGCCACTTTATACAGAACTTAGCTAGCTACATTTTTTTTTAAACAAACTTGTAACTTACTAAGGGTTCAGTCAAATCAGGTTCTACAAGATTACACCAGAACCGGCAACATTCTAAAGAACATTTTCTGCTCTTCACTAGATTTTAAGTCTATCAGAAATCCCTGAAAAACAACACACACAACTAACACTGATGGCCATACAGTTTACAACGACATTCAAAGTCAAAGTTCATCCAGAACTGACAACAGTTACCAGTGTACCAGCAGCTGAGATTATCATCACGTACCTTCCAACAAGCTTGAACCAATGAAAGCGATCATAAAAGGGGTCACTGCCTGTCATTGTGCTTTCACTTTCATCCTGTGTATTCGATGCCATTTCCCCAGCTCTGTCATACATCTCACGCATCAGGTCCAACCTCTGCCTGCGTAGAAGAAAGCAGGATTAAAAAATTAAGAGAGTGAATAAAAAAAGCAGAGAACACAAAGTGGGGTACACCGACTTCACCTATACCAAATTACACATAGGAAAGGAAGAAGAACAAACAGAGGAGTCTGTACCACTGAGTTTGGTACTGTACTAATTCTCTGACATGTTGGGGATTCTGGGAAAAATTTTGTAGGCTAAGCCCACTAAGAACAAGGCCAGGTCACTGCAGAAGCTTACATAAATCTTGGATTTCATTCAAACTTGCAAATATTCTTCCTTTTTTGCATCAGACAATGTTGCTGAGTAATTTAGGCAGGTTTTTTGCATTCCACTCCAGAAACATTGGCATTTTGTTTTAAAAGCAAACTGATTCCATTACAGGCTTTTTATTTATTTATTTAACTGCAGGAGACAAGTGCTTCACACTGCAAGATCCTTCGTCTGGAAGTTATTAGTGGAAAAAAAGTTCTTGAGTCAGTATTTAGAAAATAGGGAAAAGACACATGTCTTTTGCCTATTTGCAAGAATATGATGAAAATAATTCAGATTACAGTCAGAATTTGAGTAGCTTCCACAGAAATAGAATCTTCTTTATTTAAGCTTTTTATTATAAATTATGCCCTATACTACTAGGTTATATAAAAGCAGGTGGCAAGGAAACTTTTGCAGTGAAAGGAACGTGGGAAAAAAATTAATGTAGAAATGTGCTGTGATGAGCCTCACTAGATTTAAAAAATTAAATCTAACCTCAAGTTACAAAAATTCAATGTGGAGGCGAGGTAAGATGCTGGAGAACAAATGCACTTGTTCAAAGAATCTAGAAAGCTGGTATTTAAAACATACCACACTGTCTGGAAAGTTGGCATTTGGGAGGACACAGTGAAAAAAAAAGTACAGCAGAGAATGAACGCCAAGGGGTGAAATTTTTCAGTGAAACTCCTTGGATATAAAGAAATCTGTTCTCTAGTAATATTTACATACTTGAGTTTTTCTAAGGACCAGTAATGTGTTGCTCCATTCTTCAGATCCTGGACTTCCACAGCTACCACTGTACGGGGGAAAGGCCTATTGTCCCGGGTCTTCTCCAACTCAGTGGGCAAAAGCTCTGGTGGCAGCGGTGAGTAGAGGGTGTCTGTCAGAAGGACAAATTGAAACTGCACCTGAATGGAAAAAGAAAAATTACTTTAGTTCTGAGAAATCATCTATCAGCATCACAAAGGGGACAGAGACCTAACCTAAGGCAACATATAAAGCCAGTTTAACTTTCATGTCTGAACAGATTCAAGTTTTCTTACGTCACTTCATTTTTGTCTCAAAATGGCATAAAACATATTTTTCAGCTGAGTACATGTATCTTGCCTTTATTGTCACAGCTAGCAGAGGTCTGGAAAACTATAAACCTAGCACATCCTGCAGCATCCACTTCTCTTGGAACCATGAATGACCACATGAAGTTAAAAGCAAAAAGGAAAAGACAGGGCCCTGGGGAGTTGTACATGTACATGTGTTTATGATACTGACAGGAACAGCGTAAGGGAAATGAAGAAGAGGAGAATGCATCAACCAGATTTGTATGGGATGTTCATTCAGCCAGAAGTCTGAATCAGAGACTCACGATTTTCTGAACCCTTTTAAATCCCAAATTAATAAGCAAGATACATATAACTTTAAAGACTACAAGTAACTCCGAGCATTTGAAGCAGGATTATACAGTCAAAACTAATGAGTCAGAAAATTCAAAAAACTACTCTGCATGTCCCTACCTTTTTCTTTAACTCTACGCTGATTGCATTGGCTTCTTTCAGATATACTGCATTTCCCCAGAGTTGGTCCCTCAGTGAAGTAAACTGATGAAATTTCCACTTCCTGAAAGCCCATTGTGCGAGTTCATACTCATGTCGTGTCCAGGGCACTAGGAAGAGCAAAGAAACAGAGAAATAAAACACCGTGGCTTCTACTCTAAAGCATCACACGCAGTACCTAATACTACTGCTGACTGCATCATCAAGTTCTCAACACCTTTTCTGAAAGAGAAGAACAGAAAACAAAAACCTGCATTTTTATTATTCAGGGAGGAAAAACTGGATTCAAACTTCCTCACCACTAGCAATGGGGATATAATCATCAAGTAAGGAGACTTGGAACAGAGAAGACAAAATAAATTCTACTCCTGTTATTTTAAATTCGTTAACAACTATTAAAGCCAAATACTGAAACAGTGGAATGAAAGGAAGTATTATGGGACTAATATCTACTGTCCAGAAACAGAATTATACAGACATGTCACAGCATGAATTATAAGAATTCCTGTCAAGGAGAAAAAAGAAATTTCAACACCAAAACAGGGAAACAAAGACAACAGTATTATTTTGGTTTGACACACCTGAACTCTTTTTTAGTGCCAAGAAGAGATAGATTCCTTCAAATTCAAGACCACCAAATCAAAGCTTATAGTTAAACTAACCTAGTTTGTGCACCAATTTAATTTGGGGATGTATATCTACTGTTCATGTGGAATTTATTCAATGAACAGGAATTTATCCCTTTATGCTGTGAAGACTACAGATCAAGAAATTATGAAGTGTTGTACAGCTTTCCAAAGCGAGTTTTCTATTACTAGAGATATTATAGCAACTGTCCCGTTAGGCTTGGCTATATCCAAATTATTTTTAGCTTCAAGCTCACCTTCTTCCTCTTCTTCTTCCTCCTCTGTTGTTTCAGCTGCCAAGGATCGTGTCTCTACCTGCTTCTGTAAGGCCTGCAGCTTACTCTCATAGTCCTGTGGGGAGAGAGAAGATACCGTGTAGGAGGACAGACAAAAGCAAGGAGAACAGTTAAGAGAGACTAACACCTCAGATGGAATGACAGACACAGAAAACAAATACATAAAGATGTTTCCATTAATGCTCACAGGTCACATACCAACATCTATTGTTTTAGTACAATCTGTCTCTGAAAAGAGACAAGACAGAGGCCAATACAACTAAGATAGTAGTGTTGTTTTCTAAAATCATCAGATATACATGCTCGTAGTATCTGTAAGAGGGAAAAGTTTAGGATTTTTTTTTTGCTAAAGACTGAAAAAAGGGGATTTTTGGGGAACCTGCTTGCTGCTTTCAGGGAAGTAGGAAAGAGGCAGAAATAGAGAAAAGTACAGCAATAAGTTTAAAAGGGGAGGATTCAGCTTCATTTGCTCAAAGAGAAGGATTAACAGCACCACTGATTTGCCTTTTGATACAAAAAAATTCATTTCAGATTTTAGAAAAAAAAACATATTTTGTTTTCAATTAGATTTTCCTCTTGGGATGTATCACTTTTTCACATGTGTATTTCATATATCAGAAGATGAAAAAAATACCACCACCTTGACAAGTGGGCAGAGAAGTCTGTGCAGAGAGGTTTACCCACAAAGAGCACTTCAACAATACCTTCTGGTGTAAGACCATTTTCTTCCTGTTCAGCATAATCATGCCTTGAAATAAATGCTACTAAGACCTAATGACCCTTTTATTATTTGCTGGTAAAACAAATACAAATTCAAGATATTTAGAACAGTCACAGTCACTGTGCTCCTGGTCTCAGAGCCTACTTCACTATTATATTTTATTTTTTGAAGATAATCCTTTGGCATATATTACACAAAGTAAACTGGCTTCTCAGGATTTTTATACAAGAGTTGCAATATCAATTCACTAAGAGTGTTACAGAGTTCTTAAGGAGAATTCTTCACGCCACTCGTCTTGTATTCCAACCTTCTCTCTTCCATGTTCCCAAACCTAAAATTCTTCTCCAATGCACTGTTTGCAGTAATACATTCTTAAGTCTAACAGCTATTGAAAGCAAGCTTTACACTTTCCTCCCATCCTATTTAAGCATCTCACCTAAACAGCTACATTACTTTGGTTTTGTACAGCAAGTACAGTACTTAACACTGCCACAATCTGATTGCATGAAATTTAACACAAGTTCAGTCAGAAAGACCTTTAAATGGTATTTGGAAAGGAAATAAACCTGAAGTACATTGCTTTAAGTTTATCAGTAATACTTCCTGGAGGTAGCTTTAAAAACAGTAGCTGTACTCTTAAGAAATTGCAGAATTTTCAGTACAATGAATTCAATACCCTTGACCTTTAGGGAGAGAAAACTGAACTATTAAAGATATACGGCCTTTGTATGAGGGCTGTGTTTTAATTTTCTAACTTCCTCCTGAAATTTTATTTGGCTAAAATGGTCCTCCTTCTTCATGTGTGTCTGCTCCATTCACTCTAAGATAGCTACATACTTACACTGTAAGTAAACCTTAGCCCAGCAGCAAAAGAACTACAGACAAAACAAACATATATCCTTTTTTTTTTGATACTGCTTCTGAAATTCTTAATGATGCACCAAAAAAACTATCCTAGACTCGATGAGGAGTTTCAGACTTATCTACAGTTCTGAAATACCTAGCATACTCTTAAATTTAACATAAAGGCACTCTCTTTGATCTTTTTTCCCCCATCCATGTAGATAATGCTATTACATTTGAAACCAAGATAAAACAGGTCAGATGTGAAGTGACAGAAACAAGGAAAGGCAAAATAATATATTTTCCTGTAGTCTGAAGCAGATAATCTGAGGATGTCATTTTGAGCGGCTAGATTGTAGAAATGAAGAAATGAAAAGCTTTTCAAGTAGTGTTTAAGTAGAATCTTTGATCAGATTCTTTGGGAGAAACTGAAAAGCTGCAGAGGGAATGGTCAAAAATCAGGAGCATTCCACTATGAAAATTCTACTTCCAGCATGAAAAACCCAGGCACATTAAATTCATTCAAAGACAAAGACCTGCTTCTTGTCTTCTCTATTTTCAGACTTGTGAGCTGAGGAAGTGTATCTTCTGTACATTTACATACCTAGATAAATAAATGCTTAATATAAGCAGACACTTTTTATTGACTCCACGCTAACAAACATTAGTTTTAAAACTAAGTAAAAGAACTGAAGTTTGTTTTCCCATAATGAAAAAGAGAAACAGGTACCATTTCCCTAAGCAGAAAAACAGGACTGAAGATTGCCTCCTGGCACTTGATACTATGGTAGTATTTAAAAATAATTGGCACTGAGCAACAGATGAAGGATGAATTTCAAGTTGGTTCACACAGAAGGTGCACTGACTGCACTGTAAAAAGGGTTGGTATGCTCTACTGAGAGATTGGTCAGCTCTCCAGGTAAACGTTTCCAGATCTGATTAGTGATAATACACACATAATTGTTAGTACCAATGTAAGGGTGCCTCAACTGCTAGTAAAGAAAAAAACCCTGCATGTAGAAGCTCTCCTGAAGGTCCATGCCCCAGACTCCCCGGAACCCAATGCATATTGTTGTACAGCTTCAAACCAGTTGATATCATTAGCTCCATGAATGTGGAAAAAGGGAATGCAAAGTTTATTTTGCCCAGGGGCATGGTAATATCTAAAACCACAATAATCGTGGATTTTGTGAAAAGGGTGGGGCGGGGGGGGGGGGGAGGATTAAAAAAAAAAAAAAATCATACACTCAGACTAGGCCAAGCTTTTTAAGACCAGACTGGACCACTTTTTAAGCAGAACACTGTACCATAACAACTGAGATTCTTTGGATCTATGTTTCTTTCGATCTATGTGACGTCTGCAAAGGTACTGTAGTGTGTGCGATTCCCTCCTCTCTTTGAGGTGAACAAAAAAGTCAGTTTCTTTTGTCTTCAGTGAGCAAATAAAGAGAGAACAGCCAGCTCTGTATTTTCATCCAGAATTTAGATAAACAGCACACAAGATGGTACAACAGGAAAGCACCAAAAGGGAGTATGGCTTGTATCCCCTTGCACTATAGAAGTCTTTTTTTTGTTGTTTTTCTTTTTTTAATTTAAATAAACTATGTGACAGTAGACACAAATCTGAACAGGCTGCTTTTCACTTCACAGCAGAAAAAATCAGGGTGGATGGACTTACAAGAATTAGACTGAGGAACAATTAAATAAACCTTTTTAACTCTGCTAGAGCAATACCAACCCCAAGACAGAAAAATTGGGACAAGACTGCAATCAAGTTTCATTTCCATTTCACTAAGACAAGTCTGACACTTACAAGAGTATTTCATAGTTTATTGAAAGAGCACTTGTTACAATACAAACCAGTTCTGCTTTTCACAAGGCAGATGCTTGCTCTTAAAACAATCCAAAACTTGTTTTTTCTTAAACAATGGACAGATCTGAAAATCCCATTTAATTCAAAGGCAGCTCACTGCTTTCTTTACAGTACAAATGGGTACACAGCATAGATTTCTCATGTGGCAGCTCCTGAAGTGGTTCAGTGGGAAGTATCCAAGTCAAATTGCAACATATAAAGGATAAAAGAACAAATTTCAACATATAGAGGATAAAGGACAGAGATATTGAAACTATGCTGAATGTACTGATAAAAATAGCATCCTCTAATTTGACAGATCCCTAAATTCAGATTGCTTCAGAAAGGGTACTGAAGTCAATCAGAGGAGCATTAGTGGCATGCATTTCCCCCACGCCCCCAAATCCACATGCCCCTAGTGAGTCCTAAAGAAATCATCACTATGGCACAGGTGGATACAAGCCAGCTGTCAAAGCACACAGCACATCAGCACTAGCAATGGCAATTAAGCTTACTAAAACAGCACTCCCATCATTGGATGCCACATTTCCATTAACCTGAAAGCCTTGTCACAGTCTTCTATGGAAGCAGTTGTATTACTGTTCAATAGCTCCATTAATACAGAATTTGGAGTAAGAGGTGTGTGTATTTCTGAATAGTGCAAGGAGATCCACGAGTTCTCACATTGCTTCCCTTATCAGATGAGGCACTGCACTGTAATTAATATTCAATTCTTAAAGTAGGCAATTATTTTTATAGGACTTTATTTTCCAAGTTTCATTTCTGTAATATCCTCCTAAAAGCCAGGAAAAAAGCTGCTTCCTCTGAGCAGACTGGAGTCCATTTTGACATTGACTATCCTTTTTCTTTTTTGTCAAATCATACAGAATAAGCAGGGTTGTTTTTCTAGTGCTGTGCTAAAACAGTGGGGTAAGACAGACTGATGGCAACCTATTCTTCACCATCATCACCACCACCCAGGCATTTACAGATACTTCTTCTCAGATATTTAAGCTGAACTAAGTTGGCAAAAACTTTAGTGTCTAGCGTTAAAAAAATCAAGTAGCAGTTTTTAATTTCATGTCAGTACATGTAGTGGCATGGACTTCAAAATTACTCCATGCTCAATCACGTGGTGATTTCGCACAGGCAGCCACAATCCTCAACAAAAATGGGACACAAGATGAAATTGGTTTGGTCTTCTCTCATGACCTATCCCATGCAGACTAATTCTGACTCACCTATTCCTACAGAATTGAGAGGATTTTCCCAAGCATGCATTTTTGAGAGTCCAAGCCTTTTTGAGGATATGAAAGAACTCATTACTCTTGACATGCACAAAAACAAAGTGCAATGCACTACTAAAACAGGTTTCTAAAATAAAGGCAACAGCAAAATATTAATTGCAGGCCAAAACTCATTTTGCAATTCTGACTCAAGCTCAAAGAAAGTAGTGCTCATCTAACAAGGCTTCTTTTCTTTAAGAATCAAGACATTTTTGGACATGATGCTTTATTTCCTTTGTTCAAGTAGGTCAAAGCATGAGACAAATGCAAGTTACAAAGCCATATTGGGACAAAAAATTAAACCTGCCATAAAAAAAAAGTTCCAACTGATGGGACTAGCTCATTCTTTTAGGACAATTAGGGGACTGACTTTGTATCTCCTACATCAGAGGGCCAGTATCCTATCAGTAACACATGTGCAGAGACTTAAGAGTTGACACTTGATTAAACAATATGTAAATGATGCACGGCTGCCACGTAACACGTGTTGCAACCAGCACCTACACCATGCACAGATGAGGGGAGGCGAAAAAAATAGGACAGGAAATAAAAACAAGATGGAAATTAAGCTTGAGGCACTTCCAACTCATCTACAGCTATGCTGAAACACGCAGAAGTAACAATTACCAGTAGGGCTTATATTTTATCAAAAAATAAGCAACCTCAAGTAAATTAAGGATATTTGTGCAAAACGGCACAAATTATTTAACTGTACAGATACACTGCAAAGTGGACCTATCTTACAAATGTGGTATAGTAGGCAATTTTGTTTTTAAAATTTTATTCAAGTTAAATTTAAAAGCAAAATAAGTCCTCAAAGCTTTAGATTGGCTTATACTTAAGTCCACAGTTTTTCAGAAGTAAGTGCAATTCTGTCTTGCACTTTACGTAACTCAGAAAGTGTATAATTAAAATTGGGACTCTCCAATTGAGATAAAACCCCAAGATCATAAAGCCTATTCCTGAATCAATAGTTTTTCTGTAATTTGTTTGAAACAATCTGAAGTAGGGATTGCAAGCATTTGTTTTATGGCAAATCACCTGCAAGTATAGACATCTTCAGATCAAAACAGATAGTAAAAATTTTAACTTGCATTTTGAGTATGGGGAGAAGGAAAACGAATCTTATTTTCTCTTCAAAGTGACCTTTTCCTTTATTAAAAAAGTCTTGAACCCGGGGTTTAATCCAAGACCAGAGGCACTAATATGAGGTATCACATTAAGATGAAAGAGTTTAATTCTCCTATCTTCGAGGAGAATTCAGCCAATTCAAAGTAGATATCTATAAATCTTCATAAGAATAACTATTTCAAGAACATCTCCCAGACTCATGCCCGAGAAAGCTGAAAACATAAAATAAAAAGAATTAGCTTTTTGAGGCTTCTTCCTGCACCAGAGTGTTGAAAAATCCTAGTTCCTTTCCACAATCTCTGTATATAATTAAAAACTAATATATTTAGAGATACAATGGGAATTAGAAGAAAGCTTATTTCCAAAGTATTGCTTCAGCAATATATATATATATATTCTGACATAAAATTCCATTCAGGCAAGTTTAACTGTCACAGCAATTTCATACCAATAATTATGAACTTAAGCAGAAGGAGAAAAGACATCTCCTACTCAGGGAGTAGGACTGTTGTGACCCAATAGCGCTTCTTCATTTCTCTATAAAAAAAGCCACATATCTTGTCAGCCAACAACTTTTGGTTTATAGATTATTATTACTATTAAGAATTTGAGTTAAGAGTGGAAAATATTGTTCTGAAGAGCCAGATCAATTTAAAAACAGATGCTCAGTTTCCCTACTGCTAAGAAAAAGGTCACAAGAAACATTCAATGCTATAAACTAAATTCCTCTTTTGATTGTCTACATAAAACACAGGAGGAAGGTAGCACTTTTTAAGTTCCAGACAGTATTTTCAGCATTAGAAAAATACTCCAAGACACACACAAAAAAATGGTAAATGAGCTAGCAGGGAAGTTCTCCCCTCCACATCCCTCCCTCCAAGTCTAGTCTACAAATAAAGTTCTTACAATTTTTCAGAATGTTCTTCCAATCGGTGTTGTTAAAACTGCAACAAAAGTCACATGCAAACTGAATGGGCTGAAGGGCCAGTACCTTGTGTTTGTATGTTGAATTACCCAAGTTCTACCTGGCCAACCAAAACCCAAGACACAAGCAGAGCCAATCCTGGCTGTTTCTCAATGATAAGCCAGAATTGCCCCTGCTTCCCTCCTCCCCCAGACTACTCTTGGCCAACTAATCATACTGTAGTTTCTCTGCCCGCTTTGAGGTTAGGTGCTGAGAATTGGCGCCTCATTCGTGGGGGCGTCACAAACTGGTTATAGTGGTTAAGCCGGTCAGTCTGTTTTGGGTGGAAGTTAGCCGTATTGCCTTCTGCACTGCCTCCATTGTTGTGATTGCAGTAAGGTTGTCGGTGCTGGTGGATGTGGCGTTTTTGCTGGAAAGTCTGCAGGTCTGGATTCTGCTGCCCGCTGTACGAGTGCAATGATTCAGATGAGCCTGATGTCTGACGCCGCAAGGTTTTTTGAGAGCCATTATTGAGAGAATTGCTTCTCCAGCGCAACTGAGGTGATGGCTGCTGCTGACTGCTAGGCTGTGACTGTGTGTTTAACTGCTGCCTGTTAATTTGGATATTATCTTGATTCCTCTGGGGGCCATAAAGATTCCACAGCTGCTGAGGGTCTTTTGAAGCAGCTCTACTTTCTTTTTCTTTGTTTTCATCTTTGTTCTTATCTTCTTCTTTTGGAATTCTAACCTCAATGACTTCATCCTCTGTGATAATTATATGGGTGCCTGGACTCCATGAGTTCCTATGTTTGGGATTACTTTTGAAAGGAAACCGGGGCTTGCGATTTTCAGGCGGAATAAATCTGTGAGGCATATTTTGTCGACGAAGCTGTTTTGCTATTTCCTGCTGCTGCAGATTTTTAAATCGAATCTGTTCTTGCCTCATCCAACGTAATCTCCCACGTCTGAAAGCTGGATCACCTGCCATTAACTGAGAAACACGCTCCTCTTTAGCAAGATCATCATTCTCGCTTCTTTTTAAGTCATCCATGGGCTTCTTATCCACATCCACCACACTGGCAGAGTTTGGAGACTTAGCATTAGGCATGGTTGACTGAGCTTTCTCTGAAGACCCTATCAGAGGTAAAACCTTCTCCATTTTTAGCATCTTATTTCTAAGAACTTTTATCTCTTCATCCTTCATGTTGTTCTGCTTCTTCACTTCTTGCAAAATATCTTCCAATTTGTCTATATGCACCTTAAGGTCATCCACATCAGTCACTCCTTTACCGTTGGCCATAACATCTTCAATTTTCTCATCTCCAACTCCTACTGTATCCCAGACATCACGAGCAACAGCTCGCCATGATTCACGCTCATTTGGATCTTTTTTCCCATACATGGCACAAAGCTCTTTCATTTTAACAATGGCCAGAGCCTCAATCTCCTGCCTAGTGTGCCTGAAGTCATTGAGTGCTACCTCATAGCATATCTCTTTCACAGCCTGAATCTTTAAGTCTGAGATGGTAACCCATTTGGAGTCTTTGCTAAGGCGTCGACGTTGGGGTATCTGGTACATTTTAATAGGCTCTCGTTTCTTCCCACTGCTGGGGAGGCCACACTTTTTTACAATGGTTTGGAGCTTGCTGGGGGGCAGCTTCTCTCTCAGGGAAGTGATCAGTCTCCAACTCTCCTCACACGATCTCTTGTCCGAATCATCCCCACTATCAGAGTCTGCATCCTTTGGAAAAACAAAAATCAAGAAGTGGCCCCAAAATAACCAAAATTAAAATTGTAAGAAAATGGAAAAGCTAAACAAGAAGTAGCAGGCAAAGAAAACTAAATCAAAAATCAAAATAGAACAAGTGATAAGGAAGTCCCTGAAGACTGAGTGTTAGGACATTAAAATGTATCTTCAAGAGTCATGGACTGTCAAAATTGGAGCTCTTCACTAAATTAACATTATATTTAAAAGTCTTGTCATCTCAAAATAGCAGAAATCTAAACTCCTCCCTCCCAATCCCTTTCAAAATCTTAAACAGATCAACTAAAACCAAGTTCCTGATTAAAAAAATTAAAAACCGAGTGTAAACTGCACTTCACACATGCTACAAAGACATGCAAATCCCCGCCACACACATTTGCCTTGGTGACTGCTGTTGCTTCTTTCAGCAAATCCTCCCCAGGTAGGTGAACACAACAGCCATCATAGAAGATGTCATGAGCAGCCAGAGTAAGTCGGGTTAACACTGGTTAGTAACGTTGCACGTGGTTGCAGGGATGCTCAAGTTTAGAATCCACTTCACTACAATAGCAGCCAGAGAAGTGTTAGACGATAAGAAAAAATGAAACAGAAGCAGCCGAAAGGTTCAGTGTTAAAAGGACTGTAAGTGCCACTATGACAGGTGAAGACAGTGGTTCATACTCCAAGACTTGCTACAAGCTAAAAGGATATCCAGAATCAGAGTTTCAGAGGTGGGTTGTAGTTTGGGGTTTTTTTCCCATTTGTCACCTTGTTGCTTAGTTTAAAGAAAAAAAAACATTAACAGTCTTGTCTGTCCGCAGAATGAGTTTCAGAAGAATGTAGCAGTAATGACTTTTTTTTTTTTTTTTTAATTGTTTTAAGACAAATTCTCTATTTGATATCCTTGATTTGTCCTCTTCTCAAACCCTAGAGCCTGGAGCTTCCACACATTCGCTAAGAGTTATGCGTGTTTTGCTTCTTCATTACAAGTTTTCCACCTTTTGCTAAATGATTTTTAATGAGCAGTGCTTCAGGTTTCCATATGCTAGGAATGTTTGTTCAGGTATACTGCCACCAGAAGTTAAGGATATCCATTATTACTTACTGTAACCAGGAATTAAAGTCAGACTACTTTTCTTTAAAAGATTATTAAGACATCTCTTTAACAAAGTCCTATGTATTATTGTGATCCAAACATCTTCAATAAAACACAGCAGTCGGTCTCTAATGAACCTCTGTCTAACATCCCTATTTTTCACATAGAGAATTATAATACATAAGAAACCAGGAACAACAACAGCCAGTTACTCCAAAACCAAAGGAAACCCAGGTCATTGACTCAGAACCACAGGTTCCTAGACTTGAAACTTCGGGTAGAAGACCACGAAGAATTCGGAATACAATATAATTTGTTTTGGTAATGATGGAGTAAAAGAAATACTGTTCCGCCCTATGGTCAACAAGCTCCATAGCCTAAGATTGACATTATTTGAGCGTCTTGTGACCTTATGTATTTTTCTTATTTAAGAATAGCACTAGAGAATCCAATTCTAGTTTAGGTCAAAATATAAGCAAAACACTGGTTTAGAAACAGAACATAAACTCTTTGTGAGTTTACAGCCGACAAAATTTGTGGCCTAGGGAAACAGCATCTAACAAACTGCATATTGCAGTGCAAACAAAAGATGCCCTGGAGGAAGACACTGTACAAATCTACACATTCAAGGTTACGTCCAGAAAGTCAAAACACGAACTACTCAAACATTAAGTCACAAGTTCCACAGGATTATTCTTATAGGTTACAAAATTACCATATTACTACTTATGGGTAAAGCACGTCTTGCGTACAAATAGCTGATTAAGAGACACTATGTGGTCATTGCCCTATGTGCACTCAGAGGTTAACCAGACCAATTAATATAGGTATATACCCACATTCTAATAAAGTGGGCACTGCAAAGGCATTATGACCAGAAAACCAGGAAGATAATTTTAGCTCTATTAAACACATTTTCACATTCAATTTGTAAAATGGAGAACGATTATTTCTATTCCCTAGTAATACTAGCAAGGCAAATATATATTAGTTGTAAATTTGGGGGGACAAGAGCTGTTATTTATCTTTTTTGTACAGCACATCTAACAAATAAATACCCAAATTGGTTGGAATCTCAGCACAAAACCAAAACAATCTGGTAAACAGGATTAGCCAGCTTCTTATATCCAAGATTATACTCCAATTTAGAACAAGAACAATATTTATATTTCAATATCAGTCTTACTTAGCCGTAAGTTAGAGAACCTGATATTGCAGCTGGATACCACAGCAGTGTAAATACTTTTAAGGTACACAAGCTGAAATGCATTCCCAGATTTCCCAATCATTATTAACTACTGTTGTACGAATGCATTAATCCTGTCCATTCCAGACTCTGCGTACGGTGACGCAGAAATAACGAGATGTGTCAAGAAGTTTTGCTGTCATCTGAAGTGTTCTCATTAAGCATTGCGATAAGCAGGATACTGCTTAACAGACAAGTGATCTCACTTGATACGATCCCTTACAACTAGGAAAGGTGTCCTTCAAGAATTACAGTGGTAATGCATGTAGGATAGTCTTCCACCTTTGTCCCTTAATTGAAATCAGCAAAACCAAAACAAGCTTAAATCAGCAACTTTATTACAGTATTAAACAACCCACTATCTAAAGAACCTTCCCTTAACCTTAAGTATATGGGAAACAAATGCCCTTCACAACACTTTTATAAACGCAGCCTTATTTGAAGCAGTTCCCCAGACAGCCAATTCTCCCATCTTTAATTCATACAATAGCTTAGCTTCTGCCCGTCAGCTAAAATTTAATGGAGGGAATTCCATTACTTGCATCTCCTTTGACATGTAGCCAAAACTTGCTCAATACTCAAACTATTTTTATTTTCACACTGAACTAATTTTTGCCATACTACTTTCAGCTACACAAATTTTAACTATAAAATAGCAGAGATGAAACATTACAGTAGTCACATCTTAACTTCCTTTCTGAACTAAGTGGTTCAAAGTCTGCAGCCACTGCTCTCCATCCAAGAAATTAGTCCCTTGCGATGAAATAATTAGAGATGCAGAAGTCTTTAAGTGTATAATATAACTTTTAAGAAAAAACGATGTAGCTTTTACCGATGGAAGCCACAGTATTTTGCTCCATTCTGGTTTTGGGAGAAGGGGAAGAGCTTTACAGTTTAAAAGCCAGCATGCATTTAACCCACAGTTTTCAGTGGTCTCAAACTCAGACTAACACTACAACCAAATGATTCATGACTTTGAAATTTTTATTAGAATTCAGGCACAACTACATTTGTGTTCTGGCTAAAAGACAACCCAGTCGTTAAAGCAGAATCAGGAGACTCGGGTTTAAGGAAATCTAGATTTCATTCCTGGGCTTGGTTTTGTTTTTAAATTCACAGGGTGCTTGAAGACTGCATGCATTTCTATTGGTAATGCACTTCAGAAGATATTTGTTGTGAGAAGACTGAAGTCTTCCTATATCAGACTTAATTTATCAGACTTCCTATTTAAGAAACAGGTGGAATGGTGGAATTCCCATTGTTCTGAATGAGTTAACATTCCCTTTGCACACTGCTCCCTAGTCATAACCCCACCATAGGCATGTGTACCATTAAGACCCTTACAAGGAACTCCATGCAGGGGGAGGGAGAAGGGTTAAAACATGCACAATGCAGCAACGTTTTCAGACATCATTCAAAAAAAATAAACCTAGCGTATCAATGTTCTAGGAATCTCTTTGGCAGCATAAAATTAGTATGTTCTGGTGATCCAAGACAAAAATAAAGGCAAACATCCCAAGAAGTAGCTGTTTAGATTACTGAAAAGGAACTTCAAAAGACACAGAGCATAGAAATGCCCTTCTTTCAGGTTAAGTTGCAAGAAATCCAACCTGTCCCAACAAGAACTGATTAAAGCCTCTTCATTGTCAATTACAATCTCGGAATTAACATGAAGGAGCTCACTCACACTGATAATAATTCATTGTAGACACAAACTACTTGAAAGCAAAGGGAGAACTGCATTGTGCAGACAACCCAAGCAGGTTTCCTAAACTTTCAGATAAGCAAGGACAGGAATTACTGTTTGCCAAAGATATAGTTAATCTGAAGTAAGAACACATACCAGCCTTTGCTGCTCCAACAAGAGATCAGCTTCCTCCTTCTCTTTCTTATACAAAATCTCCATTTCTTGTAATCTGAAGATGAACAAAAGAACGGAAGTAGTCAAAGAGGTCATTATTCTCCTCTTGGTGCTACTCTACACACACAGCCCACTGAATTACAGTTACAAGAGTAAAAGTCATTCCACTTAAAAGGAACTGCTATTTGTCTATTATAGTACTATAGAAGTGAAACTTCCTGTAAGTTGCACTTCAGTCCTTCACAAGAAGGTTTATAGGGTTAGTGGTAGGTGCTTACCCGTGATTTTTAAAGGAGCTAGAGCACTGAAACACTGAACTAAAATAACAAGGAAGCTTTCTGAACTTTCACAACAGGTAGCAGAGATGCTATGTGGCAGAACCTACGTTTAGGTTTTGCACAGACACCACCCAAATAACCTACAGCTGACTCCTTGTTTCAGGTAGAAATTTTGAGTTATTTTGTTACCTTTTCTCCATCTCCTGCTTCATGTCAATGCCCTGCTTCTCCAGAAGCTCTCTCTGAGCAAATGTCCAGTCAACTGGCTCAGAGGGAGTCTCAGCTGACGGTGTTTTCTCTCTTTCTGCTCGTGCTTGCTCTGGATGGTTGAATCTGAAGACATGATTTTTACCCATGATGATACGATTTCCTAAGAATAGGAACAGAAGTTAACTCTTTCAGGTAAGGATTCCAAAACCTTTGAAAAACATCACTGAATGATTCATCCCATTTATCCTGTTGGGTGACAGAATAAGAGAAGATTACCCTATAAGGATTTCTGTATACATTCAAGTTAACTAGGTGACAGGAAAAAAAAAAAAAAAAAAAAGAATACATGGTTTGTACAGAACAAGCCACTGCTGGTAAGCAGCAGTGCTCATAGAGGACGACATCACCCTCAGGGGTCCAATCTAATATCCCAGCAGAGTTCATCAAAAATTAAAGGACAAACTTGGAGATTGACCAGCAGTTGCAGTAAATAAAACACATCACTAAATTCCATTCCCCTCCTCCAGTGGCAGTGCCAAAACATGGGCAAAAGCCACTTCAGCAGAATTTCCAGCTTGGAAAAACCTAACTTCAAACACTGGAATGCACTGTGCTTACTTTTCTTTAAAATGTGGTTTATATGTTTTGATTTTATTGGAGTCCTAATCAGTGGGATTTATGGAAGGAATTTACAGCTTCTTCTACACTAATGTCAGAAGAGCTGAAGGAATCTAATATTTTACAAGCCTTTCAGCTAAATCCTAGAGATATCAGATGTCCACAACGTCTGAGATGTGAGCATGATGGAAGACGGTAAAATGCCTCTGCTCTTCCAGAGAGCATATTAACATAGTTAAAATTTTAAAAAGGCATTCTAGTAAATAGACCTCCAAAGTAACCAAAATTGTCCTTATCAATGTATTACTAAAATACAGGCTCTGAAAGATGTCAAATACCATGTCTATATTCTTCTAGTAACTCAATTATCTAGATGCGGAAAGAAGAAAATCTACTTTTTTAAAAAGTACTAAATGATAAAGTAATGGTATTCAATATGAGCCATATGCAATCACAGAGCAGCAAAAACTTCTTCCTTCGTTGCCCAGACTTGTGCTGGACTTGGTTCCATGAAAATACTCACTTGTAACTTGATGCAAATAATTCAGAGGTGATTTTTTTGTTTGGTTGGTTTTGGGTGGGTTGTTTTTTTTTTTCCAGTAGAAAAATGAGGGAGGAACACAGAAAGCATCATAGCTTGAAAGAGGTAAATTAAACCCCATAATTTAGGGAAGTCACTCCCTCCTTTCTAATTATTCCTCTACATACCTTTCTAAAGGAATATAAGGGACTGAGTGGGAAATCTAATGCGAGCAAAGAGAAGCTGTTGTATTCTTGCAAAGGGTCGTATCTTAGCTTTGCCAGGAAACTGGGAATTTTCCATCAGCAACTGGCAGTCTGTCTGTTCTGTCTCACTGAGACTGCCAAGGGCAATAGGCTTGGGCAAGAATGTATTTGAATAATATCAGGGTAAGCAGAAGGACAAGCAGGATGCTGCGTGGCAGTGAATATTTAAGTACACTTACAGCTAGTGCAGCAAAGAATGAAAGAAAACGAACTGCTGCCAAGAGACGAATTGTACCAACTTCTGTTTAAAAGCTACATTCCAAAAAGGTAACACTGCTGTCCTTTAATAGCATCCAGCATTCTCTACATGTGATGCAAATGTCACGTATGGACAATTCTTAGACGGACAGTCTACAAAAAAATCTGTTCTAACATTTCTTACCTGAGCGCAACTGCACAGGCTGCACAACCCTCTTGCCATTAACATAGGTTTCTGATCGTTCACAAGGCTCCAAAGTAACAATAACTATGAAGAAAACAACATTGATGAATGAGACCTTAGAAAGCATTGTACAGAAGCAGAAGTGTGCAAACCCTAGCCTCTCATTTTCTGCCTATCTTCCTACTAACACAAAAACAAGATATAAGTGAATCACTCCTTGATGCCATGCTGGTTAAAAAAAGAAATAAAACCCCATGAGAAAAAATCAATACTACTGACATCTCCACATATTGCAGTTGGAAATAATCATTATTTTTTCTGTTTGAATTTCCATGATTGTATTTAACCAAGATCAGAACTTAACTCTTATACTGCCTGCAGTTTGAAGCTATTAGACAAATTTTATTTTCTTCCCCTAAGACTCAAGAAAACAGCAAGTCAAACCTGATGGTTTTCTTGAGGTAAGAGAAACTTTCAAACACCAGTATTCCCTGGCCAAATATCAAGTGAGGAGCGAAAGATTCAGCAATACTTTGCTAGGTGAAGTAGTTTTTTTACCTTCACCGTTGTTGTTCCTCTCACTTCGAAAGATACAGTGTTCTTCTTTGATATGAGCCCCACTCAATACAATGTCTTGCCTTCGCTCAGCATCAGCTTGGCCAACCCTGGATCCAACAGAAGATATTTCAAGAGCAAATCAGACACTTTCTACAACTCCGTATAGGACAATACAGCCCAGAAATATCCAGGAAAAAAGTCTAAACTATTAAGACTATCCTTCAAGTTTTAAAGGTTTGAACTAGCACTTAACTGTTTTGCAGAGAACTTATCCTCCAATTCATGGTAAATCTGGTAACAGCTTGACAAAAGAAAAGAGAAGTTTTCTCTCTCTTAAAACATGTAATTTAAAGACAGAATTGAAATGTTAAACACCTCTGGATTTAATGCATTTCCTTCCCTCTTGTGTACCTCTTTCTCTCTTTAGCAAAGGAACACAGAAGGAAAAAAAAAAAAAAAAAAAGTGACAGGAACTTCCAGTGGTGCATTTCAGCTGGCATACAATGATCATCCCTTCCAATAATCACCATCTGTACTTCAACAAAGGAGCAAAAATGGCTCAGGAGACTCTTGCTGAATAATTTGATGCCACAAGCAGTTTCATCCAGCTTCCAGACAGCAAGAGGCTGGCTGTATCCCTGGAGCATTAAATTTTATGTCCATTCAAAAGTAAAATATTTGAGCGATTCTAGATACAGACAACTTAATTTTCAATCCTAATGTTTACAAACTTCTCGCTCTACTTATTACTCAACACATTTCTGATGTCAGCCAGCTAAGCTCAAAACTTATTACGATTTCTTAGCCCTAAGGTATTCTATTCATCATTCTGTGCTGAATTCTCTCCAAGTTTGATATTCTTTTCAGTAGGTCCAATGCATATTAGAGTAGTACCATACAACAGCCCCTGTTTGTGTACTCTTCTCCATTTGTTCCCCACGAATATACAAACTAAGCAACCAAACATGGTTTCGTGCTCCTACAATAACAAAAAATCACCTCTCTTCTTCCAGATGTCTTGATAAAACGGATTTTATTCCAAAACTTGTCAAGTTCCAAATCTGGCAATTAAGTTTAATCTCATATATGTGAGCACAGGATACATTAATTGTGCAGAGGCATGGATAGCAGTTTATTTAAATAATGAAGTGAACACTCATCCATATTCCAGTTGCTTTTATCAGGTACTATGGTTTTCAATCCTCCACTCATCAAAATCTCAAAGACATTTTCAGTAAGTTTTATTACTTTTGTTTTCCTGTATCTTAGAAGGGATATCATGCTTTCTTCTACTGCCCAGCTGTAGTAACAAATGTCTTCTAAAGCTGTGTAACTCAACACATTACTTCTAAAGCACAAAAATCAACTTAAAAAGAAAATGCATTTCTATACTTTTTTCCACCTATAGCAATCTCATGCTTCGTTTGTACCTGCAAGTTGAATAGCTCAAGGCACAATTATTATTTAAAGTCGTAGTGTCTCCAGCATGGGGATTTAAGCAAGCAAAGCAGACTTCAGAGCACATTAGCACCAATCCTCACCTCGTAATACCATCTTTGATGTAGTAAAGCAGACATTCAGACATGAGTGGATCTTCATTAAGGTTTACAAGATGAGGAGTCTGAAAGAACAAAAAGAAAAGTTAATTAAGAACCAAGGACCTACTTTCAGGCTCCTTCCCACAGCTGTGGAGGATGTATGTTAATCCAGCAGTTTAGCTATGTATATCGAGGTTATTCTATAATGCGTTTTTTTCAAACATAACCTCTTGTTCTGAAGAGCATCACAAAGTAACAGCAGAAATACAGCTCAGATCGCTCAGTTATCTGAAATATCAATCAATAGAGAGAATAAAGGCTTCAGCTGAAAAAAAAAAAAAAAGATTCCTTGTAAAGCGTCTGTAAACTTTGATAAGGGAAGTCCAACAGCAGAAAAGGTTGCTTCAGTAAAATTTTGAAACTGATGTGCAATCAACTTTGGCTTTTCTTGGGCAATACTGGTCAGGTGCTCATTTGGCAAAGTCTGTTAACATCAGAAGAAAATCTAAAACTACCAACATTCTCTAATAAAAACAGCTAAAAAACTCTTCATCTAAAGTTCTTCTAAATTTAAATCCACTACAGTTACTAAACCAACCTTCTTTGGTGAAAAAACCCCATTGGAATCAGCAAACAAGTCACAAGGCCTTGGTGTGAAAATCTAGCCAGTGAGATAGCAGTAAGTACAAGCACAAAAGAAAAGGCAGAAATGGTTAAACAGAATTAAAGAATAAAGATGATAAAAGAGAAATAAAGCTGTTAATAAGCCACCTGTCCCTTTGTTAACCTCAAATAGAATAAATTTAGCAAAAAGAAATAAATTTGGCTAAGATTCCTTGGCAACATTGCTTCCATCAACTTATTCTAGCTGCAAAGAAGTTTACTTAAGAGAGATGTTAACAGCACTCAGTTTACAGAAGCTCAAAAATTACTGGACGTTCACAGTGAAATTTGTCTTTGAATGAAGAAGTCTGTCAACTACCCAATGGAAGACTTAACTATAAAGACAGAAAAGGGGAAAAAACAAGACAACTTTTTCACCCCTAAAAATACAAAAGCCACCTAAAACCGTAGCTGAAGATGTCCCATGCCATCATTGCTATTCACTGCATTCAAATCAACATTTGGAGCTGTATAAAGCTCTTAAATCAAGAGAAAACTGGAGAGAAACCAAATCCCAGACGTAGTCGACTGCTGCAACACCACTATGACTTGTGCCACTTGGACGTTTTGAAAATACTACTGTACCCTATACATACATGTTTTAGCATCTACGTTCATTTACTACACTAAATCAAAGGCTGAATGGGTCTTTCACAGGCAACAGGGAGTTCTGGGTCTTTCACAGGCAACAGGGAGTTTTCTTACTTGCCTTTCTTACTTTTTCTTCTAAGAAATAAAGCTCAACAACTTAAAGGTGATGCTAGCAAAACCAACTCTTCACTCATTCTAAGACCTGTTATTCATCCACAGACAGTTATGTTTTCAACTTTCTCCTGTACAACATTACAGCATTCCTCAAGCATGATCTGAAGGATTTTCCCTGCTCCTGTATTTGATGACAGCACAAGCAATTAGATTTCCACAATCCATTTCAGGAAGTTTCCTGCCATCAAAAGCAAAACTGGTAGATACAGCAATAATTGCACAATGTGATACCTTTTAATTCGTGAACTGGGCAAAATTTACTTTACAGAGTTCAATTTACAGCTCAGCTGGTAAAAACAACACAGTGCTGTCCTAGTAGCATACAATTAGATACATACTGGTACCTCAGAAGCGTAAAGTCTTTATTAAAAAAACCTTCAAATTTGCTATCTACATCTCCTAAGTTTTTGCAACAGCAGCCACAGTTGCTAGAAGGAGACCTAATGAAACTGAAGTGCAAGGATAGCAAGGAACAGAAGCAGACAAGACTAGGTCAGGAGTTTTACTTCTCCTAATAAATCCTATATGGGTAAAAATAAATACTATCTATTACCAAAGCAACTACTTAATCCAGATGGCATTTATACACAAACCTGATCAGCTGAAAATGCACCAAAAGAGTCATCAAAAAGAGCTGAGGGCCTCTGAGGGAAAATCTAAAAGGAGATGAGGATCCATAACATGAAAGAAAGAAATGTAAAGAACACTCAACGAATTAGCGTCTTTACAAACCTTAGGCACTTCTGAAGTAAGATACCAAAAGCAAACCAGAGCTCTACCTACTCCAAACATAACAGTCTAACACTACTTTAAGCAAAGGATTAAACATTTTAACCAATTCTGCTGTCCTGTATTTCTGTACAATGTCTCTAGATAGGTCCCTGTTTAACCTTAGATCAAGTTTGTTACACAACTGCACATGCAAGTTTCAGGCTAAGATATTACTCTGTGCTCCTTTTTCAAAGATTTTGGGTATATAAGAAAGTACATTCTTTTCCTTGTACTCTTCAATAATTCTGCTTTAACTGCATAGATAGCTTCTTTACTAACTTCATCATTTTATATTTATAAAACTGATTTATGCCCTTTTCCTGCACAGTTCTGCTTCTTTCAAATTTCAGAAAATAGAACTATTGACATGTACTGAAAGAAATATTCCCCCACATCCCTTATGTTCAGTGGTTCATTAGATTACAATCCCTTTTTCCAAGGGGAAAAAAGATTAAAACACAAATTCAGGGAAGAGCACCTGAACAGGACTTCAACATTTTCTGGGTATCTCAAAGAATAGGTAGAGTACATGACGGTCACACACAGCTGGTGCAGAAAATGGCAACAACCACGTAAGAGGCAGCATTTCTGAGTTGGTACTGAATCAACACATATGCAAGGAGCTGCAAACACTTCTGTGTGCAGCACAGATTTTTCTAAAGGAAGGTACAAAAAAGTTGAACGATTTTTTTTTTTTATATCAGAAGTTTCCCCACAAACTTTTCACACTGCTCCTATTTCATCATTGTATTAGGCTAGCACATGCTTCCCTACTTTAACAACCAATGGAAGCTACCACAGGCAATTCTTTCTGCAGCTCCCTAAAGGCATTAAGTACTATGTTGCATCACTTACATTTGGAACAGCATCCAACTTCATTATTATGGGCAAAATAAGCCTTAGATGTAGAGTGTTTTGACAGATTCTAACACTAAAGCTATTTCTGAAAAGATATTGTAAAAGGAACTTACTACTAACGGTCCAAACCTCACTTGTGTTCTTCTGCATCTTACATGAATACAAGCCCTTGTGTGAATGCTAGGTCCCTCATCCCCTCTCCTCCCAGACTGATCAGCCTTTTGGAGACATGATGCAATAGTTACCAATTTTCTCTACCTTTTTAGGTGAGAAGACTCCCAGAGTTCCTCCGTCTTCCCGAATGGCAACTCCCATTTCGGCCAACAATGCCTCCCTGAGAGAGAAAAGCAAGATATTTACCATATTTTAGGCTTCTTCAACAAAATAAGGACTAATGAAAGCCCTGTAATGAAATACATTAGACTTTCAACCAGCCTAATCAGTGGCCATACAACCAGGACTGTCACCACCTCATAAGACAATAGGGCAAGTTTTTAAACTTTAATCCTAGTTTATAGGCCTGCAGAACGGCAACAGGAGAAATTTTAGAGATTTAACAGCATTTTAGTGCAATAATGTATCACAAAATAAGTACATTTTAGGACATTACATTCATTGCTTCCTTAAGGAAGATTAAAGTCTGTTCTAGATTTAAATATTTAATTTAGGTAAAAGGTGCTACCACTATTCATTAATTAACAAAGACTTAACTGGCTCTTCCTGATCTAATATAGAAAGTACTCTCTCATTCTTAAGCCATAAAAAGGATTGTATTGGGTCAAACTGTTCATGTAACACAGTATTCTTGGCTTTGACAAAGCACAACAGTGACACCAACACAGAAGAATAAGAACATGGCAAACACTGTGATATTTTCCCCAAAGTATTCTCACAGTCTCCCAATTTCTTCCTAAGGAATTTCCATCATTAATGGTGGCATTTCTGTTAAACAGCTATCCAAAGGGGCGGTGTTGTTTTTTGAGGTTTTGTCATCTTTTATTTTAATTCCAACTCCTAGCATCATCAACATCATGCAGTAAAGATTTCCACAGCTTACCTATGTATTGTGAGAACTTCCTATTTGTTTCGTATCATCTGTTAGCCTTAAAGTCCCTTAGCTCTGTCAGTGAATAACCTGTCTCTATCCACTTTCTTTCATATACCTCATGATTTTATGGACTGCTCAGTCACACTGTTTCCAGGCAAAGATGTTCCCCTTATATATTTTGTAAGCTTTTAATATTCTAATAAGTAATGCTCTGTTTGGTTGCACCCACTTTCTGACAATTATTAAGCACCTGTCTTGTTGCTCTAAAACACAATTCAAATCAAAGCTGGAAAGCTGGATCTGTTTCATAATTTTAGACACTCCAGTACTAAAAACTTAATCTTTTCTGCTCAACTTCAGGGCCAGAATTTTGGGGATCTAAGAGAACGGTGGAAGAAGAAAGAAAAAGACCAGGACTCCATGCTGTTTCACAGCAGAAGCCAATGTAGCAGCTTAGGATGTTACCTGAATTACAATGGTAAACAATTCAACTTCAGGAAATATAAGAAAGAATACGGCTTTCTCTCAGCATTGCCCCTAATACATAACACAAACATCAGCAGAATTATCACTAAGCACTATTCTGCTGTTCCATTACTTTTGAACAGAGTAACATTCTCCATATTCCACACTTCTCCATTTTCTAGAGACCGTCCACATCTACAGCACTTCTGATTCCTGACCTTTCCATCCTAATGGCCTCAGTTTTCCTCAGCTTCTCTTCCCATGTTTCATTCAGCTCTGCAATGATCTTCTCAGATTCCTGTGTGAAAATCCCAGAAGCCGTTTTACAATTCTTCTCAAAGTTCTTTACATAATACACAAAGCAATTGAAGTTTGTGCTCAGTTCTAGACCTCAAATTAATTTTGGATATAAAAAGTACTCTGAGCACTTCAAAACTCTAAGTTGTCTTCCTTAATTTTTAAAAAGGTACATAGCCTTGAAGGCAAGCTCAGAAGAAAAGACGACTTCAGAACTAAACACAGCCAGACTGTAATTTGAACCACCTAATTTTTTTTTTCCTTTTTCTATTTTTGTTTTTTTTTAAACCTGATTTACAGGCATCATTCAGTAACTGGATGCCAAGGAACTGCAGAGACCACACTGTTATTTCCATGGCAACAGTGGGTTTCCAATAGGAAAGGCATATGCAATGTGAGTTCCAGCCCATTCCAATCCCTATAGCAGTGTCTCATGGACAAGACATGAGAATGAAGCATAGATTCAACACAGCCAGCTCTCCCCACTCATCCACCCATGGAGATTGGGGGAGCTTTCATAAAAATTAAGAAATACTTCACTGTAATGCACTTTTGATGCGGTTCAATTCTATGCAGAATTGGGACAAGGCCGCTATTGTCTGGATAAAGCATGCTATTCTGTGTGCTTCACATTTTAATCTGTGGGGGTTGGGCGAATACAACACTGGCAAGATTATTCTTCCTCCTTTTTTCAACTTCGGGGTAATTTGGTTTTCTGAAAGCTGAGTGCATTTGCTAGTCAGACTTTGTCCACACTAGTGCTGACCAGGCCCCCTGAAGTCTATACTTGTGATCAAATTTTCCATAATTACCACTACATCAGAGGACCTGTAAACAAGAATCAATATTTTCATTTATAATTTAGTTGTAGCTCCAGGCTACAATTAAATGTAAATAATCCTAACAAGAAAGACTGTTCATGGCATGAACCCAGTTTCTAGCCCACCGCAGTTAAGTGCCCTTTTTAAGGTGCAAGTGGGTTTCAGACAACTTCTTGCAGAAACAACAGCTAACTGGATATATTTATGAAGAAAATTCTCCTGGGTTCACCTCTATTTAGCCTTGGAAAAGACCAAAATAATAGCTTCCTTAATCTACAGTGAAACCTACCTTCAAACGTTCAATTGCCTCTTCTCCTCCAGGTGTTGACATGATTCTTTCCTGTATACTGGACACAGATGTTAAGCCCACCTGACTACTGAGAGAGCAGGAGGATGGAGATGCAGTGAGGGACCCCATGGAGGCTGTGGAAAAATTGCCAGGACGTTGATTCTCGGAGGCTAGCAAGTATCTATGTTTATTGTTCTGAAAATCTTTCAAATCTGGGAGAGAGACACACAGACAGAGGGAAGGCAGAAAGATGGGGAAAAGGCAAATAGGAAGAGGGAGGTAAGAGGAAAAAGGAAAGGAAGGAAATACCAGTGTAAGAGGAAAGCATTTAAGCAGCAACAAGACAAGTTTTGTAATTTTTAGATGGCAGTTCTGAAACAAATCTTTTAATATTAGTGTCCATAACATAGTGATAACTCAGTTCAGACCCTGAGGATTATTAGTAACGACTGCATCATAAACCATTCGGATCAAAAAAGCCTGAAAACAGAAATTACACACTTGCAAAAAAAAAAAAAAAAAAAAAACATCCTATTCCTAACTGAACACTAAACTGAGCACCATGGAGCTCAGACCAGCAGCACATTCAGTTCCTCGTGAGATTAGTGACATTTTGGGATGAAGTCCTAATAGACGCCAACCCCTTAAACTCAGCAAAACATTTTCTTCCAGACTCCTTTAATCTAAAACGATGATTAAGTAAATCTTTATCACAGCAGTGGTTCTGCTGAACCACCCAGACCACAGGACAAAGAACTACCCCTCCTTAAAATCTCACAAGAGAGTATGCAAATCACCTGTCAGTCCATGATGGGGAGAAGAGAACACAAGTTCTCAATAACATCACTACGTTACTTCTTGACCCTTCTTATCTGAAAAATTAAAATCTGAGATACCTGATGAGTGAAATATCTGATAAGGGTCTCATACTTCAGAAGGTGCTTTAAAGCTTTTTTGTCTTAGTTTAGATGAGGAAGGCCTTAAAAAAAAAACCCTAAAATTTAATAAGGCAGCTTTTGTAGCCTGAAAACCTGGAGGCCTGAAAGATGCCTCCTTGAAAGACAGAAAACAAGGAAAAGGTACATGAATGATTTAAGAACTAATATCCAAAGGCAATTTATTTTAATCTAACTTAGCTTCTCATATATCTCTGTAAACCATATCCTCAGAATAATCACACACCAAAAAAAAAAAAAAAAAAAAAAAAAAAAAAAAAAAAAAATCTTCTAACCTGGAAATATCAGACAACTAAATAGCTCATTTTTAATAATTTTGATAGCTTTAAATTCTATTTCAAAAGCAAATCCTTTAAAATAAGTATCCTTAGGAAAGAAACAGGTCAAACCAGACCTTGCAAGTCATAAACAAGGGCTTCACGCTTACAAAAATAAGATGCTCACCCGGACATTACATAAATTTCCATGTCCTCCTACATCTCCTCTACTCTTCCTGAACAATTCTGCTATTGTCAGCCTCATGCCCTAGTTTACTCCACATTCAACCTGCTGTTTCAGCCTCAAGAAACTGATATTGCATCAAGTCAGTTTGAAAACCACCATCTGCAAATACAGGAAGCAGGGGTGGGAGTTTAGCAGAAGAAAAGCAAGTTAAGGAAAGGGAATGCCATCGGGATGAGGAAAGCAGGCATGACAGAGCAGGGAGGATGAAGTCTCGAAAGGCCAATAGACACATGCACTCCTGAAGATAAAGGAAGTGGCACTTGCAATGGCTTTCACGGTTGCTGTGACCACAGAGAACCAAAACCTTCAACATCATGCACGCTTCTCCTGGAGGCTGCAGCTTTCACACAGATGACATATGCACACACTGGAAGCAGCATCAGAACGTAAGACAAGGCCAGGATGAGTCTTTACACCACCAGTAGCTTTAATTTTAGGAAATTTCAGACAGATCTCTTCCAGTTGCTATTGTTTGAGTGAGGGTGAAGAAGACTGACTGAAAGAGTTTAAAAAGTCTACCAACCCAAAATTTATGTAGAAGACATTTTTCTTGCAATGAACTACATATATTTCCCTTTCATAGAAGCAAACAGTAGAACAGAAATAGAATGCCATTTGCTGACTGTTTTTAACCCTATTAAGTTAATCATCTGCAACCAAGTATTTAAGCTCAAATAAGAGACCTTCTTCAGCATAAATGTCCAACTTTTTTTTTTTTTTTTTTAAAGAGACTATACAAAATAAATAAATCTCAGTCTCCAGGAGGAACTGATAACATTTCATCTTGAGTTAATCACTTGACACATTTAAAACAAATAATTCTAGGTGGAAAAGAGATGTTAAAAGGCCAGGAAGCTAGGTGAGCAGAAGCTGTTTCAACTGAGCAACTTGAGAAAGATTTGAGAAAAAGTTTTTCTAGTTCGAATCTAAACTGTTGGCCATCATGAAAACAGACTAAAGAATCACCACTCTCCCTTCTATATTATGCCAGAAAAAAAGCAATGAACATATGTTGCATTTTAAGCTTTGCACTTTTTTTTGACTGTCGACTCAATCTAAGAAACGCTGGTTAAGCTAGTTTCCATGAAACCGCATTGCATTCCACAGTGAGTGTTCTGTCTGGGATTTCCCTGTGAGAAATGCTGGCATGCAAAGCTCAGTTAAAAGCTGACCCAGAGAAAGCAGGTTAAAAAGAGAACCACACAATACACACATTTGCCTCCACTTCCAGAGTATTCATCTCCCATTGGATCAACTGAAAGGAAGCAGGAGGGAAAATACAAGAAGGATCAAAATTGAAGGTTCACTAGCGACACAGGAAGGGAAGAGAATACTACTTTATGTTTAAAGAAACAAAACACAATTTTCAGTAACACATAGGGTTTGGTTTTTTTTTCAGTTTTGATTTAGAACCAAAAAACACAGACTGTACCAAGCATGAAAAACACCTGCATTTCATTCTCTTCTGGCCCCATTCTCTTGAAAACAAGCAAACAAAAAAGTAAATACATGTTACACATATTTAAGCAGTCTGTGACTAAGTCCGGACTTCTGCTTTACAGGCAAGTAAGCTCTGGTAAATCTGGTGGTGCAACATTCACTTTTTTTTTTTTTTAAAGTCAAAGAATCTTTTAATCCACTGGAATACGTTCAGTGGTTTTATGGGCATCTCTTTCACTAGGAATTAAATCACTGGTCATATTATAAAAGAACGTAGCAGCTAAAATTTTAGTTTATTTGCCTCGTTTGGAATGAGGACAAGGAAATTATTCAGGCACAAGTGTGTTCTGGTGCTTTAAGAGGTTGCTGGCAAAGCAAATCAGTAAAATACTGGTCTGCCAACCTAACTCAAAATCTCGCCCCAGAAAAATTCATTATTTATTCACAAGCAGCTGTTTCATAGCTAGTTATTTTGAGATGACAAATGGTTTGTCACTCGGGACATCGTCTAACAGGAATTAGCCATCGTTTTCTTTTCTGAGCAAGGATGGCATTAAAGCCAGGTATCAACTAATAACCTTAACCCTTTAAGGAGGAAGAAAAGATGCTTTCTTTCTCAGTATGAAATTAAGTTTCTATATCTCAACTCTCCTCCTTTTATTGGCAGCCAGACAAAAAGCCCTCCATAACTCATCAGAGCAACTCCTGAATGTGTAAGTTCTAGTACACAAAATCACTTCTACAGTAACAGGAAACTCAATCTCCATGTTTTTACTTGAGAGTTTGAACTCTACAGCCACAGCAACTCTACAGACAATCCTAGGATGGGTTGTTTATAGACAGAAGAGGCTACCATTTCTAAAACCACGTTCAAAATTTTACATCAGCACCTACATTAAACCTCCCTGTTTTAAACCCCTTTCTCTCACAGGCCCAGCTCTCCCTCCTCCGTAAGAGAGACCAACCTCAAGATAGTAAGGTCTGTCTAATCCACTTACTGTCAATAATATCTCCCAGCCCTTGGGCACGCAGGAGATCCTTAAGCCTTGTCACCTCCTCCTTCAGCTCACGCACCAGCTTGGCATTGGGATCTTCATTGATAACAGCATTGCATTTAATCTGTTTTGCACGATCAGCATATCTGGAACCAGACCAAAACAATGAAGCCTTATAATGAAGTTATAAGTGCTTATGTGCAACACAAGAATGCAGCAATATAGGAGACATTTAGCTTGCAGCTGTACATCAGAAGAGAATCCTGGATTATATTCAATCATGCATTTGAATTCATATTTAATACAGTGTATTGCTGCAAAAAAGACAAGCCCTATTCAACACGGATTAACAACATGTACAACAGACAACGTGCTTTTTTCTTTTTTTCTTTATTCAGTGCTTCGAAGCCTCAGCTTAACGAATATGCTCAATTTTAGGGACCACATTGGAAAAGAACATATGAACGAGAAGATGAGTTTGATTTTTCAAGTTAAGAGTAGGCAATAAACCCCTAGCTCCCTATTCACATACAATGGATTGGTTTTGTTCTTTCAGAGTAATTGAGTTCTTGCCAGTATACAGTCTTCTTCCCCACAGATTTTCTCAAAGTATAATAACCCAAATGTTTGAAGGATAGAATGTGGCCATAAGAGCCAATACCTACCCATACCCATCTCAGATAAAAAGAAAGTACCTTAAAGTGCTCAAAGTTTCATCGTAGTTTATGTCTGCCGGACTCAAAGCAGCAACCATCGCAGTTCTGGAGTTACCGCCTATAACGAACAGGCAAGATTTTAGATGAAACTACAGTGCACAATCTAGGCACTAGTTACCTGCTAAATATCAGTACTTTCAATAAATTATAGAATTCAACTATATTCTACATTACTAAGTAACATACAAAAATCATAGTAAAGAGAGTTGTAACTTTAACAAAAGGTAGAACTATATGACTCAGATCTGACTACTAAAAATACTTAAATTTGTATCAAGTATGAGGTTAAGTGAGTTGAAAGCACTCAGAAAATTTAGTGACAATTTCCTTCCATATTGGCACATGCAAATCAGCCATACCTAGATTTTCTCGAAGAAGCCATGTTAGTACAGAATCCCTGTACGGTATAAAGTCTGTCTTCTTCTTTTTTTTACTCTACAAAGAAAGTGCACACTAGTGAAAAACAGACACCGAATGGAAAATTCAGATTTAAGACATAAAAATCATAGTATAGGTATTAAAAGAACCATGACAGCATACACATATGCTATCTAAACAGAGGGGTGGCCCATCTTCAGTTGTACAAGCGATTACTGAATTTGATATTAGATAACATGCAACATATTCAGACATCTAAACGGATGATGATAAGCAGTCCAGAGAATTCCCTTGACGCACTAACTTCAGAAAGGTTTTTCTGCGTACGAGGCATATCTTCTTGACATTTGAATTCTGTGTTCTAACACCACTCCAAGAGAACTTAAGCAGTAAAGCTTACTCATTCAGGAGAAGATTCACTTTTCCTTTGCTAGAAAAGTTACAGCTTTTTAGAGCAGTCAAAACTCTATTACAGGAGATTGCACAGCTACAGATACACGGGTGCACATGTGAAAGGACAACTACCCAATCTTCCTGTGTTTCTGTAAGCAGTTATTAGAAAACTTGAGGATGGAAAGGATGAAAGTACTTGGACACTGAAATTAGAAGTATGAGTAGAAAGGAGGTGGGTTTGGGGGTTTTTTGGCGGTTTTATTTGGTTAAAAAAAAAAAAAAAAAAAAAAAAAAGACAAAAACTTTATAAAGACTACCCAAACCAAAGCACAAGGCCACAAGACAGGTGCCCAAGTATCTAAGTACTTTGTCCCAAAATCAGTAGTGACAAATGTAGAACTTCCACACGAGAAGAGGGCCTACCCAGCACCTCTGGCAAACTTCCCTCCAAATTTCATTGTAAAGGCTTTCCCTAGCTTCTTTATTTGGTCTAAAAGAAACAACGATTAACTTCAAAAGCCCTATAACAGAATGTGAATCTTGGGTCACCTGTTTACTTACACGAATAGTTAGTAAGCAAACATCTTGCTTCAAGAGATGCCAAAAGTCTAATTCTACACAACATTTAACACAGGATATGGCTTTGCAATACAAGGCCTGATTATAATTTGCGTGAAACTCCTTTTAACACTCATGAGGTGCTTAAAATGTGAGCGTTAGTCTTGCAATAGTTCTATTGTCCCTTGGCAAAGGTGAGTAACTTTACAATGGACAAGTAAAATTACTAAGGGCAGGTAAGAACCAGATGCTAAAGCTGAAAACTAGAATTGACTATCACCTACAGACCATCATATAGGGTAAAGAAAAAAGCATGGAGAATGGAAGCATGAAAGCAAAGACAAAGTTATCCATACTAAAAGTAAATTTTCCCAAGGTAAGTCACCAAATCAGGAGCAGGAATGTAGTAAAAGAGCTTTCCTAAATACATACGTAAATGTGTACTTTTCATAAATCTATCCCCAACCTTAGAACATTTTTAAATTTTAGTACTGATAATTCTCAGGCTTCGTGACTATAATTTATAGTCACAGGAATTTCTCAAAGATCTGACATAAAAGATCCCTGCTCTTTGATTCCAAAGTGAAGAGAATAAAATCTGACACTCAGGCAAAAAAGACAACATCACTACTACTCAGACCATCATACCTTGTTGGTGCAGTTATCCTAAGTTGAAAGCATTAAAGAAAGAGGAATAAGATACAAGATGAGCTTCTTAACAGAGCTGTATATGTAATTTCCACGTCAGCTTGGATAGTATTTTCTTTTCTTGAGAAGCCCAATGAACGAGAATGGTTTTCATTAAAAAGAAATTATCTAAAAAGCAATTAAGTATATTCAACTTGTCCAAGCTGTTGAGAACTCACTTTTAAAAGGAACAGCAATAATTTACTTGTTGGGGTTTTTTTTTAAATAGTAGTTGAGTATAAATGTACAAGACAAAGTACTTTTCTAAACCTACAACCCTATGTTTGGATCAACATATGCTCACTCAACTCAACACATTATTAAGTCTTGCAACTGCAAAAAAAAGCCAGTGATATTCCTACACTGGTATTTCTAAAATTTTCAACAACAAAGCTGCAGTTAGTTTTCTAAAATTATTCTTTTAAATAAAAATAAAATTACTTTCCTGCAGAACTAAAAGCCTGCTACATGAACATGTCTTCTACGCAAATGCAGGCTTCTTTTGCAAGGTTTCTTCACAGCTAAATAAACCAGTGCTTCGATCTATTAACAAAGTTTCTACCAGCCTGCGTGGAATACTATCAACACTATTCATCTATCAAAATATACACAGCTAATTTGGCTGAGAATGCTAGGCCAAGAACAGTGAATGATTCTGCTGTATTCCATGGTTTTTAGTGTCTCAGTTTTACTAGCTATGGAAAGGTGGTTGCAGGTAGGTAAATGCTGTACTTACCACTTCGGCCAACGCTGAAATAACTTTGCCCAGAGTTGTGAGAGACTTGTTTATATTTGCTCCTTCCTGAGAAAACAGAATCCAGTATTATATAGTAATTAACATTGTTCAACCATGAACCTCTATAGACTAAATGAGCCAAATGTCACATCCATGATGGGGGCAGGGGGGAAGTCTTCAATTTTGCAACTATTTTTTCCATACTTATAATACCAATCCTTTCTTTTCCTTACTATTTGTCAAGCAAAGACTCCACATGATGTTTGTGCACCCCTTCCCTTTCTTTCCCCATACATCAACGGCCCAATACCTTTAATCGGGTTCCTTTGGCACCAGTTGAATCAGCTCGCTCACTCCCAGCTAGATCTACAAGGCTAATCTTGCTGACCTGAAGAGAGAAAGCACATTAACAATGAGAATTAGCTTTTGGTGAACTAGAGCAAGAACAAAACTTCAAAGAATTCTATGGCATGAGAAGAACTCTACTGTCTGAAAAAATCACCGTAGTGTGCTGAAAACTACAGTCAAACAGAGTTTTCACAAGCAATTAGCCTGATGCTGTTATCTTATGTATAAGAAGTGTCTGGGATTATGCTCTGGTTTAAGTATCACTATACCTAAAAAGAGAGAATGAGGTTTCACATGAACAGAGCAGAACAGAAGTCAAAAGAAATTAAGTGTTACTGCTACAGAGAACACAGGAATCTCAAAGAAAGAGAAACTTAATGTTTCATCCTGAGTCTAGTGACACCAACAATAAAACACTGGTCTAACTAAAGCTACAGACTGCATGTCAGTTAATGATAGGTTTACAGGGTCTTATCATTGGGGGAGGAGGGAAGGTGTCTTCAATACATAAACTTTTTCAGGTCTGTCCACAGTAGTCAGTTCAGAAACATGAACATTACCTGTTTTTCAGCTACTTTTGCATGCAGTTCAGAGTAATAAAAGCCAGAAAAAACTGTTCCATACTAAACAGCGTACCTCCTTTCAACACGCAAATTCCAGAAAGTGCCTAAGTCTCACTCATTCCAATTCCTGTGCCCAAAGAAAAGAACTAACGAACCAAATATTTTGCACTGACAAGCAAAACCACAGCAAGTTCTGGGAACAAGACTGAGGAAGAAAACTGACTTCTTTTATTTCATATATCCCTCCCCATAAAACCTAGTCCTTAAGGCTATATTTTTCCCACATCTATATATTCTACTCCTGCACATATTCCCCATTTAGTTGTTTTTAGAATTACAATCAAACAAAAGAAATAGAAGGGCTCTGTCAAGGAACACTGCAAGTTCACCCTTAAACAAAACACCAGGAAAAACAATTCATTCTCATTTTTTCATCATACTGTCAGTAAGAATAAGTCACCGCAGGGAAGATTTGTGAAAAAGTCAGAAAACCACTTATCTGTAACATACCTTCTCTGTGGAAAGATCAGTTTCTGTGTCATGTTTCTTCTGAGTAAAGACAATTGTAAACACAGCATGAGAGCGGCTGCTGGTTTCATTCATGTTGGTAGCTGCCACAGTCCTGAAATATGAACAGATATATACTTGTTTAGAAAACAGTAGCCTCTATGCCGCAAGTACAGCTACCTGCAGGGCTAAATGCAGCTGTAGAAGAATGAGACCAAGAGGCTGTACAGGTGATGTTCTGCCCTGTAACCAAGACCAAGCCACACCAAATACCATTAACAAACCCTTTGATTTTTCACTCCTGAATTACTCCCATCTTCATCACAGTTTAAGCAGAGCTTCCTCAATCTGTGTACTCAATCTGCCTTACACTCACTCAAGACAACACAAGTGACATTTATGTCAGTCTTTCCCACACACTGTTAAATGGAGCTTACAGCTGACATAAAAACAACTACTAATGAACCAGAGCCTAAAGCTAGAGTGCCAACTTTAGTCCTGACCACTTGAATAAATGAGGAAACTGCATTCACGTCTGTTTATACCAATATAGTGATACAGTACACAACAAAGGCAGAACTAAAAGCCAGTATAATTATTTACATACTTCATCTCAACTCATTACAAGCTTTAAATATCTATACAGCAATTTGCAGCACTATTTCACCACACCAATTGATTTCAGCTTTTTAATAGCATTGATCAGGGCGTATTTCAACAATACTCCTTATGTGGCATGAGCTTTTTTTATAAGTGCCAATGCATCACAGAAGATATTTTAAATTTGCTGCTATATACCATATATCCCCACAACAGAGATAAAAATATATAACATGCTACCATCACTAACCTGGCTTTGTTCCCAGCATCCATGAGGTCTGCAATGTCCGTATAAGACGTGACTGCTAACTTAGACAGATCTTCCACATATGGTCCAAGCAGAGGATGTTCTCGCACCCGCAAATTCCCTTTGTTCTTCGGGTTCAACAAGTCTCTGACTCTCTCACAGTAAATCTCCATGTAACTCACCTGAAAATGGGAATTTGCATGGACAATTTAGTGTTTCTTAAGGCTTCCTCTGCAAGCAGCTCTGCAGCATTTCAGAGTGCCAGTGGTAGAAACTCTCCCAGTCCACTACAAGAAAGCTGTAGGTAGGTGTCTCAGTTCATTTAACAGCTTGAGACAATGGCAGAAGGGAAGAAGAGTCACTAGTCTCATGAATCACATCTCTAACATAAGCTGCAGGCCTCGCACCCATGTATAGATCCCTCAACCATTTCAAAAAACATTGGTGTTTAATTAAAAATTAGATTCTTGAGTTCACAATCATCTTAACAGCTTTAATATGACACAGCAGCAAAACTGTCTGTTTAAAAATGCAAAAAAGGCAGGTGGTAAAAGGAATCTGCTTACAAGGAATCTCTCTTATGAGCCTCCAAAGCAAACTGAAGAAGGGAAAAAAAATTAATTTCTTTGTATGCAGAAGCAACTTGATTCTAAGCTGTATCCACATCCTGCCGTATTCCTGAGTCATCAGTACAATTAGTCAAACTAAGGTAATCTTAAATCTGCACCCCTTGAAATAAATTATAAAGCTAAGATAATTTTTAAATGAATTCTTTAATTTTTATGTTTCTCATGGCACTAGGCTTATCCCAGTCCAGCAGGTAGGTAGCAGCTGCAGCAGTCAAGGTATTAAATATTAAAAGAGACAGTAAGTTACTCATTTTCATTCTGTGGAAAGATTATAGATGTAAGCAGCAGTTCTAGAAATTTAGAGATTGAAGGTCTCTTTTTGTATAAGTGCAATTCAGAAAAATGAATTCTATATCCAAAACAGATCACAATACACTATTTATACATTTCCGTCACTACTTCTGTCTAGCTCTCTCCCTTCTCTGCTTTTGTCAGATATTAATTCTTTTGGATTTCCATTGTAAAAGAGACTATTTCTCTCTCTCATATGCACAAATTTATGCTTGGAGACATAATCAGAACCACAAACAAGTACCAAATAGAAAAAACATCATGAAAATGTGGGAATCTTCTCATTCGCAAATCCTAAACATGAGACTCCTATGGTATTCAAGCATTAAGTCATCAAATGTTAATAAAATACAATTAAATGAAGCGTTAAAATGGACAGATTCAAAGCCACAGAACTAGTCATTTTCCAGTTCTGTAATTTAGAAGCAGTAATGATTGGAATTCACATTTATTAATAATAATCACATTTGACTTCTATCAGTTTTTTTGGTCTCCCTTTCTTTCCAAGCCCACAATATATTTGCATGTCAAGGCATTAAAACTGATTGGGGAGGGGGCGGGGGGCAGACAGTAGAAGAAAGAAAATACTGTTTCTGTGAGGCAGCTGCTTTTGGTTTTATTTTGGAGCTGGGCAGGGAGACAAAAAAGAAATGCTGTAGTATGATAGCCTGTGAAAACCACTTTCTATACACAAACCAACCTAAGTAAGGATAATAATAAAGAAAAATTAAGTACTGACAAATATCTTATGTATGCACAGCTTAAACAATTTTTTCTGTAAACCAACCTTACTAACAAATGTCAGGTAAGACTGCATGACTAAGCTATCCCAGACAAGTCCTGTAGAGAAATAGGATATAAGTTTTGACTACAGTAGTTGACAAGAAAAATGTAGTCTTCCATCCGGCAGTCAAAAAACCCAAAAAAACAAACAAAAAACCACCTGTAAATGCATCTTCAGGTTTTTCAGCCCATCTTTTCTTTCAGAATTGCTACACGGGTAAAGGTCTACTAATTTTCTGGTGGGGAAAAAAAAGTCCCAGAAAGGTTTTATTTACATTTGCCTCAAACATCGAACAAAAGAGAAAGACAGAAATCCTAAAAAAAAAATCTGCTTCTTAATGCAACATTAATAATGCAGCACCTAAGCTCAGTCTGATGTCCAGCACACAGATAATCTTTGATCCCTCACCAGACTCACCTCTACAGAATATGACATTTCTTCATTGCTGTTGTCATTGATTTTCTCAAACAGTTCTTCACACAGCTGGAAAGAGATTAAACCCGAGTCAGAAATTAGTTTTTACTGAGTAATAACAAGTAACTACTCTGACATGTCACTAAATTGGCTTTATAGTGAGGGCAGGGGAAGAAAAAGAACCTATTACATCAACCACATACAGCTTCACTTGGAAGATACTTAATCTCAATTCTACATCACTATCATTCAACTTTATTTTATGTAGTATCTCAACAATTGTTCTAGGTTTAACCAATACTATTATTCTGTACTATAAAATTAGAATAAGCCTATAACAACTGAATTGGAAGTAATAATTTTAGAAAGGAATGATTAAAATCCTTAATCCTCTCCTAGTCTCATAAAAACAACACTCTGTTTATTTGGTGTGCTGAAGTTCCAGGATTCAGATTTAAACCAACAGGCAGAAGTGACTTCAAAATTTGTTAACAGTATCTTCATATGAAGGATACTTTAACTATCAGTGGTCTACTGCTTCAAGAGTGCTTGTCTACAAGTAACTGAAATGAGAGGCCTAAAATTAAGGTAATAAAGGAAGAAGAAATGAACAGCGGGCAATCCACGGATATGTATTTGGAAATTAAAAAGCGTGGGTACAGAGAGGAATAAGAGTAGAAACAGGTTTCTGGAACAGATATCTACAAGCCACTGTATGAAAAATAAACACATTATGAAGAATACAGGCAATTTTGAAGGTATACATTCTGGAGTATTCAGTCAACACATGGTTGAAGTATCATGAAGTTTCACACTAGGGACTGGCAGGCAGGGAATTTTGCCAACACATAAGAATTTATTGTCAACACCCTATATTACTTGGAACACAATTGTGTGTACCTTCTGCGTATGTGACAAGAAAGAGAACAGATTCAACAAGGTCTCCCTGAAGAGACAATTCATTTTGTACCTGTATGAGAAGGCATCTCAATGAAATTGGAAGGAAATTATTTCATCTTAAATAAAACAGGGTAACAGGAGCATTATTAAATCTACAGGAGCATTCTTAAGTTGGGGGGGTTTTATGGCAGTGTTTAATTTGTATGTATTTGAGGTTTCAGAAAAACAAATAGGAATATCGAGATTACAACAAAAAAATCTTAGCGCGAAGCTGTTGTCAAAGATTTTCAGCTCATTTCACCTGTTACACTGTTATATTACTGTAATAAAAACAAAATGCTTAGATATAACAATTCTCATCACATTAGCTCTTTCAACATTCTTTTAAGCTAATCACCACAACACTTGCAACCTATCTCAGTACATATGCCCACACTATTAACAGAGAACAACGCTCTGTATTGTCTATTTCACACCTGTGGAACAGGGCCAATGTCTACTGCAAACCTGCAGCAGAATGAGGACTCAAGCTTTCCAGCAAATTTATTTACCAAAATCAAAACGCAGCCTCTGATTTCTATTTTGGGAATGGAGGAACGCACTGTTTTCCAACAAACTTGGTCCACTGTCAGCGCCTACACACTGAGAAAGGCCTGCACGTAGAACAAGTGCCAAACAACCAACAGCTATAGAATGCTAAATTCATGACGACAGCATAAATTGTTGCCGGCCAAAATTTCTTGTGGGGGTATCTCAACTTATTCAAATTTCATGGCAAATGTCAAAAACAAATTTCAGAGGGGGAAATAACACTGGCCTGTGCTTAGCTGCTGTAAATATTTTTTCCCAAAGTTTTCATACACTTAATTTCTTCGCAAGATATATTATTCAGTTTTTAGCCTTGGGAAACTTGTTTCTACACAAAGTTTCTAGCATGTTCATCAGTAATACCACCTTTTGAATTCCTACTGAATACAAAGTGCTTAAGTGCTGTCCTAGCTAAAGTCAGAGGAGACAAAAAACCCAGTGAAAGACCTCTTGATTTACTAGTTTTTTGGGGAAGCGGAGAAATTGGATGTAGGAAAAATACACAGAGTGTATAGTACAATTTTAAAAAAAAGTATCAGAGGGAAAATAACTTATAACGCTCTTTCTCCCCAGTAGATTCCTTTCACTTCAGAAATAAACTGTGGTTCTCTGTTAACTGTTACTGTAATATAAAAAGAGCATATCAGCAAGTGTGTGTCTGAACAAATCAAATCCCCTTTCTGGGTTCTGTTCTACCTGGGGGATTATGCCTGCTTGGCTCTCCTCCTGCTTGCCCATCATTGTGTAGGATTTCCCAGCTCCAGTTTGTCCATACGCAAAAATGCATACATTGTAGCCCTCAAAGGCATGCAGCAGCATCTCCTTCCCAATATCATTGTACACACGGCTCTGAGATGCAAAGCAGGGATCTTCAGGCTGAAAAGACATGAAAACAGCATAAATACAGTCTTATCCTATCATTCAAGTAACATTTCAAAAAGCGACTGTTTTTTTTTTCTACTTCTATCTTGTAGGTCGATCCCTTAGCAAGAGGCAAACGTAGCACGTTTTTACACACAGCTTTTTCCCAAGGCAGTACCAGCTGGAGAAGAACAACAATGACAACCCTTGGAGGACCACTCCATCAATGCTGAGGAAACAATCTGCATAAAGAAACCAACCAACCAACTGGAAAAGTTTCATGCAACATCACCAACAAACAAGATTCAGGGTGTTTGGGAAGAGGGAGGCAGGGGGCAGAAAATCAAAAGTAGAGTTCAGAGAGTCAATACAAATGAATAAAGGGCTGGAAGCTACAAAAATCCCACGGTGGCTCGTCTTGACAAGGGCTCTGAAGGGTAGCAGGGGAAAAAGAGAAGCAAAAGTTGCTTAGGTTTATTTTGTTGGGTTTTTTCAAGATCAAAAGATTGTAAACAAATCACTAAAATGACCAAGTTTCTCTTGCAGCTGTCTGATTCCACTGTCTAATCCAAACCAGGTTTCTATTTACAACCTCACTGGTGACTACAAAATCCCTAAGTATGTCAATACATATTTCAAATTAGCAAGTAGCCAAACCAGTCAAGGACAATGTATCAGAACATTTTTCTATGGCTAAACTTAAGTTTAGCAATAAAACTGAAATATAACATTAAATTAAGGAAAGGGGAAAAAAAAAAAAACAGCAATGCTTTAAAGCAATTTAGCCCAGTGATAAAACAAACAAAAACTCTACCGTAGATGCATCCAGCAATAGAAATCTGTATAAGGACAAAGCAAGTTACCACCTTCAAACACTCAATGGAAAAGTTTGTTACATTTTGAAAAGCAGGACCACTGCACATGCAGTGAAAAAATCAGAAGTTAAAGATGTCAAAAAGAATACACTTGCCAGGTCTCAAGGCAAATATAGAACACGTTTGAAACGGAACTTCATGAATTGTAGAAATTAATTGTCCATTTTTTTTAAGTAGTGCATTTCAGGCACTGTACTGATCAGACCCAAACATCCATTTACAAGAGGCAATCCAAGATGCAGCTCCAGGCATGGTACAGGATACAAAAATACTGACAGAAAGTTGTATTCAGCATATATGCTCTATTTTTCTGATGTCCTCTCTTGATCATTAAGGAAAGTCCTTGGTAAAAATACTTGAGAAAATTATCATACTAATGATTATCTACACAGACGTTTTATGTTGCACAAACCAGAAGAGACTGCACAGATAACATATCACTGAAACTTGATTTTGTAGGAGTATGCCACTACATTGTATGTGACTATGTTATTCTTAACGTAGCATTCTCTCTCTTCCTGAAATTGGATTTTAAAGTGGATTTTAACATAACTTGCTCCTAAAATCAGGACAAATGCAGCTGTGCTAACATTCTGATGTTGGGATCAAGGTTTTATCAGACCACTTCTTTTCCTTGATGCTGCTTATCTGCTAGTTTTCAGGAATTATGCTCACAATGTTTGTCTGACCAATCCTGTAATCTACTTGCATGGCTGCTCTGGAAGATTCAGTAAAGAAGCTGCACAAATCCAAGTTTTTCATCATGAAAACAATCTTGTTGGCCACAAATCTGCTCAGAAATATTAAGTCTTATTTGCACCATCCAAGTTACTAAAATTAATCTTAGAGAAATGCATTATCACTTCTTTCTATATCTTTTGAGAAAATAAGGCAGGGGAGGGGTAGATGGCAGAATAACACAGTTCTGCTGTAGAACAATTAGTGGAAGTCAGCAAGACCTTAGCACCAATTCACAGGAGGGTGGGGCAGAGGAGCTAGATGAAGAGTTTATTGCTTTTGCAGCTAATCGGAACCATGGATCACTACTCTGTCTTTTCCAGATATGCCAAGGGAACCCAGACCACATCTCTCCTTGAACTGTAAGAACTCAAGCAACTTTCACGTGTCTAAGAGCAAAACTGAATTAACTGTGGTTTACATGCATCCTTAAAATATTTAGAAAAGAACATTGTTTGATAGCATTTTCAGTAATCTTTCAAGTATTTACAACTTGTTATCAAACTCCAGCTCAGCATTCTGCTCTCCCCCAAACAGGAAAAGACAACGTACAATGGCAGGTTTTTAACCTGAATGAGGGTGAGAGACAGTGCAGAAACATCTGACAGGGATGGTGTGATCAGAAGAAAATGCAGTTAAATCAAGACAGTCAACGCACAAAAAAAAACCCAACCAAACTCAACCACAAAACAGTTTTCTTGTAAAAGAACTTACCGATGTGTGGGACCAGTAAGAGTAGTCAAAGCTGAAGGACTTTGGTGCTTCCTTAGGATTCTTTGGGTTGATAATACCTACAGGAAATAAAATTCAAACTCTTAGCTAACTTGCCATTTAGGAGTACAATTAATGAGCTTGCTGACCCTGAACTTAATCTGTGAATCTGCATATTCACAGAGTTGCCACACTGCACAGGAGTAATGAGACTGAAGTAATAGACTCACAGCTTCCTAACACTCTATTTCTGTAGGCCTTATTTGAAATAAGAAAAAAAATTCCTAGAAGGAATGCTGCTGCTAAACAAAATTCTTCTGTTGGACAGAAAGCCACAAGTAGGTCACCCTGGTCCTTTGGCTTCAGAATGGGACAGGCTTTTAGATGTTGAAGGGTATTAGCAAGAAGGAAGATCCAAAACACAAAGAGTTCAAGAATCCCTGGTGATTTCATAGCAGCACAACTCAAGTCTATTTTGAAATACATGTTACACAGTACAAGAGCTCACTGCAGAAGGATTTTCTTTAAGAAGCTCAGTATTTTCAGGGCATGGAAGAAGACATGAAAAAAACTGGACCTACAGACATTTCAGGGATTATCTGCATAGTTTATTTCAATGTTCTTTCACATGCCTAAAGCCTACAGACAGATTTTTAACAGGATGACATTAATTCAACCAACCAAATTACTGGTAAATGTTCTTAGTGTATACAGCCACTGAATCCCACAGTGACCCCCAACCAACTTACGTACTTTTTCTCTTTGGAACTTCTGTATAATATATGATGGCCCTACGACAAAGTTCACACACACACACACACTCACACACACACAAAGCCAGAATGAAAAAATGCTTGCCTTCAGTTCCTATGTTATAGCCTTTATAAATCCCATTCAAAAAGCTGACCTCTAATTGCCTTCTCAGGTCTTGCAATCCTTGACTTCATTTTCTTCCCAATGTATTCATATACAAGAATCGAAGAACCTTCAGGTTGAGTTCAGTCACTGAACACTTGACAAGTACCAGAATAAACATGTTTTTCAAAAAAACCCTGTTTTCTCTTCATATCAGCACATCTGTAAATTTTACGCTCTTTTCCTTTTCTCAGGTCCTCTAATTCTTTCAATATTTGCCCCACGCATGCACATTCCCCACAATTACTGAAAGCTCTTCCAAATACCTTTTAGGTTGTTGGGTTTGGTTTGTTCGGTTTTTTGTTCTGTTTGGGTTTTTTTGTTTGTTTGTTTTTTCTTTCCCAGCAACAAAACAGCTTCCTATAACCTTTGCCTGGGGCGGGGAGTAATATGCAACGGATTCAGCTGTCATTTTAATGGCATACGGAACATCTGTAGTTTATGTATTCCAAGGAGGGTAATTTATAAGCACAGCTCTTGGTGCCGAAGTGAATCTCTACTGCTTTCTTCTTTTCAGTATTACAGTGCTGGAAATACTTAAATCTATTACTTCCAGCAGCTGTTTTCAACACCATCTGTGTAAGTAAGGACTGTAAAAAGGCATACTCTTTAGGGTATCAAAATTAGATGAAACACCTTAGATTTACACATACCCATCTGCACCTAAAGCAGCAATCTGCCTTTGGGAGTGATACACTAATTATGATACATGCAAACAAAATCTACAAAGAAAGAAGCTACACAAAGGTGGTAACAGTCTTCCTAGGGATGATTTACATCCCGATACCAGTCATCCTAAACAAAGGATGCTTATTTCTCACATATTCATGCCAGTTAGGCTATGCTTTGGGAGACTTTTTTGGGGAGACTTTTGGGGGCTTCTGGGGGCTTCTCCCTTTCCTTCTGTGATAAATAAAAATTCTAAGACCCACAACTCTTACTATTTCAAACATGAACTTAACATCATGTTGCACCAAAATCTCTGAAAATGTGGTTACAGCATCCCCATTAAAATTAAATCACTCCTCTACCAGATGCTGTGTCCCTGAGCAGGGCTATTGTCCAAAACTACAGTGTGGAGAAAAGATCACTGTCTGGATTGCAAATAGCAACAGTTGCTACTCCGTTTCTTGTGGCCAACTCCATTTCACTTGGATGCACCTTGTGCTGACATTCTTGCCTTATAAAAGCTGACAGACATGCAAAGCCAATGAATAATATGCCTTGCCCCAGTACAGTATCAAATGGCAAAAACGCTTGTGGCTTTGGATAGCAACATGGGCATCAACACATAACAAACTGGTAACCTAAGCAATCATATATGGCTTCAGTTTCCCTTTACTAGTTTTGACCAAACAGCAGTACATCTACAGCACACACTATTAAACCAGTTCTAAAGTTAAAGTGAACAACTAACAGATCCTAGAAGACAACTCCCCTGCCCCAAATTTAAACCAGTTCTCTCCTTTCAGTGTATTCCAGACTGCTACGATCCAACAACTTCTCATTTCTTGTTCAATTATTTAAGATCAAAGCTCTGAAAGGTAAGAAAGAAGTAATGCCTTGTACCCAGAAGTTCCTACCCAAAAAAGCAGTACAAATAAAAACCAATTTCCACATTAGTTCAATGTAACAACCACTGGGGGTGAACATAATTTTCTTCAATTGTTTTGGGCTATAAATTCAAGGGAAAGTGATCTAACCATTAAAAGCAGAAAAAAGCAGTAATAAATAGAACCCATTCCTATGTACAAGAACCTATTTCTATGTACTGTATAAAACAATTCTAAGCAGATATATGAAAAAATGTACTGCCAGCACCTCTCCTGACAATATACATTCTGTTGCTTAATCTCAACAGCAAATCATTTTAACCCAAACTCTTGATACTACTCTTGTGAGAGGAGTCAGGGCTAAGGAAAGGGAAGAACAACTACCTTTATTGGTACCTTGCATTTGCAACATTGTCCTGGAAATAGGAAACTCCTAGCCCAGCAAACTGTGAAGACAATCAAGACAAGCAGAAGCCTAGCTACATCTTTGCTGACAAAGAAACACATTTTTAACCATAATTTAAAAACATGCATTGGTTACCCCAATGTCACATCAGTGCAGTTTTACTTTAAGGTGCAATTGCAATCACAAAAGAGAGCTTTGATCTCACTTATTTACCTCATGGCATGACTGATTTGTCTCCTCTTAGAATCAACAGTGAAATAGCAAGTATTCATCGTTTTTTTCCTCTTTCATTTTTATATTGTTGTTTATAAGCAAAAAGGACATTTCTCTTGGCCAAGGCAAAGCTGCACTTGGTCTCTCCAAGGAAACAAGAGTTAAATTGCCTTCTAAGATTCCACTTAAAAACAGAATAAGCAGCCCAAATTTCAGTATTATTCAAAACCAGCTTTGATGTGTAAAAACACGCTTCCCATTAATTGTTTTTTAAAAAAAAACCCTAAAAATCTCTAGGAAAAGTCCACCACTTCCAAAAAGAAAGCAAAGAAGCTAAACTTTTAATCAGAAGAATAGCTAGTTTTTCCACTCAGCTCGCTGTGCATAAAGGCACATTGACCACTCGTGAAAGATGATATCTAGCTGTGCAACAGGCTTAGTGTCTGGGAAGGCACTACAAGCTTGCCATTACAGCTTCAGCCTACTTGCTTCAAGCTTAAATTTGATCAATCACATTTGTGAAGAGTCAAATTCAGGCGCCATGATTTATGCAAGATGCCCCCTTTCTTTTTAAAAGCCATTTTATTATTATTGTTATTTTCTTCGACAGGCTTTCCTCAGCTCCTTCACACTAAGTTCCATGTCCAGCTCACTATTTTGAAAACTACTTTCTAGGATGCATGTTTTTGCAAAGCATATCTTGAGAAGCATTTATCAGGAGAGGGAGATTAACAGGCAAGAAGGCAGCTCTGTCAGAGGCTGGGAATGCAGCTGCCTAGCCAAAACCCTCCACTGCAGCAAGAACGGGTCAGAGAAAACCTCCTGGCTGCCAGGAACTCTGCATGCTGTCCCTCATTACTGTGATCCAGTCACAGTCTTTTCACTCAGCTTCTAGTCCAAGCCTGAAGTCTATTTATGCCCATTCCTGTTTCTTACAGTCTACATCCTCCATTTTCAGAATCACTGGTTTAACAGAATTCTCAGTCTGTCTACAAATGAATCCAGGAGAGCTGACTGATTGAGAAAATGTAAGATTACAACCTCAACGGATTTCAATCGGACTGAAACCCTCTTCATTTGGAACACTGAACACCAAGTGGGTAGCTACTAGCATCGGTCATGTCTGATGTAGTCCGAGTTTGAACCAAGTGATCAGGTACATAATAATGTGAGATAAGACACCTGAAAGAAGACGGTGAGGCAGCTAAGAAACCAGGAATTCAAGCTGAAGTAACTGACCTACCTTGAAGGTGTCTATTGCACCAAACATCTTCTTTGGAGGAACAAGCAAATCCATGAAATCTAGCTACTTTAAAGGAAGCTAATGGATATGTCTGGAGAAATTAAAAGACTTCTTATAGTACAGGTAAGCTTTATCCTATAAGTTCATATGCCAAATTGGAGGAAAAAAAAAAAAAAGGAACGATCATGCAGAAAATAAGACTTGAGTTGGCAACATTGATTTTATGTACCATGTTATTCAGCAAGCTGTGTTTTCAGCTGAACAAGGAAACTAATAGAATTAAAAAAGTAAGAGGACTGTTAACCAGTGTCTCCAATACCCACAAGAACACTAAAAGCTTTTCAGTTATTTTGTTTGTTTGTTTTTTAAACCATGCAAGGCCAAGATGAATTGTATTAGTGAATCATGAAATAGGTCGTCATCTATCTCCTCTCACCACAGCAGACTCACGGCATGGTACGCAAGCTAATGGTTTAATTACAGAGCCTCAGGAAATGAGAAAGGCAATAAGGCAGACGATCACAGCAGGAACACATTAATGGCCTTTTTATCTTACAGAATAAATTTGTTTATCTGCTATTTCAAAGGTCCAATGTGGCAATTAACTCTTCTGTTTGCAAACTGACACTAACGCTTTGTGCTGCAGCTATAATTAGTTACCATCAGCATGGCATCGTAGCAACTTTGAATGTTGGAGTTAGCCTAAGCAGCCAGTTTCTGAGAAATTCAATCCCTTTTTCAGGCCCCTTGCTTCACCAAGAGCCAACTTCTTAGGTCATGTGGAATCTTTCAGCTTTCCACAAGTTAAGGTTTCTGCATCAAACAGAAACTGGAAGGGATATTTTACAAAATCACCATCTCCTATACCATTGCTACTGAAAAAGGTTACACACAACTCGGAAACATGGAAAGGATGAAACAAGTTGAAGATCCTATTTTCCTACTGCAGTGTCTAAAAATTCCTCTGGGATCAAAGCAGCAACCACAGTTTGGGTTAACATCCATCATTTACTTTGGAATGGAAGGCTGAGAAAAAGGCATGGGAATATTCATGTTTTAAAAATATACTCTACAAATTCTTGATTTGGTTGAGGAAGATAAAGAAAAAGAATCATATGGGCATTTATTTGAATTATGAATTTCCAGAAATTTTGAATAATATGCTTCACCTTAAGACATAATATTTATATCAGTTTTCTACCTTGGTAAGCAAATAGAACAAGTAGAAGTAATTACATGTCATAAATTGATATAAAATTCAAATAAAAGTGCACTGCGTAAACAGCTATGCAGCATGACCATTTAATTTGAAGCAGTTCATTTAATACCCACTGCCATCCCAACCTAGACACACAGCTTGCATTTTAAAAGCTTATTTCTCCTTACAGTTAAATAGTAAGCCATACCACGTATTCTCTGAAGTTCAAATCATTTAAACAATTCTTTTTAGCTGCTTAGCTGTTTAAGTTTGGTGGGGTTTTTCTGATACCTGTAACTACAAACATATGACTTTATGCATCACTGACCAAAAGGTAAGGAAACCAACAGTTTTAAAACAAATTTCTTCACACCAAATAATCTAAGATTTTGCATCATTACGTAAGACCCACATACTTTAACTAACTAGTCCTTGTATAGGAGAAGTATATAGTAGGAGCAGTACAGCCTAATAAAAGACAGGGAGAAAGCACGACCACAATCAATGAAGGAATTATCATTTTAGATGTGCTGTTATCAACAGTAAGAAACCAATCTCCACAAAACATTTGGATTTTAATATGCCCTTACTTCAACAGACAACTTCATTTCTTGGCATAAGGTACTTCCACAGTCCATCCTACTTGTTCCTTAATTAACATTTTTCATACCATCTACCATCTGCTTTATCAGCTAGCACAAAAATAACATACACTTTCAACTTTTCAAATCTATGAGATCAAATTCATGGCTAGTTTTCAATTTTAGCAAAAACTGCTAGCAAACTTTGAAAGACCACTTCACTATTGAAACGGTACCCATATATTTTGTAATACGTATTATTTTGCATTTCGTCATTTTGGACATCCGAACTTTTTTGCCTTACAATCCAATCTTGATTTGTTGAAACTGAAATTCAAAAAGCACACCTCAAATACACACTTTATTTTACAACTATAACCAGACCGTGGAGCCCAACAGAGCTGATGCAAAGTTACAGTCTTCTAGGATACTTTCAACTGGAAGCAGCGTTCTCTGTGTTCTCACCCCTTCCTAAACATATACACAAACATATTGCCACTTCAAACCTTCATTTCTGGATTTACACTTCCATTCTCCATTAAAACTAACCAAGTAAACAGACAGTGGGAAACATACAGGGGGGTGGGAGGGTGGATAAAAAGGGGGAAAAAAAAAAGCAAGCAAACTTGGCCAAGATCAGTCCCCTCATTCCACTCCTGTCTACTCAGCCATATATATATTTTTGCAGGCACAAAGAATGACCAAAACTACTTCTTAAGCACATAAATCTCTTGTCAGATTATGGCACTGAATTTGCAGTCCAAACCTAATCTGTTTTCATCCCAGTCAGCATTGCTCCTCAGCATGTCACAAATTTTGCAGGTTAGAAATTATCTGCAGTTCAGTATCTGGGGCTACAATCAAATCTTTCTAATAATTTCTTGGAACAGAGAGACAGAACGCAAAGCACACAACAGGTAAGAATTGAAATTATTCTCTTATCCCTCATTGCATTTAAAGTCAAGTCACTAGATTCAATAGCTCCACCTCTGTTAGCTATCAGTGTCATATTACAGGGCATTCTGCCATGACACATGCCACATATTAGTCACTGTAGGGTGCTCCAGTGAAGAAGTGGCTAACTGCAGTTTGCCCTTCAGATAAACACCAGCAGACAGAATTAACTTGGGCTAAATCCTAGGATTAGCTGATATACAGTCTGTGCTGGGGCAGGAGGAGACAGACTGATAGATTTAAAAAAAACAAAACAAAACAAAAACAACAACAAAAAAACAAACAAACAACAAAAAAACCCACCCCACCAAAACCAAAACACAAACACAAACCCCTCAAACAAACTATCAATTCCCAATCAGAAATAAAACCCAGTAATGGTGAAAGTCAGGTATGGAACTGGAGAAACTTCCATCATTCGTGCAATACAGCCTGCTCTGTCATTTACATCTTCCATTCCCATATTGCTACCACATCTCAGGATGCTGAAGGCACAAAGCCTCTTTAATTTCTACATATGAAATAAAATTAGATTTCACCTCACAAAAGAGGCTTCACACCAGCCTCAACAATTCTCCTAGTGGCAGCAGTTACCTACACAGAGCACACACTCCTAACAAATGCCAACACATACTAAGAGATAACAGCTAGCATAAAAGGCACTGTCCTGTCTTCACTTTTGTTCTCATTAATCACTGGTAAAGGAATAGGCAGAAATTTTCAAAAGACATGCTAGTCTAGACAGACCTTTGGAAGGGGTAACATTCAGGGAAACAAATACCAAATTCATTTCTCTGCCTTCTTCAAACTCTACTTGAGTCAATATAAGCAATAGTTTTATTTTATGATGTCTCAACAATCAATTTAACCAATATAAAAGATCTGGGGCTTTCGGAACTGACTCCACAAGACCAAATTAACATTAAATATACAGTCTCTTAAAATGCATGAGTCTGGAAAATATATCTGCGCCATCTGTAGACTGGAATGACAACAATGAGAACATGTTCGTTACTGAGAGCAGGGTGGAGCAGGCATTCTTTATTTGTTGGAACGTGAGTAACACGCCAAAGACACGTTTAATACAGGCTTCTTTCCTAGGCATACATTGCAATCAGATATATGGCTATACTGTTTTTATAAGACAGACTTTCAGGGTTGTTATTATAAGAGATAAATGAAGGGAAATGGACACTTCCAGCTTGTAAAGCAGTGCTTGCTTTTCAAAGCATTGTTTGCATTTTTCAAATCATTAAAAGGGAAGGAAACCAAGTAGAAGCTAAGAACAGCTCATTTGGAATTCAACCGGATTCTCTCCCCACTGTGGAATTTCAATCCTGTACTGGGAGAAAGGTTGGATGGGGGAGGGAGTTAGGCTCAATAGCACCAGAGCAAGGCAAATGCTTGCTCACAGAAGCTGCTAGAAAGCCGCTCTCATCCTCAGCTGCTCTTACAGATCCAAGTGCTATAAATACCATCTCTACAGCTGGTGTTCTTGGAGAACAGCATGCCAGCAGGCTTTGCACCAAGTGGGAGCTAGTCGAACCATACTGTTCTACCTATCTGAAAAGCTGAACCAAAACCATTCCAAAACTTCCACTGTCAACTGATTACCTGAAAATGTCCTACTGCAGAAGATGCATGTCAGGTCTACGTGTGTAGTTGGCTAAGCACTTGGAGTTGAGGTGAATTCTTTCCTCACACATTTTCTGCTTCAGGGCAGATAAAACAATATCTCCTTTCACCCTCTGCTCTTACTTGACTACATCTCCAAGAGCCAATGGCCTTCACCAAAGGCCATTTTGACCTTCAGACACATGCCAGCACTACATAAAGAGGACATCACGTAGCGCTGGAACCCTGGGTAGTCAGTTCTGCCAGCCTCAATATCTTAGAGGATTCATGTAGTGAAAATATCCAATTCTTAAAGTAGTTCCCATTGACAATTTGCATTTTCTTTACTTATACTTGCACACTGAAAGGTGGCACATTATTTAAGCATTTGATAAAAAGAATCATCTCTAAGGCCCTAGTTCTCTGTCAGTGGGCACTACTTCTGAAGGGGCAGTATCTCACACGGTTTACAACAACCACTGACAGAAAACTTTTCTGGTTTCATTAGCAATACTCTCTCTCACTACTATAGCTCTATACTAACTCCATAATAGTTTTTTAAATGTAGTCCAACTGCATTTAACATTAGCTGGAACATCCTAGCCATCCCACGGTCTTCCTCCAGGCCCATTATTTGTACCTCTAACATTTAAAAATCATTAAACGTTCATCTTCTCCCACCTCCCCGAAGTCATCTTCCAAAATAGATTTTTTCTTTTTTTTTTTTTTTAAACAGTGTACAGAATTAACACTTCTCAAGTTATTTTTATACAATCATGAGTAAGGCTTTAGATGGAAAAAAAAGCATGTAAAAAAATTCCACGTTTTTGTTCTTCTCCAAAAAAATATTCAAGACTTGTAACAAAACGTATGAACTGCCAATACTGTAGGGCATTCAGAGACAGTGATTAAGACAGACTTATGGACAAGCAACAGAAATCCCCAACCCTGCAAAACACAGAGAGCTTTAATGTTCATATGTAGAGTCTTTGCTTGTTGTCTGCATTCAGCATTACCTCTGTTACCATTTTATGACTCTCACTCCTAGAACGACCCAGTACTATGAGAAAAAAACTGAAGCAGCAAGAACCACTCCCCACCAAACTCCACTCCTGGAACAACTATTTAGAGAATAGCAATTGCTTCCATTTTCTGTTTGACACAAACTTGCATTCAAGACTTCTCTTGCCTGTCACACGACTTGCAACAAATGTCGTAACTGGTAGCAGGACAGTCATTAGAAGAACTTGGGTAACCTCTACTATTGTGACTTCTTTGACTTGTCTTTCAAACTAGTTCCCAATTCAGCCTCAACTGCAAGACAATTCACACATCCTCCACATGACACACAATTTATATTCCCATAAAATGGCCTGTTTTGATAACACATCTACCATGAATGCAATGTAGTATTAACATATTGGACAAGCATTCATTTAGTTTTAACCACAGTTATGAGGATTTACAGACCAGAAAATCAGGGTAGGGTTAAGTGACTTTCCTCCACTGCTGTTTATCTTCCCAAGACAATCTCATCATGCAAGATACAAGCAAAAAAACTGGAAACACTTAAGAGAAGAAAAAAGAAGAAAAAAGAAGAAAAAAGAAGAAAAAAAGAAGAAAAAAGAAGAAAAAAGAAGAAAAAAGAAGAAAAAAGAAGAAAAAAGAAGAAAAAAGAAGAAAAAAGAAGAAAAAAGAAGAAAAAAGAAGAAAAAAGAAGAAAAAAGAAGAAAAAAGAAGAAAAAAGAAGACCAAGCTCTATGTGGTAAAAACACTACACAAGACATGCTTTAAGAACCAATGCTTTTTGGCAGGCACTAGTCATCAGAAATGAGGTATGCTTATTTTTTTGAGACACCTAAATTATTCATTTTCAGAAGACAGACTGAGAGTCAACACTTAAATCTATCTACAAGAATGAATCCTCCCACCTATTCCATACTTTCATTGAAAATGCATCATCAAGAGAAAAAAAAAAAAATCAAAAGTTATTAGGTAAGACAACTACAACAAACTCTTTTGCTTACATTTTCTACCTATGTAGCATAGGCTACATAAATTCCCATTACTTAACTATCTACATGTACTCAGTGCTAGTCTAAATACAAGCCAGTTTCTTATATGGACTTTTCTCACCAGTAATTTAGACCAAAGATTATTTCAATGATACAAGTTCCTTTGTGAAACCATCCAAGCCATGCTTACAGAATACTACTGGAGAAAAAAAACACCCCAAACTTCTTATTGTCCTGAAGGCATGCACACACAATGGGGTTTCTTTACCATTCAGCGTGTCTTTTCATTAAGAAAACAGTTAAAAATTAGATCAGAGAGAAAAAGATCAGCAAGCCATACTTCCCCAACACCCCCCTCCTTTAGGATTAAGTTTCTTTGAAAGAGGTTACTACTTTTTAGAGCTACATAACAATGAAAAAGGCAAAATTTAACAATATCTGCTGTCATTGTATACCAATAAAGTACTGGCTAAATTACTGATGGGCCAATTACCTTGCTATATGAACCTTTCAGTAGTTTTGACTTTTGTATTATTTTTCAAATATCAGCAATTTTAGTATTATATTTCAAATATCACTGATTTAGACAAACATGCCATAAATCAAAAGCCTTTGAAGTTTAGTCCTGCTTTCTCACCCATTTTTATTTTGCTCCAGAACAACTGCATAAAGCAGGACACATCTTAAAAGAAAAAAAAAAGAAATTAAGGAAAAAACCTAAACAGAAAAGGAACTCAAATTAGATGTTTATTAACTTTTTTTAGACCAGAGGTTTATAAACCTTAGAGAGAAAAAAAAAAAAACAACCTTCAGAAGAAAATACTTTTTTCCTCAACCTCTACAAATTAACTCCAGAATGCCTTACGAAGTTTTTCTGATGCCAAGGATGCCTGCTTGAGAACCTAACTGCCATATGTCTACAGCAGCAGCTGTGACTATTGTTACTGGCAGATGGGACTGCTCCACTGTGCCTATTTTCATTAAACATCCAATACCTTAAGCAGTCCACAAAAGAACCCACATTACCAAGCCACAGAGACTATTACTGAGTTAAAATCCAAACAAGGTAATTTTCAGTCCTAACCCGAGGATCCAGTTGCACTTGTATCTTTCAAGATAATCTAGACTGTGCAGGTGCATTTCTACACTAACGTGGTTTATGGCAAACCAGAACACACAATAATCTCAGATGAACTATAGTTTGAGAACTTTGTGTTAGTCCGGCACCGGCACCCACAAGATGCTAAAAGCTATTTCCATTTATCTAGTGCACAATTAATGCAACATCAATTGCAGAGGACGTATTCCAAGTAGGATACTTCCTTATTTCCCTGCTTCATTAGTTTACTTTTCTACATACTTATTTAGCTTTTTAGAACAACAAGCTAGCTGGACTCTTTGCTAGTGATAAATATCTAAATGCTGTCTTGTAGCTACTAGCTTGAACCTCTGCTTCATTGTCATTTGTTTTTATTTATGCATTATTTATTTACAGACAGGATTATCAAATCACTTCCACAAAAAAAAACCCAAACAAACAAAACCCAGAAAAAACACAACACTATGTAAGTCTTTAGGCACAGAATAGCTTAGCTTTTCATTTCAATAATCCAAGGCAGCAGCTGCCAACATTATTTATATTTGTTATATTTCAAAAGCTGATATAAGAATGAGTACAAGAACTACTGACACCCAAAATACTCTTAGGTCTATAGCTCACCTTTCACCCCATGTATTATACAGCAGAATCTTTTTCCCACTCGCCACAAAAACAGTAATTAATGAAGTGGACAGGAAGTAAGTAATTAATACATTGTGGGTAAGATGCATTGGTGTAAATCATTCCAAACAAAAAAAATGTGAAAAAGCAGGAGTTAAAGACAAAACAAATTCAATCAAGATATGCTGACAACCATGATCTATTCTTGAATTACTCATTTCAAAAAGCTGCTTGTGAGTTTGACCTACAGCACGATAAACCACCTATCCAGTAATTTAAAGAAAGATAAATTTTCAAATGTATTTAAAGACCAACAAAATTAAACAACGTTATCTCAGAGGAAAAGACAAAAGTGTTATTTCAGACGTTTCAGTCTGTTTCAGTATTAGCTGGGATTTTATCAATAAACCACCACCATCACAAAAAGCAACTTAAAAGTCCACTGATGCCAAGTTTCACTTGAAAATATTCTGTAATAAGCAGAATATGAAACAAAGAATATACTAGGCAGCATCAAGCTAACCGATAGTAAGGACTGCTAACAGAGGGATCACCCTAGGGAATTAATTGTCAATATGAAAAGTCCTCAGAGCCCACTAACTTTTCTCTTCTCTCACCAGGAACCCTAGCATGGCTGACAACACTTTGGGCAATGCTACAAACACAGCTATACTGTGCCTAGTCCTGAGCGGGTATGCGCACATGAGACTTACAGGCATATGTTCATTCTACTAGTGACCTCTGTACAATGGACAATATAGATATGCTCTTCAGAGCATAACTCCAAATGAAAACAAAACATTTAGGTCAATTGAATCCACTTGCACATCAGGTGCTTTTGAAAACAAATCTTGTGTCTTAAGATCGTTTCCAACTGATAATAATAAAAACAACTATGGTCTTTTCTTAAATTAATCCCACTCAGTCACTCTTTTGGTAGGGTTTTTTGATTAGTAATTTGATGGTGACATTACCTCTTCTTTGGAAAGCATTTTGCATTCCCAAATTAACTTAAGTAGTAGGATTTTGCAGGTTCTAACTTCTCCTGTCTTTAAGAATTCCTCTATTATCTTCTATTCTCCTACCCCCTCTTCTCCCATCTCCACTGAAGAACTTTTGGCAATATCATTTAAATGGATACCATCTGCAATTAGATAAGATCTGAGTAGCACAGGCCTTCTGCCAAAATAGCAGCCCTTTAATGCAGTCAGCACATGTGACTTCAGCTGGACTGCAGAATTTGATTTTTGCAACATATATTTTAAAAACATAAAGACTGACAATTCTTTAAGTGCAAGATACTGTATTACTGCAGATCAATACCTTTGTGACCATAAAGGGGAAAAAAAATTTAGTCTTGTCATCTTAGTATAGTAGAAGGGGAAAAAAAAAAAAAAAAAAAAAGACAATATGTTTCAAGTACCGATTTCAAAATTCACATATTTTGCGTTCTTCCAACAGAAAAATAGAAGTCCCAAGTACTCACAGTAAGTGCTCTTAACATTGTGCATTAAGGACCTTTGTAAGAACTCCCTGAGGTTAAGACATATATAGAACTGTATTCAGCTACATCGTCATTTTTAAACACTGAGAAATTATAAAGACGAAGATCTACTATGGATCTTGACTAAAGGCCTTGATCTTCCACAAGGAAATAACATAAAAGCCAGATAGGATAACAAGTTAATTCTGTAGGAAACCTCAAGTTCACAACAAAACTACACTTGTTTTGCTTCTAAGCCAAAGTTAAACTGTGTGACAAAATTGAGAATAAGCTTTCTAACCCAGGAGGATGTTTTGTTTTGCTGGCAAGCCCAATGTGAATGATGGGCAGTCCCAAAAGCTGTAAACAGCCAAATTCACACAAAAACTGACAAACAAAAGCAGCGTGTCAGGCAACAACCCTGGTGGCATTCGGACTTCAGGAACATACTTCATTATGGATGTCAAAAAATGCTCCTTTTTTCAGATATTCATTAAAAAAAACTATAAATGGAGTACACCTATGATACACTTTATTATCTATATCTCTACACCATTTTCCTTAAAATAATCCTAAGCACTTAGCCTCAGTTTCACTCTAATGTAGCCTCTGCCTATATCAGCCAATACATTTACAAAACACGAGACCTGGACAAAGTTTAAACTCAGGACACACAAAGTATTCGTAGAATAGCTTGGCCAATCAATACATAAAGAATTAACATTCAACTAACAGTCAAAATCCCTTCTTAGCTATCAGACTTCACACTGTCTATCCTGTTCATCACAACAGTCCATTAGGCTTTAATTCCGAGATAAGGGAACTTTAACTGTCTTGGAGGCTTAAAATAGTCACTACCCAAGATATCACCAGCCTCTCAGACTTGCCTCCTGTCAACTTGACTTCTCAGAGGCAAGACATCTAAGCTTTGATCCTTTCACTGGCACATTTGAAGGTATGAAACAGGAACTCCACAGGCTAGAATTACTACTGAATTCCCTTTATTTTGAAATTGTGGCATCAGATATGAGAGTCAGATACATTAATGTCACTTTCTGTAGTCAGCTTTTAGCCAACAAGTTCAGACCTTAATAATAAGGAGCTCAATAATATAACTGTGAGGCTGCAAAGACTGAGGGATCACGAAGAACGAACCCTTGGCAGAAATAGCAACAGTACTTATGCCCCCAAATCTGACATGTAACCTAAAAGCATACCAGAAGAATTTCAGCTTTAAGTTACATATCAGACAACTTGTTAGGAAGATTCTTTGGAGAAAAGATTTCTGCTCAGGTTTTCTTCCCCACCAAACAATGCCTTATTCATATACTTTATTATATGATAATATAATCATATTCTTCTGTTCAATGAGTAAAATTACTCCTCTGTCTACTGCTTTCCTCTGTATTTCTCCTCTAAGAGGGAAATACAGGGAAAAAATAGCCCGCAGACTGTAAGAACATGTAACTATTGCAACTGATGATTCCTTTCCCACAGTCTGTAATGGCCCCTGATGACTTAAACTTGACCATCTGTCATATCACACATCTTGTATCAGAGCCACAGGACTCAAATAGAAGGCTACAGATTAGAACATTTCCAGAGCACAAAATATAGCAAAAGCTGTAAAGAAATTTCCAACTAGATAAATCAGGAAGTATTTTTCTCCTCTTGAAAGCCAATGCAGTTTCTTGAAAATGTTAAGTGCCTTTGCAGTGCAGCTCTAGTGTTCAGAAACAGAACCAGTGTCTTTTGTCTACACCACATTTCAAACTTAGACAGATTGATCACCCTTGTCGTTGTACTACAAACAAGCTGTTTCCACAGGTTCCTGGAGTTCAAAAATATTAGGCGTCTAAAATTATAGCTGTCATGTCATGACAGCAGCAAGAAAACCTATTACAGTGGCACCCAGTAGTGCTGCTGTAGTTCAGAGCTTGGTGGCATTTCCATAACAAATGCCATCTAATGGAGTCTATAGTTCTTCCATTCTACACTGGTTTGGTCTGAAAGTTGGCAGGCATCATTGGGATACAAGCACCTGTTTCTACATGAGATGACTTCTGAACATGCCCCTCATTTTAAATGGAAATTTTGAAACCCAACTAAGAAAAAAGTTTCTTCAGGTAATATTCCACATAAGGTCTGAAGATAAGAATTTACTGCACTGAAAAGCAAGCTCTCTTCTGTGTGATGCCTCTCTTCCAGTGAAAACGTAAACATTGTATATAATTTAAGTGAGCACAACCAGGACTTAAATTCCATTGCAGAAGCAGGCTCAAGTACAATCTTGGCTAAAAAAAAGGGAGGAGCCCGTATGAAACCTCCTTTGTATTAACAAACATGAGTAAATACTCAAGTAATCAGCCAGTGAAGTAACTCAGTGCTTTTGGAGTGTTACTTCCTACAGCTACAGACAAGATGACTCTACTTGATTACCTAACAATGAAAAACTACCGTAAGAGCAGCAGTTTATAGGTATAGTTATTCATCTACACAACCAACGACACTGCAGCAAATGGTATTAACACTGCCTTGACCTTAAGAAGCATGTAACAACAACAACAAAAAAAAACCACAAAAAACAAACAAACAAACAAAAAATCAATCAATCAATAAATGGTGTGCCCATATTCAGTTTCCCATAGAAGAGTCTCCTCCTCCAAATCAGACCCACAATAATTATTTAAGAACCCTAACACTTCTAATCGGTTAGAAAATAACATGACTTTATGTAGTCTGTTATTTTGCCGTCATTTGGACATCTAATCTGGAAAGCATAAAACTTGACATCCTTTTCCCCTCAGCTTTCTCACTCAAATTACACTCCTAAACAAAGGCACAGACTACAGAATAAGCACACCAAGAACTAAAGCACCAGACCCAAGCAGTGAGTTATACCACAGCCATTATCATGTGGTGGTCTGCAACGTATCCCTGTATCTGTCAGTCCAAATGATCATCCCACACACTGAAGTTAACAAAAAGATTTCACTTCGGTATTCTAATTCTTCTATAGATTTCTCAACTCACCACAATCAAACACCATAAACAAGTGCATTCAAAATCAAGATACCTGTGATTTTGACTTTCTAGTCAAATTCAGAGACAATCTAGTTTGTAATGACAACCTCAGAAGAGAAGACTCCCTAAGAGAGTAATTCTAGATGATATAACGTACACAGTTTAGTCTGACAAAAAAGAGAGGATTAAGTAGGAAGGGAGAGGAGAAAGAAAGACTCCCTTACGAGATTAAAATAAACTTACTGGTTGAATTGCCTTGCATCTGGATGATACATTTGGATTCTTTGCTGGTTTCTCGGGAATTGAAGGGCCGGACCCGAACAGCCACCTTCACTGAAGCCCCCGACATTCTGGTTGCTTGTAGTGCAGTCAAGAAATTGAAAGTGAAGGGGTCAAGAGTGTTTCAAGTTATCCTTCTTCTTGGTGTTTTCTAAAGAGAAAAATACAATTTAGTTATTTACAGCTGTTGTATTCAAGATGTTCATAAAATTAGGGAGGGTCAAGTTGTTTGGTAACTTCAATTTCTACTTCGCAATCACCCCCCCCCCCCCCACCCCAAAGCTTGTCACTTCAAAGACAGAACTTAATAGCACCTGTACACTGTCTCCCTAGTCAAAAGTTTCTCTCATCTGAAGCAGTTCTTTTGAAGTGTACAAATGTATTTGTTTTCATTACTTGGTTTTCTTCCCAGAAAGTAGGGATGCCAATACCAAAATGAAGATCTGGTTGCAACATGTGTTAGGCTTAACCTAACAAAGATAATTTTAGCAGTAAAGATACAGCTACTTGGATTTCAGCATGAGCTAACTACCATATACTACATACGTATCTAGGTTCTCCAGCTGTCAACCTTTGCTGCCAGAATGCATTAGCAATAATATAAAAACTAACACAAGTGTGATGGGCCATATCACACTGACTTTCAATACACACCATTCCAGAGAAAAGGGTGTACCTGACAACCTTAAAGAACCCTTTGCAGTCCTGGGAAAGTCCTCTTCTCAAAGGAAATAAAAACTCATCGACTACTTGTGTATCTAGTGATTAAAGGACACACTACTCTATAAGGAAGAAGAATCAAAAATCATTGCCTTCAGGGTAAATATTACTATCTATCTTTAGCAAATGTTCACCAGTAAATTCACCTTCATTATCAAAATACCTGTTCAAATCCTACTGCATCCAAATGGTGGAGCACTTTAGTTGACAGGAAACTATCCCTGATACCCACAATCCAAACTTCAAGGCATGTCTGAGACAGAATTGAAATGCAGGGTTAATAAAGATTGGTTCAATTGTATTGTCCTTGACCAACCTTTTCCACTACAAGAAAGTTTTTCAGTTGGTCTATGATTAAGCAGTTTAACTTATTGCCACAGGATACTGTCAGTACTGAAGTTAAACACACTCAAAAAGCAGTAAGATGGATTGAAAAAGCAAGCCATCAAGGTCTAGTAAAAAGCTAACCACCCTTGGCTAGGAAAGCCTCCATGGCACAGACTCTCAGAACCAGGAAGACTATACTGAGAAAACGTAATTAAATGGTTGATTTATCCTTATATTCTAAATACCTGCTAGGGCCACTGCTGAAGACAGGATTCAGGGCTACATGAATCTTTGGTCTGACTCAATGCAGTCATTTCTATCTTGAATCTGAGTTAACATGAGCAGAACTCTACCCTGCACAAGTCACTATGCATGACCCAAAAATCTTGATGTCTTCTTTTCTGGTTATCTATACACCACCTATCCAATGAAATGTTCATTTCAGCGTTGTAATCACAGTGCCACAAAAGTACAAAACTTACTAGCAGATCTGAAGCTATAGCATTTCGTCTCTGAACTAAGTTCTACAGCTGGTAAAAACACTTAAACATGCTTAATTCAAGTTATGACACATCTTCACACAGTACAAGAAGTTTTTAATAAAACTGCATTACTTCTTTAATGCCATCACATGATAAAGGCAGAAATTAAATTACTCCACCAAGTAGAAGTAATTTAAAGCATTCCTTATTTTAGCAGGTACCTGAGGTATCTCACCAAACTAGAAGAATGTCTTTAGGAACAAGCCAACTGAATTTCAATGTCAGTGGTACAGCAAACTGGTAAAATAATGATTCACGAGACAGTCACAGAGTCAACTTCAGGTTAGTACAGAATTTTAAGAAGTTTCACTAAAAACTTAAACATAGAATAGAGCAAAGAAGTAATGGGAATGAATTCACATGATCTTCAAAGTTTAAAAGAGATTCTGGGTTGTCTGAGGACTGCTTTATTTACTCTTCTTCAGAGATGCCTACTTTTTTGTATAATAAAGTGTACCAAACATGTAGCTTCATTACAAACCTTCTTCCTGAGTATCTACTATGTGGAATTTTTGCTCTCCTTTCTTAACTTGACCCTTGCGTAAGTACCTGTGCCCTCACATGAAAGCTAAGTGACAAGACTAATCCTGATACATACCAGTAGTATTATTCAACTGACCCTGAATATAGCTGCTAGAAAACAGGAATGTTACTGTACATGGCCACTAAGCATTGTTTCTGAAATACAATTTAAGAAATCTATCAAGTGCAAAATCTCTGTTATTACCAAGTTTGTACTGACACAGTTTACTTTGTCAGATTGCAGAAGAAGATGAGGCGGTGGAATTTTCATAGGGCGCAGCACATCACAGAAACTCTACCTGACAGTGGCTTAGTGGTTCTCATCTTTCTTTTCCCCATCTATCCATATTAATGGGAAAACCATAATTTTGTCAACATCCCACAAGGGCCAATGATTAAAGGTAAGGCCATTAATGAAAAGGTTGTTTTTTTTTTTTTTTAAGAAAACAAAAATACAACCAATGTGTTCTTATAATATTATTTACGAAACGTAGGGAGCTTATTTTCTCTTACTTACTCTTCTTACTGAAGAGTCCCACAAAGATTTTTTTTCTGTTGTTTTCATAGAAATACGTCCCAGAATACTACATTAATTTCTGCAGATAACTAGTATATCTAGGAAATTGGCAAGCAGAAGATGGAGTGAAAGAATCATGTACTTTGAAAAAAAAAAAAATTCTTGACGACCTATGAGCACCATATTCACAATAACAAAGTATGAAAAGCACACTGCCAGAGACTCCATATGCACTAGCTAGATGACAGCCTTGTTTGAAACATAGCTGTGAAGAAGTTCTTACAGAACAGGTCACAAAATCACCTACAACAGCATAAAAATTTAACTGCTAGACTTCTGTAATTACCAACTTTTCCCAACCCTAACTTTTGTGCTCACAGAAAATTAAATGTGGTATAATTATCAATCTCATTCATTCTCAACTCTGCTATTTTTCATAGCTGACATATGCAAAATGCCTACTTCTAGTTGCACATGGACTTCAGATGTTTTGAACATCATCTCACTATGCAAGACTTAATTTTCATTAATAAGAAAATTAACCAAAAATGATATATTTTTCTAAGCTTCCAATAAACTTAAGCTGTTGGGGTTTTGAGGGTTTTTTTCCACTTATCCGCAACTTCAATTGGTTGTAACATTTTTTAAAGGCACTATTGCCCTCGTCATCCAGAATGATAAAACAAGGCAAAATAAGACCAAGTTGCATAGCATCACAGATAATAAATTGCAACTCGTTTTTCAGGGTTCACATTTCCCAGTAGTATCACTACTACAAAACGCTGTCTACAGAGTGGCAATAGCAGACGTAACTTGCAACAGAGCAAAACAAAATGTGCAATACAGTCTGTGGTGCAGATTTAGAAGAACAATCTTTATAAAAGACAGCTTCTTTTTTTTATGTTCATTATAGACTTAGAAGGCTGCCATCCATGCCAGAATGAATCATTCTCCTAATGGCTTGGAAAGAGTCTACTAGCTGTGTATCTTTTAATGCTCAGTCTGTATGAATCCAGTCAGGAACCAAGTAAAGAAGGGAACTGCATGCTTGAGCCTTTGACATGATATACCACTGGCTCTAAAACAGGTGGTAGATAGTATTTGAGTTGTTTAGTGAGCTCCATCAGCACAAAAGCGAATCCTACATATTAATTTTACACTTAACTTAAACTATTATTAAAAGATATCCACCATCCACCCTGTAAGTCACACAGTGATGCTTTAATATCAAAGTGTGTCATTAAACAAACCATCTAAATATCTTGTCTGTTTTCTGTTATTCAAGCTTACAAACCCAATGATGTTGGTCTGTCACCCTTCATGGTCTCAAAACACTTGTAACTAGATTTGGACTTTCACACAAATGTTTAAAGTTACAAGATGTTCATTAAGACTTGCATCCTTGGACGTACTCGAAAGTTTTGGCAAACGACTTTTTATGCAATGTCAAAATACAGAACATATTGCTATTTTTTGAAATAAAATTACAAGCACAGTAGGGATTTAGAGTCAAATTATTATTTATATATTCAGAGAAGTTTGCAACAAGTTCAAAGTGGTTACGAAAACAATATTCAGAATCTGTATCTCTACATTCAAATAAAAAAACCCAAAACACCACACATCACAAATGAAGAAGCATCACTTTTATTTAACATAGCCACCTACTGTGTCATATTTGCACAGGTATGCCTACCAGAGAATGTGCTAACTTTTAAAACAAAAAAATTGCTTGTAACTTAATGAGTACAACAGATCTAAAGAAAGAAAACAAACAAGGATAGAGATTAGTATATGGAAAGTTAGCAAAACAGCTGTTCAGAGCAGCAGGGGTTTATGAACAAGAGGACCACAGCAAATCCAATTTTAGGTCCTCCACTAAAGATCAGGTAGTGATGACAGTCTGACATATCAGCTGAACTCATACGCTACAAATTGCTATCTTTGTACTAAGTGAAGATGCCAGATAAAACAGTGGTGCAGAATTTGGTGATGCACTGAAAATCTGATCATATAAACATACAGCTATTTATCAACACATCAAGGTACTGGATTGCGCAATAACAAAAAGAACTGAGCTAAGAAGAAGCTGGAAGTGAAGAGAAATACACTTTAAAATTTGGTATGAACCTATTTTACATTTCAAAGAACAGGTACAAATTGACCATCTGCTTCTGGTGAATTCTAGTTCTGCAACATCAGTTTAATACCCATATTCTGCCAATGACCCCAAAACTACCGGGCCTGTCATCCTGTCTCCTGATGCCTGCCTCCTGACTTAGCTCAGAGGATTGTCAGATCATCATCCCAATATGGCTGCCTCAGTAATTGTGCTGTACGGAATCCAGGGACAGAGCCACCAACTGCAGGTCCACAAAACCCACCCTGAAAACCACAATCCTTTTACATTCTTGCATCTTCCAGCTGGGTGAGGGACTACGCCTCCCTCCTGAACGAGCAATTATCGCCTCCACCTCATCTGAGCTAGAAAGGAGAAAAAGGACGGCGAAACGCGGCGGTATTCGCGACCCACACAGCGGACGGGATTGAGACGAGGGAAAGGACGGGAAGCGGCCGCACCGCCATGGCTCGGAGCGCCTGGGGGAAAGGGGAAGGAAGCGTCCCAGGGGACAACTATATGCATCAGGCAGATGCAGGCGAGGAAAGGCCGAGTCCGGGCCCCACGCCCTTGTGCCGCTGCCCTGACAGCTCCGGGGCACCCTGTCCTGCCAACGCTCCCCCCATTCCCACCCCCCCTCCCCTCCACTTCCCAGGCCCCATCCCACCCGTGGAGCCCCCCCGTTCCCCCTCCCGAACAGCTGCGTACACCAGCAACCCCCGCCTCCCCCACCGCATTACGGCATCCACCCCGCCCCCCGCCCCGGCACCAAACCGTTCCCCTCCTCGCCTCCCCCCGCTCTCCTGACAAATCGCCGCCGGCGACCGTCGGGCCGAGCTCCGTCGGCGTAAGCCACCCCTCACCTGGGGACGGGCGGGGGTATCCGCAGGACGCGGGCAGCGCGGGGCCGCCGGCGCTGTCAGCAGCTGGGGAAGGCGGCGGGGCCGGCGAAGCAGAGCAGCGCGGGGCGGAGGAAAGAGAAGAGTCCGGCCACCCCCATCACGCTTCGCCGCCTCCACCGAGGCCGGGAGACCCCCCCACCCCGCCGCCAGGAAGGAAGCGGGAAGGGTGAGGGAGGGAGGGAAGGAGGAGGGAGGGGAGAAAAGGGGAGGGAGGAAAGAGAAAGGCCGCGCCGGGAAGAAGGAACGCAGCGACGCACTCCCCACAGCGCCGCTCCCACACTGACAGGATCGCGGGGCTCCGCGCCCGAACCCGCCTCCGCAGGGGGAGGAACGTCGGTCCCGCCAATAGCCGCTCGCCGCTTCTCCCTCCTCCCTGCAGTCCACCAATCGCCAGGCGGAGAACTCGGCGCGTGCCCGCCTCTCGCCGTGCCAATCACAGGCTGACACTGCCGTCCAGCAATCACAGCTCGGGAATGCCCGACCGCAATGACGAGCTCCACTCCACCCTCTGAGTCAATCCCTCCGCCGAGCCCCAGGGACACGGGGATTCGGTTCTTCTCCATTCCCAGCCAATCAGAACTCGGGGCGGAATCCGTGTCGTCCCTCTTTCAACCTATAGCGAGCGGCGCGAGGACACCATTCCGCCCTATCACCGCCCCGCCGTGCTCTGTCTGTGTGTGTGCGTGCGCGCGCTCCCCCCGAGGCTGAGGCGGCCTTGCCTGCGGGCCCGAGGGCGGCGGGTATTATCGTTGCCAAAGACGTGAGCAGAAATCGGGCACTTGTGACTAAAAATAGCCTTTTAACATATGCGGCTGCTCGGCGCCCCCAACTCGAGGGGCCCGTGAGCGCGTCGGCGTGCCTGCCTGCCGCAAAACGGTGGCTGAAGTAACGAATTCGCCAAGTCCCAGCCGGCTTCGGTGGGATTCAGTAGGATTTTGAGTCCTAAACGAGGCCTAACGATGGTTAGTTCAGAGGGAAGGGATTCATTTTCCTTTCCCGCGCCCCCCCCCAAACATTCTTTGAGCAGCCTAAATTATTTTTTGTAGCTCTCATAATGTATCTTTATGTAGGTGATTAAATTGTTTTAGTCAATGGTGTTGTATTAGATCTCGTAGTTTAAATAATTTCACGCGTATCCTCATAGTAAAAATTTATTTTTGTGGCGATAACTTCAGCTGTCAAGTTCCTCCTTTCCATTAGCGCTTTGAATATTTCTACTGTTAGAAATAGGCTTGTGTATAAGCTTAAAAGCATTTTAAAGAAAATAATATTCCATAAAATATGTTACTTAGGTATTTTCCATACACACACCATCACGTACGAATTGGATTTAAGCTGTTGAGAGCATTTGGGACCTGAGATCTCTAGTTTCAGAATGAGGTTTATTTTTGTTCACAGGCCCCTAGCTATTAACTACATTGATCTTCGCTGTGTCTCTTGTGTTCCCCATCAGTCTCAGGTTTTTGGGAGAAGGAGTTGCTTGTTACTTTCTGTTTGGTGAAAAATGACTTTTCACCATTGCCAATCTCATTGTCTGTGGAGATCATTTGCAGTTACGGCTATGAATGCAAAAGCCTAACACCACATAGCTGAACAGTGGTTGGTAGGGAAATACTGCCACAGAACCAGCAAAGCAAAACCAGGTGGCTTTCACATGTCCTAGAAAATACCATTATTTGAACTGTGGAAGACTTCTATTACCAGGACCCATTTAAATCATTAGTGGTGGTTTTAGTGTGGTGTAACTGTGCTGACTTCTATGTAGGGCCATGCAGAATTAGGTCAGCTGTAATTTCTCTGGAAGCAAAAAAAAAAAAACCACAAAACAACCCCCCCCACCAAAAACAAACTCAAAAACCAAAACCTGTTTTTGAAATCCTCTGCAAACTGTCTGGATACTGGGTGTGTGCCGTCCTTCATGGTAATAGCCAACGTGATTAATTTTACTTCAGCAAAGCTTGTGTAGCGTCTCTCAGGAACAGTAGTTCCTGCATCACTGTCTTACATCTAAGTTTACAGAGTGCTCGCGTAGAATAGTTCCAGTATGTTAGTGTGGTTGCTTGCTTACAGAACCTTGAAAAATCTGCTAGAAATGTTCAGAAAAAGTGTAGTTAGATGTTGAGAAAGAAAAGAGTAAAGGGCATATGGCAGGTGCTGTATAGCATCTGGGAGGTCACTCACTGCAAAAGGAGATAAGGAAAATTCCTCTTCAAGTATCCAAATATGGAGGTAAGGCAATCCTCATCTAGTTGGTTGTGATGCCTTTTTAATTGTAGAACATACAGAATATAGAATTATATCCCAATTTAATTAGAAATTAGACTAGCCTTCTCCATATCATTTTTGAAAGTCAGGTCTCCTTGCGTAATTTAGAATTAACTTACTGAAAAATGTACTTAAGTGGAATGCTACTGCAATGTTCTACGTGTGAATCCCGTTTAAAAAATTGTGTCCAGTCCCTTGTAGGAAAGGGACCATTCTTACTCCTTTTATACGTTTCTGACCAATACAATATCAGCCTACAAAACAGCAGAAACAGATCCAATTCCCTGCAAGCGTGTGTGTTTAAAACTAGAATTTAGACATTCAGGAAAATACTCACATAATGAAGGTGCCCAGCACAAAGAAAAGTGTTCTTGAGCATTATTATACCAGACAAATGACAGCAAGTAGTACTGTGAAAAATTTCTTGCATTTATTAGTACAAACATATATACTTGGTTACTCAAATTGGGAAGCCTGTTTGAATACAGTAAAGAGGGTAGGTTAAGCTAAGTGATAATGAAGACAGCTACTTTGTAGTGCAATGCTCCTGGGGATTGTTAGAGTCAATCTGTTGCTGGCTAAAGCAGCATTGTCATCCTGCTATTAACAGCATCAGTCTGTCCTTGCTGCCAGCAGGGAATAGTTGACAGAGACGTAAATTGTGCTATTACATAAGTGTAAATTGTGATATAATAGAATCAATTGTACTGAATTGTATTGCTGTAACACCAGAACTTGCCCTAGTAACTTCTCTAGTCACGGAGCTAGAGGGTAAGTAGAGACCAGTGACACACTCTTGTAATTTTCTATTCAAATTTTCTAAGAAAAGCATATTTTGCAATGTTTATATAAGTTAGCCATTCCTGGGATGAGCAATTTATAGCTCAAAGCTATTCAGATTCTGCAGATACATGTAAACGTCAAAGGTAATTTGATCAATTGATAGTTTCTGTGCTCTCTAATATAAAGTCTCTGTATCCTAGTAAGGTTAGAGTTGGACTGAAAAAGGTAAATGACAGGGTAGTAGGGGGATGGGAAAAATCACAAAAAACTGCAGGTAGAATTAAATGAATTAAACTAAGAATTGTCACACAATTGATATGCTTTTATGGGAGATTTATTCTTCATCCAATACCAACTTCAGCTTTCCTTTTCAGTTACTCAAATGTCCACTATCCACTGAAAGGCAGGGTTTTGATTTACTTTTGTACCGAGAAGACAGCAATATAATGGCACTTTCTGTTGCTCGTATTAAAATACATTTCATTATTCTGCCCATGAATGCTGAATTTGGGAGAGCATTTGTTTAAATTCACACCTTAAGTATCAAGTATTTCAGTTATCCAGATAAAACTGTTCTAGCCACTTAATGTTAGCCTTCATGTCTTCTGTAATATCTGCATTGATACATTTTCAAGTGATAAATGGATCCCATAATTAGACAAAACAGTTCAGTAATGCACTTTGCTATTTATATTCCTCAGGTCAAAGTCTGATACTATGGCAGAATAAATATAAATTCAGATTCTGAAGGGCACTGTCTTGATTAATACCTCCTATACCAAATGTAAATATTTCTATTTCCTCCTGACAGACAAGGAAGAAATCAGGATGTTAAGAGAAGCATCCTGAATTTGTTCAGACAAGCCTTTCAGTTGGTAAAATGGAATAAATAAAAAAAAAAAGGGGCGGGGGTGTGATTTTCATTTTACACTTGCATTAAAAAGAGTTAGTTCCATACAGATTTTCTGGTAAAACATTTAAATTCACAACCCTCTCTGATATTAGTTATAACACTTCAAATGTAAAATATCAAGAACTATTAGAGAATAGCAGACCTCAAGCCCTGTACAGGATACACTTAAGCATCTAGCTTTTTTTAATTTAAGGATGGATTATTTCTGCTTGTGCTCTTCTCATTTTGCAAGACTGCTCATTGTTTCCACAGCATCCATATTCACAAAAGGTGGTGGTGTGTCTAATATGTAATAGCTGAAGAAAATTAGAAGAAAGCATTTCTTCCATCTTTGCAACACATTTACAGTCTGTCAATAAAACTAAAAGCTATATGATGTTAACTTACAGAAAAAAGCCATAATGTGAAAGAAACCATAGCAGTTCAATCATCCTCCAGTAAAACCAAATAATACACTGCTGAACAGTTGTCCTCCATCAAATAAAAGTATAAATTCTGGGACGTTTCTAGAGATTTTGTGCTATAATCCTTAATAATGAAGCAACACTAGAACATGTAAGAGTTTTTCTTTATGTAGAAAATAATTACGTCTTTACTAAAAAAGAAAACACACCTTGAAAACTACAGCTCACTGCATACTCTTAAAACATGGTCAGAAACCACGATGGATTTGGATGCTGAATGACAGCTTGCAGATAAAAAGCATAGCAGACTTTGAGACTGTTCTGTGACTTTTGAAGAGGGAAGAAAAGGGGGATTTGAATTTGTGGAAGGAGCGAAAGTTAAGGAACAATAAAACCAGTCAACAAACAAGCTTCTCTGTGCCAACAGTCCATGCAGACACAAACTTCGGAATCTTCCTCCCACCCTTGGGAAAAACACACACACACTGTGGAGCGGGGCAGGGGGAACACCAACAAAAACAAACTAAACTAAAAAAAAAAACAACCAAAAAAACCCCGAAAAACCCACAAAAAACCCAAACCCACTACATCTTCACATTTTAATTTAGAATTACTTGACTATCTCAAAGGTCAGCACTGGATTATATATAACCCAACCAAAAGTTCCCCTGGAGGCTGTCACCAACTGTCATGTAGCTATGAATAGGTATGAGAGTCACCCACTTGGGAACATTCCTTAGTTTGAAGTGTTACTGGTATCTGTGTGCACAGAAATTTTTCACATATTTTACTAAGTTATCTCCAGATCCTAAATCACTATTAGCAAACCTGAACAAAGCCACCCAATCATGTGTATTTTTTATACTTCTACTGACACACTTAAAAGGAAAGACAAAGGAAACATTTCGTGCGAGTGTGTATCATTTATTGTAGTTCAAGAGAGTCAGGAATTGAACAGAAGACACAGCGAAAAACAAATAAAAGAAAAACAACCTTTTTTCAGACTTAATTTTAAAACACTGTGGTTTCAAATCCTTTTTAAAAAGGAAATTCAAGTATCATATGCAGGGGGCAGTAATACAAAAATGTTTGTGAGTATTTTTTTTTTATTTTTTTTTTAAAAATGTAATTCTATATTTCCTGCACCCTTTCTGCTTTGGTAAGGCCAAGCCATGGATACAAATTGGTACGCAACATAAAAAAAATGACCCCTGCCCCAAACTGCAGCCTCCAAGAATAAAAGGATCTGCTCTCTGCAGACAAGCTCTACTGGCTCAGAACTGTCATTTAGCATATATCATATCTGCAGCATTAAAAGAACGGATTTTATTTTTTAAAAAGTCACTGAAATCCTGGTATTCCCAAGCATCTCATTCATGGCAGCTGTTTTAACATACTTCTATCTCAAGGCTTTTCAAAAATACCAGAGCATCTAAATCAACATAAAGAAAAGGGACATTTCAAAGAACAGAAATTAAAATCCATGTGTGAAATCTTTGCTTTTTTGAAATTATCCTTGTGTCTAACACCAATTAAAAACCAAATATGCAAATATGTGCAATATAAAAATACGATCCCAAGATTAACACTTTGTTGCAGGCACAGTTATCGCACAGAATATGTTCTTTTGAGGGCAGGGGAATGATTTTGATTTTCACAGGGATTTTTTTTTTTTTTGCATTACAAAAAAAAAAAAAAAAAAAAAAAAAGACAGCAGTGCAGGTTTGATGGGTGGAAGAGGAAAAAGGGAGGGAAAGAGGAAAAAGTTACTTTAGCAGCAAAATGTCCAAGGTTCTAACCACAATCAAATTAACGGATATCTGGCTGTAAAAAATAAGGTTGAAGGGATGCTGCCCTGATCCATTCATCTTTGCTAAAATAATTCAGCTGTAAAAACTCCAAAATGTGACATACTGAAGGACAGTTTTGTAACATAAGCAACTTCCTAGCTTGTCCTCCATGTTATTGACCATCGTTATCACTTAAATATATGTACAAGAATTAAGCCGCTTTTCTCCTCGTCGACATGCTTCTGGTCACTACTGCAAGTCAGTGCCAGTGGGCGTGCTAATCCCATCAATAGCTTTCAAAGTGTATCTGCTCCACTATTACCAGAACAGCCCACGCCCTGTTCTTCCCATTGGTGTTGGCGTGCACTGCAAGGGAATTTTTAATGGTCAGCGTTCTGCTTGTCTCTCATCCAGGCTTGGATTTGCTCTTTAAGTTCTGGCACTAACAGTGTAAAGAAGAGAAAAAAGAATGGTTAACTTGCAGTTAAATTACTTGGTAATACTACTATAAAAAAGCTCCTCATGACCAATAGTGTTTTCTTTTCTAGAAACTTGATCAGGAATACCTACTACTATTTTCTTCTCTATCAATGTATTTTCTTCACAGCTTTGAGTAAATGACTCATTTACCTACCATAATAATATCCTTTAGCCTGGTAGTTAATGAAGGCAAGGGTGTGGGGTTTATTTGCCAGAAAAAGGGAAAGCAGAAGGAATGAACTTTTCTATGCAAGTTGAGATGAAAGAACCGTTACATCTCAGTAACAGGCCACTACGCTACCTTCTGAAAGTACGCGGAACAAACTGCACACAAATTGCGTCCCCCAGTCAACAGTTCCATTACTAACTGCTAAAGAGATACCTGGTTCCAGCATATTTTCTGTCAGCGTCTGACGATTGAAAGGATCAGTGGAAGAGTTCAACAGATGCCTCAGGATGATTGACCTGTCCATAATAGTTCCGGATGGCAACCTCACAGGATCAGTCATCAGAGTATCCATAAGTGGATCTGCAGGCACAAGTGTCTCATCATTAAAATGGAAGACAATAGCCACAAATTTTATCTGTACACAAAACCACAGTGGAGAACTGATATTCAGGGTCCCCAGTCAGGTGTATTGCTGAAGTTACAGAAAATGGTTAAAATGAGTGGTGGACTTCAGCCTTTATAGTGCTTTTCCCTTTCTGAATTGGGTCTAAGGATTAGCTATTTTCACCCTATTTTCAGGTTTTGGGTTTTGGTTTTTTTGTTGGTTTGGGTTTTTTTTGGTTTGGTTTTTTTTTTTTTTTTTTTTTTTTTACTGTACATGTAAGCAAAACATGGATAGGACTGGACAGTACAATCCCAGGGAAAAAAACAAAGAAAGAAACTCTTACCTCTCTATTTACTCTTACCTCTCTATTTACTTAACTGTTTAACTGAAATAGAGCAGGATATAAGGCTTCATAAACAATACACAGTTTCTATTAATATATACTCGTATTTAGAATCAAAGTAACAAAACAAATCCCTCTTCTCCTAAAAAGTCAGTATTTAGAAAACTCGCCTCTGAATTCATCCGGAGCATCACTGTAATCGATTTCTGCACGGGCATTCTTGGCAACAATTTCCTCCACTTTCTCTGCCAGCAGTTTGAATTTCTCTATTGCTATGGTTGACTTGATTCCAGCCTTTTTCATCTTTGAGATAACCTCCTCAAAGAGCTCTTTACTGTAGGACCTCTATAAGCAAAGCATAAAGGATAACTTTGCTGAGTTGTAGTATCCCTAACATGCCATAAAAATTCTAAAGATCTTTTAATGCATTTTTAAAACTTCAGAAGGAAGGATCAATGAAACCTCAACATTATGCCAAACATAAAAGTAGTATGTAGATTACATTTCATCTAGCACCAAAAGGTCGACTTTGGGGTAGACTTATGCTTTTTTTAGCAGTCATCACTACTGTAGAACTGTTCAGAACAAAACAAAACAAAAGGCAACATCACCTAATCAAAATGAATAAGACACTCAGAGAGGCTGACTATAATTATTAGGATTGTTCCTTAGACAGAACATCTGTCTTGCTGCTCCTGTCTGTATTCTTGTTCTCACAAGTCTTGGCTGAAAAAACAGCACAAAATGAAGTTTTTTTGATTTCTTAACTTGTCTGATAATGTGCAAGGCAGTACTGGCAAAGAAGTGATTCCTTCTTCTAACCAAAACAAAAACAAACAAAAAACCCATCCCATGATGTTGCAAAAATAGTAAGGCAACTCAGAGGGAGCTAACACTTGCTGGAAACTTGCCAACCAGTGCAGTAAGAACTATACAGCTACAGAGTACAACATTCGGAGAGACCAAATGTATATCGTATAGTTTCAACTGAAACAAGCATTGCTTTCATGTAAAAAAAGAAAGTTAGGCAAAGACTTTTGAAAGCTGCTTATGTTCTGAAGACACCATTTTCTTTTAAGTTCACAAAGCCATGTTTTGATATAAGCCTTTTAATAAAAATTGTTATTTACACTGCAGCGCAAGGTTGAATTAAATGACAAAACAAAACACACTAAGTCTCACAGATTTCTGTTTTCCTCGGGGATTTTAAAATGTTCAACACAGCCCTACTTCTTTCATCTACACTACATCGCACCAAGAAATACCATTCACTACTCAGGACACACAGTGCCCACCCAAACTCCTTTCTAGTCCACAGAAGAGAACAGAACTATGGCAATACGCCCAGGGCTTTATAAACGTTTTCAGATTCCTTCAAATACGTGCCAGGATTAGCAAATGGGAGATGTATCAAAATGCTTTAGAGAGACCCTGCCATGATCAAGCAACTTTTTGTTTGTTTTGTTTTGTTTTTTTTTTTTCTTCTAATACCAGTAGCCATTAACCAACTGTGCATTTCCTTGGTGTTTCTTTCCTGTCATTGACAGTTTCCAAGATACTAGTCACCCCCCCCACACTTTTTTATGAAGGGCCACTTTGTTAATTAAGCTTCATTCCAGTTCCCACACCAGCAGGCTTCTTTCTTTTTAATCCCTATGTCATTGCTGTGCATTTTGCTGTGGCTAGCATCGATGAATGAATGATGCATAACATTCTCACTTTAATATATACTGAACTGCATAAAAAAACCCACTGCATGCTCGGTATACACATGCAAGTGCATAAGGTCTGTTTCAGAAGTGTTACTGATACTATCTGCAATTATCAGAACTTAAATAATTACAGAAAAAAGATCATGAGTTACTCTGATACCTCTGCTTCGCTAGACATGCAAATACAGCTTCATGCATTGTAAACCAGCTTCCACTAGAATTTCAAGCAGCCATTGAGAACATTTTTGAAAACATTTTGAAAACTGTATTACAAGAGACAGGCATGGAGAGATGTGATTCAATAGTCTGAGAACTTTACAGGAACACAGAGATGAGGGATAGCTTATCTGCCTTAAGAATTAACATTCTGCTCTGAAGACTACCATGAGGAATTCAAAGGTGTCTTTAATTGTCTCACATATGCTGTGTTTTGTCAGTTTATTACACAGCCATTTAATAAAGTGATACAAAAGGGAAAAAAATTTGGAAACTGTTAGTCTAGAGAATGAATTTTGGATTGTTAAATGAGGTTCTTATTCTCAGTCCCAGCTCTGCCTGTTTCATGTGTTCTTGATGAGGAAGGGGGGAGGGAGTCAAAACTCTTCAGCTTTCCCACTTAGAAAATTAGGACAAAGTACTTAACGCTAATTTACAGTGAGGCTGTAAGCTAATAAGCAACTAATGCTCAGGAAAATTTCTATGTGTGTGAAGTGCTATAGATACTTATGGGTGTCCACAGGTTTGCAAAACACTTTGAAAATATACCCATCTATAAAGGCCAGACAGAATATGAACAGAGATGATCTGCTGAAAGAAAACAAATCGCAAGCATATATGACGGAAACTGGGTGGCAGCATACAAGCAAGATGAAACTCTTCCAGAGTATTCTGCAAAGTCCTGTTTGTCCACAGTGCTTTTGTGCTTCCCTCTCTCATCTTTTTGGAGCTCACCTGATCATCAGCAATTGCTTTAGCAAAGCGAGCACAATCTAGCTGTAGATAGATGTCAGTCAGTTGGTCCAACAGCTTCTTTGGTTCAAACCCATATTTCTCAGGGTTTTCAACTTTCAGGTCACGGCACTTGGGGCCACACAGTTGCTGTAAGTTAAAGTTCAACATAGCAGCCAATCGTGGTCCAAGTTCCTAAAAGACGAAAGTAAAACACAGATTACAGCATGAAGGCAGTGATGAAGAATATTACCACTAGATTTGCATACAACAAGATCAGGAACTAATAAAATTATCATTTTGTAGGCTCGCAGGAAGTGTCTTTTCTTCATGCATGCTTTCCATTTAAAAAAAAAAATAATGCAAACAGCTTCTGTCTCGAAGGATCACACCATCTCAGTGACTCAGGTAATGCACTTAACATCAAATAACTTCAACAGCAATTAGATTTCAATGAGTTGGAGAAAGGGGAGGAGAATGGAGACAACGGGCTACCAAACATTTCCAGGTTATTATCCAACAGCAAAGATGTTGAAGAAGCTAGAAACCAAGTTAAATCTGAGCAGGACTTACAGGTCTGAGAAAAGGCTTTTGAACCTGCTTGGTAAGGATATGGAACATATCAACAGTTTCTGTTGCCAGGGCAAGATATGAACGAGACACACGCTCATCCTGAGCTAGCTGTGATTGCCGAGCCTGTTGTTGATCCTAGAAAATAAACATTCAGTGGTTAGAAGTCCAGAGAATTTCCTACATCATCACCCATCAAAACCTTAACAGCCATAATGCTAACATGATCTAGACAGACAACAGACTGCAGTTCAAATCCAGATGTGATACATTTTTTAATTTAAGGTACAGCTCACTTTTACTACCCAATACTAAAGTCTGCACCAATTTTCCAGAATTCTGCAACACTAAAAAAGGAATGCAAATGGGATCACAAGACTCCATGGTTATTGAGCCTGTTTACATCCTGTAACTGCTCCTCACAGCTGCAGAACTGGGTTATGCTTCCTTTCCATCCAAATGCCAATACTTCAAAACCAGCTTGGGATCCAAGAGTCAAGTGAGGTTCTCTCTAATTTATGTGTCAACATAAGTACTAAACACTCCACACTGGAACAATCTGTGGATGATGTACCAGCTCATTTTGTCACTACAGTAATGGGTTTACCTTGCTAGTAGGTACAAACAGGAAGAAAGGCTTCAGAAGAACAAACCAGAATAAGTTCAACAAACAAGATTTTTATAGCTTTCAAACTTTTTTTTTTTCTTTAAATCAATAACCTTAAAATAGAAATACCTGACATTGGTGGGTCAACACAGACAATTATTGTTTAATCAGGCTAACGTCTGAGATATAGGACTCTAATTGCCTGCATTGAATCTACCCAGGATCAATGCATTAACAAAATAAAAGCTTCTATCCCTTGAAGTAAATTCAACTGGCAAGCATCTTCCAAAACCTCCTTCAAGAAGGTTAAAGTTGCAGTTTCTCCACTTAGAATTAAGTGCACAGTAATTTAAAACTTCATACTATTTCCACTTCACACACCACTCCTTGCCAGCCACAACATAACTACACAGAATGATGGATTTTGCAGAACGTCATCCAGAGTGACCACGGCCATACTGGCAGCAAGAAAAAGCATTGAGACCTGCTTCTCACAAGCAGCTCTTTGGTGCTGCCCCTTATTAAAAAGTTTTTTTTTAATGGTCTTGTATTAAAAACTTAAAAATAAGTAAAGGGCACTTTGAAAAACAGCTCTGTTCACCCTGGGCAGCAGGTCCCACTGTTCTTTATTCTTCATCTCCTCTTGCACTTCATGGATACGTTTTAGGGACTCCAGACTCTCATCCAGCAAGAAAGTTGTGTCATTTATCAGCATGTTGATGTAGCGAACAAACTGCTTCCCAGAGCTGAAAACATTGAAACACAGTTATCACGGCAGAGTAGATGGGTGTGCAGACCAGACTGCAACCCCAGCAACACTCCTTCTGCACTGTATATTTCAAATAATGATCCCATTCCCCAAGCCAAGCTGATTGTGGTGTCCAGAGCTCAGTTTAGAAACACCCCAGTTCTACTGGAAGGGGTTGCCATTTAAAATACAATGGAAAGCAGCATCGCCCGTTCCCAATGGTAATGACTTCCTCAGGTCACTGCCTGAGCAGCTTGCATGACAGTAAGCAGCATTACACACAATTTCTTACTCACTTGAACTCTTCCATAAATGTACCATGGTGAGCTATATTCTGCCAGAGGCTTTTGAAAATGGTGCTGATGTGGTAGCGGATCGTAAACTTGTCATAGAATTCACTAGTGGCTCCAGTATGTTCAACATCTGAAAAAGAAAACAGATCCCAGAACTGAAATCAAAACTCCTTCCCCTCCAGAATTCACCTGCAACACACTACTCTCTCCCCTACTGTCCCCAATGTGATGAGCTTCAAGCACCAAGCTTTAAGAGATGAAATTCAATTCCCATTCAGAAGTCTCCATATTAATCCCCATTAAAAGACAAAGCACTGTCCATTTTCTAATCCAGAACCAACCTAATTTCTGAAGAAAAACCCGCAGAAAACAAAACTTTATTCTATTCAACTCCACTCTGCTTGGTCCCAGTCTAAAATTTCACTAAGAAAACTCTGGGAACCCTGCAAAAATAGTTGTTTCTATGGCTGCAAAACTCTTCTGAAGCATCCAGATCTACAGGACTAGCAAAACTACAGTCAGAACTTTTAAAACCCCAATACTCCCTTACAAAGCAAACAAAAAACTTCCAGTTTGTAATCTAAACACCACAAAAACAATTGTCACATCAATCTACAGTGGTAGAGTTGTCAGTGCACAGCAGCTTGTGGAAGGACTAGAACTCTCAAGGTTCCATCTAATGCTGTTTCCCATGATTCCTGAGCAACAAAGCCTCATCTTTACAACAGACCCAAGATCTACCTGTTTTTTTGGGTTTTGTTTTAAAAGGTTACAACTAACACAGCTTTTTGCCTTATAATACTCATTGCTTACTGTACACTCAGTGAACTATAGATGAAGCACTTACCTGTGTAAAACTTCATCAAGGAGGGCACTAACAATTTAGTGGAGAGAGGATGATTCTCAATCATTTCAAAGAACTTTTGTGTCCGGGGCTGAACAGCTGGATTTGTCATGAACATCACTTCCACCAGCTTGGCTACTAAATAAGGATTTCGGATGTAGTTCTGGTTGCACAGCATCACAACAAGGAACATCACTATGTCCTGAGTACAGGGCTCATAAAGCACCTGAGGAGCATATCTGAAAAGAGGGGGATAAGGAAAACAACATGAAAAACCCCAGCCCTGTATTGTCTACAGAAGATTTATCATATACATCAAGTAAGTTCAGATCACTCATTAGGAACTGCAAAAGTTTAGTCATTTTATCATAATTTCTCATCTTTCTCTACAGCAACTGATTCTTACTCTTCCAAAAGATCTTCCCAGCTGTTCACTGGAAGCTGAATTTTAGCCTGAAACACTATCATATTCTTTTGTTGTGCATAATAGCAAATTTGCTATGAAGTACAACAGCACCTCAGGAAGGCAAAAGCAAACATTGCCTCATCATACAACCAGCAAAGCCTGAATTGGAAGGCACATTTCAGGAAAAAAGTGACCAGCTTCAGAACTCCAGGATTACATCTAAGCTATTTATTCATGCCTGTCTAAACTGCTAAAACTACACAAATGCATTTTTGTCCCAGCAAATTTATAAATGGGGGAATTTTCTACTTATTAAGCTATGACTTTTTAAAAATATTATTATAGTAATGATTTAACATATCATGAGATCAAAAGGTCTCACTCCAAACCATAAAAAAAAATTACTGGGGGGAGAGAACCAAAAAACCTTCAGGTTTCTTACGAGAAAAAATTAGGTTAGAAGGGACTCTGGAGCTCATCTAGGCATTGTATCTGCAGCAATGCCTGCCAATGCCATAATCTTATGGATGTTGTTAAAAAAACAGAACTACAGAATAGCTAGGAAACTACTTTCACACCCTAAATGTATGTGCGCACCACCTGTTACAGGGGTAAATGGTAGTACAAATTTCCTTTAGATATAACTTTACTTACTGTACAATAAAAAATAAAAATTCAGCAACATCTTCCACGTAAAACTCTGGCAATGCTGCAAATACCTTCGGAACTTCAGGAGTTAAAGGCAATTTTATGCTGTAGAATAAGAGAGACAACAAGCGGGACAGTAAAATAGCAGGGTTAAGTAGAAAGTGTCACCAGCTCTCTTATGGAATTCCCCTATGGGAACACTTTACAAGAGTGCTGAAACGGACTTTTTAAAAATCCATGTCAATACTTCAAGTGTACTAAACACACCCAAGGGTTGCTTCCCCCCCAACTGAACCTTAAACTATAAACAAGGCATATATTCCAGGCAAGAATATATATCACTGACAAAGTAACAAGCACAAAAGAATGCAAACACTGTAAAAAAAAAAATTCTAGAACTGCTATATTCAGTAAACAATCTAACATGATCTGAAATATCTTTGATACAATTTACGCAGATAATCCTGACACTCACTTGGGATAGGCAGGGTCAAGAATGCGAAGCATCAGCTGAATCACCATGCCATAGAAATTCAGACACCTCCTGAGAAAGTTTTCGTCCAGCAAACCAGCATCTGCGCAAGCCTTGCACCTCACCAGTTTCTGCAGAATATGCATACAAAAACTAATCCAGGGCAAGACAACGTAAAAGGAAGGCCAAGCCTATCCAAGCTAATCAATATATCTGTGAATTATGACAATTATACAATGGTCTCTTCTTAAAATATGCTCTTATTTGAAGAAAACAGGGCACTTAAGCCCCAACGTATCAAGAAAAACACATATATAATTCAGAGTTGCAGGGACAGAGAAGCCTTTTACAAGCTTTACGGGAACAATGGAAGAAATAACAGAGGTATCAGAGTGGGAAAATGTGCAATTAAAGTCATTTTGGTGATACAGCTTAGAACATTTATGTCAATTTATACTAGGAAGACCTTACCAGGGCTGACCTTCCAAAGAGAGGACCCCAGCATACTCATCTTTGCAAGAACTCTACATGAGATTAGGGACCAGAGAGTTCCAATTCCATCTTGGGCACGGACTGTGCACGCACAACTACCCCTGAACAAATCACAATCCCCTTGCTTGTTCTCTCTCCAATAAAAATAGTATTTTCTTCTTTCTGCGGAATACTGCTTAAGTTACTCTTGGTGTTACTTTGGATTTTAAATTCACTGTTAATGGTATATTGTATCATGACGACCACCTAGTGCAATAGTCACATGGTTCATAGATTCAAAACCACGGTTTTCAAGAAGCATCAGTGGGAAGTTGCATTAAACATTAGGACACAAAGTAAACAGACATACAGGTTGACAAAGGCATTTAGTTGATAACTGAATCACTTACAAACCTTAAGCTGTGTCTTGCAACGTTTCAGCATTTCTCGATGCCTGGTAGCCAGAGGAGAATCCTTCCATTGACTTTCATTGTTTTTCAAATCTTCAACAGTCCTAAAAACCATATGCAATAATTGGTTAACATGGCAGAGGGGATAGGTACTGCCATCTATAAGGCATTTAACCTACTTATCTGCAAAATACTGAGGAAATAGAGAAAAAAAGTGGGGAAAAGTCTAATAATTTTCCGAGAAGTTACTCATCATCATAACAAGAAAAAAAAATTGCTTTTGTAAATGCAGACTGAACATCTATCTGCACAGTGTGCATTCAAACTACATACACTAGCTCCAACATACACGCCTGTCAGACAAATCTGAACAGTACCAAAAAAAAAAGGGGGGGGGGGGGGGGGGGGGGGGATGGATGAAACGCAGAAGGGATCTATCCTGCCTGACAAACTAATTTTATCCACTGTATTAAAAAAAAAAAAAGTATTTGCCTTTTTTCTTTTTCACACTGAAGTCTACAGTCACTCTAAAGAAAGCTTAAAAGGGTGTCATGAAAATTAGCCCCAAAATTAACCCCAACACAAAGGAGGGCTGGTCCTGGTCCACTTAACAACGAGATATTTAGACATCTCATCTGCTAATATGAGAAAGGAAAATGGAAAACAAAATCAGCTAAGGAAAAAAACCATGGCTAACAGCAGAATTTGTTATGAACAACTCCCCTTTCCCAAGAAAGGTACAAGTCTGCATCCTGTGTACCTTCCCACTTTCCACTATTGTAAATGATTTTTTGCAGTTTTGTTCTACCCTTCTCATGCTCCACTCCCCCTAAAATTCAGCTTTGCAGAGGAGTACAATACATGAATAGTCTATAGTCTCCCTGTCAGCATAAGGACCAGTAAATCAAGATGATTGACATTACCTCCCCTCCCTTAATCATCTTCTTACTCTACCCCACAGAAGAGAGAACTTAAGTGTACATTACACACACCATTTACGTTAAAAAAAATCCTACGCATTCCCATATCTTAATTTTTTTTAGGAAGGGCAGCTAATTAGAACAAAACTCAATACACTGAACTATATGAATACGGTCCCTTTTCATCCCTCCTCTAAACACAAATTCTTTTCCACATCAATCTCTGCCTACAGCTGAAAAATATCCAGTGTAATTTCTTTATTAACAACATCTAATTACGTTGCCCAGTGCTGCAAGCAACTAAGCAATTCATGGAAAATGCTGAACACTAAGCTGCTATTGATGTCAGTAGAAGCCAAGAGCTCTTCACTCTGCACCATTAGATGGAGATTGCTGCATAAGCAACTCCTTCACAGCAATTCTAAATAAGGGAAAAGCAGCAATTCCTTTTTCAAGCCAAATGTATGGCTTATTTACAAGTAATCCACAGGCTGTTTATATGAAAATACTTTTTTCTTTAAGATATACTGACTTCTCCTACTCCATGCTCTGCAGCTTCCCAGGTTCTTGGCCTGCACATCCTTTAAAAACTAAAAATGAAATCACTACAAATGCAGTCCAAAAATCCTGTAATGAACTCATGGTATTACTGCCAAGGAACATTTACCAAAACGCAATGAGTGCAATTATAAACAATGGAAAATACTGATGATACAAAAATCTGTTCTAATTTTAACAGAGTATTCTTAGAGGTTTAGCAACTATAAAAGTCTATTTGAATTTATGCCAAGAGAAATGGAAAACAGCAGTATCTTCAAGTCAACAACATAACTTTTATTTATAATTTTTAGAATAGTAAACCACATGCTGAATTACATGTACATCAACAATATTAAGAGTTTACTGCTGAAGGCTTTCGTCCCCCTGCCCCGAGAGTAAGACAAGTTATCCCACCTCAGAAGTCAAGGCAAAAAAGGTAAGTTTCTTCTGGGACATACAAAACAGCTCAGGCACAACTAACAAGATCCTGTTTCTGAAATCGCAAGTCATCTACAATGACTTGATTATCAGACACGTAACTTTATATGCACTCCTGCAGCTATGTCAAAGAGCCCGGGGCACTGATGCCCACACACCATCAACCACACCACAGATTAAGTTATAATTACAGTGTTAAGTAATGTCATGAATCTTAAAATGCTCTGAAGATAATTCAATCATCTTTTAAATAGAATGGTCTTCTCACCAATTTGAGCTGCCTTGTGTAACCAATATCCTCCATCCCACCATTATCTCAAATCCTCATTCAAGCCACAGTCCCTCACCATCAAAAATCCAGAAGGGCCAAAAGCAGCAGATTAACAAACAGTTAAGACAATCTTTACTCAGTAACAGTTTTACCCAAATTGTCACTCTAATCTCCATTAAGTTTATTGGACTTGCCATCATGGTGAGAAGAGGACATTGCTAGGATCCTAGGACTCTCAGATGCACTAGATAATTAGCAACTTCTAACCTGTTGAGTTCCCTGATGGCACGCAGTCTACGTATGTACCGACGGCAGCTTGGCAGGATTGAGAGATGATGGGCATGCAGGGTTAGGAAGAAACATTCTGTTGGGAATTTCGGCTCAGAAAATGGAGACGGATCCCTGTCTAGAAAACAAACAAACAAAAAAGCAGTATAGGTGATTAAATTAAAAAATGAACTGCCTTACCTAGGGGTGAGACCTTGAACTCAACTTTCTTTAAAAGAATAAGAGCAGACAGCAACAAAAGAAAGCATATAGGAATAGGGAAATTATTTGCTGGAATCAAGTACTTCCATGTACCTCCAGTATCAAAAGCACAAGGCATAGTAAATGCTTAACGTATCTCAGTAAGAATACTCACAAAGTTCAGCAATCCAGGCTGTAACATCCTCCATTGTTGCTTTCACTCTTGTCTCATCTGTTGGAAGGTCAATACGACACCTGGGATGAAATATGTACATGGGATCAACCGTTTCCAGCTTTATCTTCGTACTAAGTTGCTGTAGTACCCATAAGAAGTTGAGCATAAAGCCATCTGTAGATACCAAACGATCATCTGTCTGTGGGGTAAGAAAGTAAGTAGTTGAAGACATCAGCTTAGAATAACAAGAGTATTTTCTGCTGCTTTAACAGTATTCAAGATAAATGAATTACACAAGTTCAAAAAGAGGGAGAAATGATGAAGAACGCAGATCTGTAAGGAGACCTTTGTGATAACAGGAAGGTCACTAGCTTACATATTATCTTTCTTTATGGTTCAAGTAGCCATTCTCAAGAACGTTAAACAAACATATAAAAAGAAGTAGAAGACAACTTAAGAAATTAAAAGGGCTTAAAAGGACCTATTTCAAGAATGGCTTGCCACAGATATAGACAGCAACAGAAGAGTCTCAAATAGTCGCTGAGCTTCAATTCATAAGTTTTATCTTAAGCATAAAGTTTCTATTACTTCTTCACTGGAATTTCACAGAAATAGTCCTAGTAATGGTTCCAAATGTATGCTTTTGGAAAGGGGACTTGAAGACAACAATGATGCAAACTTCAGTTGTTCAGGATTCATGCACAGATTTTATCACAGGAAATGAGTGCAACGCATTAATTAAACAATAGCAAAATAACATCCCCGTTGTTTCACTGGAACCGTGCCAGTTCATATCTGCATTACTCCTTCTACAGAAACCACACAAACAAAGCCTAGCAACCTACCAGCTGGGAAATAAGTTTTTAAAATATAGCCAATTAGAATGAAGCCCCCATAGATAGGGCATGGGGCAGGGGGAGGGCAGTACAAAGCTTTAAACATCTAATATAGAATCCCTGTTAATGAAGTGACATGGGAGTCCTAAGAGAGGAAGTAACATAAACTGATTAAACAGGTAAAACAGAATAATTTCAGAAATGGGAAATGTATTGAAAGAGATAAAGACTTATGACAGGGCTTCTTGCCTGTTGTAGTAGGCATTCAAAATTCTTTTGTCCTCCATTCAAGACCCACCATTGCATGAGCCATCTAGTGCTATTTGTGCATTGACTAGGTCCACGAATCACAGGAAGAGCTTTCCCCTTTATTTACCTGCATTTGTGCCTTTTTCATGTTGGCATTGACAATAGCTGCCATGTAATTGAGAGCTGCTTCTCGAGTTTCACCATTCAGTAATATACTATGTAGAATCTTGAACAGCTCTTGCTGGAATTTCAAGTAAACATTCTGTCAGGTTACACATACTTCTCAACATCACATTCCTGCTTTCTGTTCGTCCATATTTTTGTTCTACAAATTCCACAAAGCTAACTACAACTTCTATTATGGTCTTATTGTCAACTTTATATGCATATATTAGTTATGACATTAGTTACAGAAAAGATGTATGTACAAGACTAGTTCAACACACACACTACTAATACACTATGTATTTTTTACTCATCCTTTAACATGAATTATAATCCATGACTAACTGTTCTGATACTTTCTGAACTGGCTTACAGCCTTAGAGAAATATTTGTAGCACTCGAATTTTTTTTTTCCTAATTCCCTTCACCCATATCCTAACAGATTTGTTGTTTAACACAGAAGCTAGATTTTTTTAGATTATATTCTTCAACTATGTCAAGACCAAAAAACCCACAATGTTTTGCTTTTTTTTTTTTTTTTTTTTTAAATATGAGAACACTTACCCTTGCTAATTCCAGGTAATGTTGCAAAGACTGGCTAACAACCCGGGTGTTTTCAAGAGTAATGGCAGGCCCTGAGAAGTACTTTTCAACTACTTTGCTCTGAAAGTAGAACGAATATTGGCAAATGCATCAAACATATTGGGGAGGGGAAAAAAACAACACAAAAACAAAACAAACAAAAACCGCCACTATGCTACTATCAACATCCTTCTGTAACACTTACATCATCTTCAGCAAAGACAGAGAGACTGAAGAAGGCTCCAAGATAGGAAAGTCTTTGCAGCTCTCTTCCTGCACCTGTGCTTAAAGATTTAGGCAACCACAAGGGCAAAGAGACAACCTAGAAAATAGGAGAAATTGCAAGTTAATCAAAGCTGCCATGTCAGCCATACTACTTTAGCTGCCCCATCACCTTTCAGTGTTTGCCACATGCCCTTGATTCTTCAACATTCAGTCATGCTGACAGCTAGATGGAAACATCTCAGTATTTCAGCAATCAAAGCAAGTCCTGTTTGTCCTTGTTCTTCTAAATTCTCAGGGAAAAAGCCTCGCTTTACCACTTTACTTTAAACTATCGTTTAGCATGAGATACTACAGTAGCCCCTGTTTAGAGTTCTGAAGAACATTACCAATGAGAATCATATGATACCACCAACAAAATAAGTTACATGGTTCTTCTAACTTGAAAAAAAAAAAAAATCAGACTGGATATACTTACCAAACTGCACATAGGGTGTGTTTTCCCAAACTTGATTTCACAAAGTTCACATAGTGCCTATAAAGAAATCCCAAGAAAAATTACTTCTGTGTGTAATTCTTAACCTAACTGCAAATAACAAGCTTAACATGGTAAACTGCTGAAAGAGCCAAACCTTCTTCCCTTCATCAGTGGAAAAACATCCATCTTCTACAATGGTGAAGAGGTCCAAAAAGAGCTAGATCACACCCTGCTTCCATTTTAGCTTTTACGTCAGTTCCAAGTTGTCTCAAAAAAGCTAACATGTCTCACAGGATAATAAATTATTGCACTTATTTAAAAAATTAGCTGTGCAAATTGTTTATTTGTTCAGAACATAACAATGCCTTTGCTGGACTCCTGAACTGCCACATAAAAGTCAGAAACAATAATAAATAGAGCAATTGTTCTATACATACACCAAGGCCTTTGTCTTTTGAATCAGAGTGGAAAAATGTCAGATGAACACAGAAGCCAGAAACAAAGAATCCTATCCAAGATCTCTAACTCACTGTCAACTGCAGCACAGAAAAAAGAAAGCAGTTATAACAGATGATTCTGAAAACACAAAAATACTGTAGGCTTTCACATATCCCGCTTCTCCTGTATTATACGTTCTCATTCTTCAATTACACTATAGCTAGTAACTACTATTCCATCCTTTTGCTGCACACTGTGCCAACTAGGGGCGGTCAAAGTGGAATATCATTTTCAAGTAGTCCTTACTTGTAGCCCACAGCCAAATTTGCAACAGTTTGTAATTTAAATTGGGGAGAATATCAGACGAGCAGGAAAACACAAAACCAGCAAAAATTGTTATTTTTGCAAAAGTACCAGAGTTGCTTAGTCAATTTGATTTGCAGCATCCCAGTCCAGCTAATTTCCTGAAGTACAAATTAAACCTGAGACATTACAGCCTTTTTTGGCATCATATGCAGAAGATCCTAAAATCTGAAGGTGTTGGCTGACAATGCTCAATGTAGCCAAGAATTTAGCTTGCTCTTTTGTGACCAAGAATGCTTTTCAAAAGACTTCTTTGGTTTTGTCAATAAAAGCAGTAGGAGGGAAGCAGATCTGGGAGTAAACTGTGCACTTAAGAAAACCTAAAAATAAACTCCCAAACTTCTCAGCCAGGGAATATTACAATGTTTTCCTACAGTAAAGAGTCACCATTTCAAATAATTTTGGGTTTAATGCAATAGATTTTAGTGTCCCACATATAAAAGTGAGCCCAACAAACATTGGTATGGATATTGGGCCTTATTTCCCAGACAAACTGGGAGGAGCTTAGCAGGATTTTCTAACTATCCACAGTATTATAACTAGTATGCATCATGAAATCCATATATTTGAGTAAGCTTATATAAAGCAATACATATAAACATTTGAATAGCCCACTATACAAACACTGTACATTAAGCTTAAGATATTACTGGTCTCAAACTCAACTAGATTTTTAATGGTCTTTTACACATCTCATACCACATTAGGCTTCCAACATAGAGTTAAATAGTAATCCACTAACCAAAGAAATCCCAAAAAAGTTGAAGTACATTATCTTGTATAGAATCTGCATAAGTTATCAGTAATCACAAAGAAACTGCTTCTAGAAATTAACAGTGCTTACCATAAGGGGGTATTTAAAATTGTCACTATCAAGGGAGCACTCTTTGGAAGCTACAGCCAGGCCTTGTAAGATGGGAATAAAGATCTGTAAAAACAGAAGTAGATCACTTTATTCAAGAATAGGAAGCAATCAAATGACACTATTGCTGTGCACAGCATGAAATGCCTGTTCATTCTTCAAATACTGCAACTTACACAAACAGAAAAACTAAGATTTTTTCTTTAAATTTGTATCAGTTAAGCCTGAATGCTTAAGAGATTATTCAAAGCTAAAAAACAACTTGCTTGATACAGTGTAACTGATGCATTGATTCGATGCCTGGGCATAACGACTTATCCATAAAAGCTTCTTTCCAAGCACTTGTATGTATTTTTCCTGGTCACATTCTAACTTGTTTCCAAACATTTACTTTGCAAACCAAAAAAACCCCAAAGACAGGTACACCTAGATTTGCACCCAAAGCTAACAGTTACAAGTTGAAGCTGACAAAGGGTAATGTCATCACACTGACAAAAATCAGGTGTCGTTCCATCAAGTTCCCTGCATGTGGAAACCACGTGGGGAAGCATACACGCATTTCATACAGGATCACTGTAAATACTGTATGCACGTGTGCAAGCACGTATATTATGTACACACACTAGACTACAAGGTCTCCAACAACTTGATTGCCCAAATGGGTAAAAATTTATTTGCCTACACACTTGGGGTAATAAGCTAGCTTTAATTTTGCATGTCATGTAAGCAAGTTGGTTTTGTGCTGCTAAGTTGTAACTGTGGTAGGAGTAAAGATAATAAGCAGCAGTCAAGGATTGTTATGAGAAAGGAAGTGACATGACAGGAACTTATTAATCAAAAGTAATTATACCCAATTAGTAAGTCCCAATCACACAGCTCTAACAACTATACCCTCACAAAATAAACTCTTATAGTAATTTTGCAACAATAACAAGAGGTCCCACTGAATTTTAAATTGAAGTACACTGTGTTGCTTCTATGAAGAAACAAAAAGTATTATTAAACCGTATTACAGAAAAGGACTATAAAGAGGTTGTTGTCCGCTTCAGCTAGAGGAATGGTTCTCCTGTCCAGGTTAGGTGAGCTTTAACACTTTCCCTAACCACTTTTTGACAGTCTTCAATGTACTTTCAGCTGCATGAACCTCTACTAAAAGGTGTCCAGACAGAGATATAAATTACTAAAAGGTACTTGCACTACACACAAAAAATAGCTAATGTAATTTTCTTCAAAATTGGAAGTATCAAATGCCATTCTGAAGGCCCCTTTACAGCTAAGTCACATAATACTAAAGGAGCGCTAATCAGAGACAATTACAACCTTACTGACCTGCTTTAACATTATACGGGCTAAAAGAAGTTTGCTAGTTTTGTGTCTTAATTATTAGGCCCACCAGTTCCAGTTTTTTTATCATCAGTGAACTACTCTGACACACAGAATAAACCATCTAATGTTTCTCAGTCATCTCCTCTGTGAAGTATGAAGACTTAACGGACTAGGATTTGTAAAATGCTCTTAGCACCTTAGATGCAAACTATTACAATTGCACAGCAGGGTAAAGATTGCAAGACAGAATGCGTACAATTACAGAAGACTGCTGTCTTACACATACATTTTTCAGATATTTGTACAGAAGCATAGAAGGATGAAAACCCAAGATCAATCCCGTAATATATGCCTTCATATTCTGTGTAGTTTACTTGAACATTACATAAATGGGAGCTGCTTATTAACAAATGCACTTTTAATAATTAGAACAAGCAAATAATGAAAGCCAGTATTTTTCACAAAATGCTTGATGAGTTAAAAACGAACAAAAACAAACTCCAATTGCTTAACAGGTTGCTAGGCCCTGAAGCAATACGTATAGAACCAAGATGAAGAATAAACCTCTGGAAATCCACTGTCTTGGATATTGAAAATAGTAAAATCATATGAAATAATTATTTAACTTTTACCTATGCCTTACCTGCTTGAACACCTCTTCATCCTGATAAGTTGTTCTCACCAATTCTTGGATGAAGCCAAATGGGAGATTCCTACACAGCATATATGGTACCAGCAGAGACTGCTGCTGCAATGACCTTTATTTGTATTAAAAAAAAAATATATATCCAAAACTACTGATTATTTGCAGTAGTATTTGCAGTAGAACTTGCAAAAAAGTCAGAGTAATCACATCTAAGGATGTGCCAGAAAGCAGCTTATCAACATGTAGACACACCTACTCCTTTCAGAAGTAACTAACCTTGTCTTCTCAAGTTACTAGTGGAAAGGCTATTCTGAAACAGATGCTGCTGCCAACATCACACTTTAGTTTAACAAGGCTGGAAGAAAATAACGGCTTCTGTGTAGTAATTGATTCTCCCTTCTACTCCTCTCTAATGAAAAAAAACTTTAAGCTCAACTAGTGAAGGAACAATACTTTTTGATGTTTGTTTTTCCATATTAAGAAAAGAACAGAACATTAGTCTTCACTGAATTAATATAGTCATTACTATTGCTCCTTAGGATTTTTGAAAAAGTATCTTTTTTTCCTTATTACATACATAAAACTTATTTTAATGTCAACATTGGTTCACGTAAAGACAAAACTATTCTCAAAGCACAGTGGATAACTGGTGCGCTTTTAAAGATTATTTAAAGTAGTATTGTTTGGAAACACAAATACAGAATTAGATTTTAGTAAAAGTCACACATCCTATTTTAAAAACCTTTTTACTGTCCCAGCTAAACACGCTGCTAGTTAAACAAATGCCGTTGAAACAACTGCACTTGCAATCTCAGAGTTGTGATTTAGTGTAGAATGTCTACACACAGATTTACATTACCAAATCTGTTGTGGTAAACTCTGAAATAAACAGGTGCTATGCCAGTTCAGCAGTTTTTGCTACACATTTTAATAAGACTGTTTCTTAGATGCAGCTCTACTGGTTACTGAATTTCACAGGACTAGTGCCCCAACAGTCTGCAAGTAAAACAGTTTATGCGTGAGGTAAGGGAAAAAACAGCTTGGTTAACTCAGATCCCCCATTTAAACTGTCTGAATCAACCTGGATGATTTTACCCATACACAATTAGAAAACACTTAAACTGCTCTCCACCAACATATCAGCAGGAACAATAGCCTCCAATGGTAAAACAATACACTATTCCTCTGGCACATAAATGTATCCTGCTCCAAAAACTGATCTTAGTTTTCTTACCTAACCCTCAGAAGAAAAAAACAAGAATCCCAGAACAGTCGAACTTCCATGATTAACATCAGCTGTATTTACCTTGGTTGTGTTAAGGATCCCTGTAGCACCAAAGCAGCATGTGAAATGCACTGTGATCGGATGTTGCTCAGTAACTGGCTAACTGTTGGCTGGCTACACATCTGATAAAAATAAAGTTATTTTAATACAAACTAGAAGTATTCAGAGACAGAAGAGACAAGAAATATGATAAATTTCTTTATTAATGCAGTTTGAACGTAATATGCAAACTAAGATTAGCACTACTGCAGCTAAAAACCTTTCAGATTATATATAAAAAGTGTTGTTTGGTTCTTCCCCAAAAGCAAAAGCTTAAAGCAGAATACAGAGCACTGATAGGGAACGGGTCTCACAAATGTATGTTTTGCATGGAACAAACATGGATAAAATGCAGTAGATCAAAAGGGGAAGGACAGTTTCTAACACAGTGCTTATTTTAGAGATGTAAAACATATACGTGATTCAAATATTATGAATTAGTAAGAGTCAGAGGGACCTTATAAATTCTATAAATTTATTTCTACAACAAAGCCATCAAGAAACAACTATCAATTTTCACCAACTTTCTGCACTAAACAATAAGACGAGCGTCTGACAGCACTGATAAAACTTCACTCATCTGAAACATACCTTTGGTGCTTTTCTCTCCTCTATTCCAACTCTGTCAAAACACTCAATGAGGTAGTTCAGCATCTCTGTCTCCTTACAATTTTCAATGGTGAAGTGGTCACTGCAGGAATCAGAAACACTTGAGCTGCCAGAGCCTCCCACACTTTAAAACACACAAAAAGAAGAAACAAAGCATTAGGTACAGATATTCACTTGTGCACAATCAAGTAATTCATGAACTCTTGACTTCCTCTGTCAATTTTCTGAAGACTCCATCCCATCACGCACATGGCTTAATAATTAAGATCATCTCCGTAATCTATGAAGAGCTCTCCATTTAACAGCTTGTCCAACTCGAAGTTCAGCTGTACTGTAACATGACTAAAGAATCAATTATCTTATTATATGAACAAGTATCTGAAAGACAGCAAGGAGGTGCATGACTAATGGGAATCAGTAAATCTTGTTCTCACATTGCAACACTGAAAACGAACAGCCTTTAAGCTGCACCCGACATCAAAACTGTTCAGACGCTCAGGACATCACAACACTTCCATGCCATGATGCAACCTCTGCACAGTTTCTGCAGTCTCTGTATCCAGCATTCAAAACAGTAGAAATTTCACCAACTCTGTTAACACTAGCCAACCCATGGAAGCTAAGATCCTCCTACTGCAGAGATGAGACCTTGGCTGATAGATAGGGCTACAGACAATCACTTTATATATTCTAAGGAAGGAGAACAAACAAAACAGGAGGCAATATATTAAATCAACTTTTCCTTTTAAAATTTCCACATTAAAGATCATTTAATTTCAACTCAGATCGTTTCAATTCCCTTACAGTAAATATGCCATTTCATTAAGTAGCACAGCCTCGGGGGGGGGGGATAAAATACTGATATTGTAAACATGAAAACTAAATCCACAAAAACAAAACCATGCTTGAGGCGAGAGAGAATTAAATACAAAAAGTGAGAACAGACCGCCTGACTCTCAATCTCAGACTTGTTATCTCAACAGAATTCTTCTCTACATAACAGCTTGGCAAAGCTAATTAAAAGCAAAATCCTCGTTTTACAGAAGGGAATTAAGACAAGATATATTCACTTTATGTAAATGAAATAAAAAAAAAAAACAGCAATTACGTGGATGGTCTACTGCTGCTATTCCTCAAAGAAAAGTCTGTGCACAGTCAGGGTGGATTTAAATGCAGACCAATTTATAGGCCCCAGATCTTAAACTGGAAAGTAAGAGTATTTGTTTCCTTAAATGCAGCTTTTTAAAAACATGTATAGAACTACAAACTGTGCCAAAACTGGAATTTCCTTTAAACTGTAAAATAATCTACGTTTTAATAATCAGGCTGTACAAACCTACTGTGCAAGCTTTACAGTCCATCCAATAAATCAGCAAAAGGTTATCACTGCTAAGCATCTGGTAGCTCAGCACGTTAAGAAACATAACTTCTAATAGCAGCAATCCCTTTAGTAGACAGAATTTGTTTTCAGTTATTCAGTTAAAACTAATCCATGTAAAACATAGCTCTATTAAAATAGTACTTGGTAACCATGAAATCATACACATTTTCTTTCCTATAGTCTCTCTTTTAAACCTCTTGACTTCTCATATTCAGCTTAAAAATTGCCCAATTTATATTAAAAAAAACCCTACTACCACTACAGTTAGTCATTCTGTTAATGATTTCACTGCAGCAATAACTGAAATTATTCTAATGCAGAGCTCATACATCCTTCATACACATATTGAATGCCTTGGTATTTTCAGAATGCAAGTTGTGGTGTAATTGTACAGTCACTGTGTTTATAATTTAACTAACATCTTACTGCTGTCTGCCGAATGCCAGGACATAATATACAAGCTAAGGCTCCAGAAGCGTAGCGGCCTGAGAAATCCTTACCAAAGGCTTTGCAACTCAATCCAACATTTGGATTAAATTGCCAACAGGATAAAAATTAAACAAAACAGTGGGGAAAAATAATCCTAAATTCCATGTACACAAAAAACCCTAAACCTGTGTTACCAAGTTCACTCTCCTGAAATTAGACTGGAATGGAAAAGAGGAGATCCTACTGGAAGGTCTTCCTTCTAGTTAACAACCTGATTTCAGCAGTAGTGTCCCAACATACCACAGAAACAATCACAGACAGAAAAGCGGGGCGGGGGGGGAATCACCTCGTAGCAAGTCTTTTTGGGTATTCCCTGACATCACAAGATACTTTTTAAAGTCTTGACCTTAAAGTCTTGAGCTTAGTTTCAGAAGGCTCAAGCAATTAGATTTCCCCCGACTTTTGCTGTAACTAAAATTCTTCAAAGTAGACTCAAAGTCTTGAAGGAACTCTTTTCTTCCCAGTTGTTCTATATGCATGTAGTCTTTAAAACTCTAATCTTGTTTCGCTTAGACATTTGTAAATTCTAACTGGCTCTATTAGGCTATATGGCCAGCCGTAGGCCACCTCAGAATTACTATCAGTCATAATCAGGGGTCTGAATACTCATAGAAAATGTTCAGGATACTAGCAAGACTAGAGTAGTATCATTTTTCAGAAAAGTCTTCCCAAAATACAGGCTTTTTAAGTAAGACATTTATTCCTTTCTCCAATTTGGGTCGATACAAAAGAATGGGGCATTTTGGGGGGAAAATGTTTTTGTATCGGCCAAGACATTGCAGCATTACCCTGCAATGGAATGTAAAACTAGAGAAGAACCTACCCCGCATTTACATTTCCAAAAGTTTTGTTTCCTTGGCATATCCAGTGTTCCGCAGGTTTTCTTTGCACAGCTATCTGGCTAGCTTCCAAACAGGAGTCACTAATACCAATGCTCATTTTGTTTTCCCATATCTTATATGATTTGTTAAGTCTCTGTTTTACAGTAAAATATTCTGCTCTTCCCCCTCCATTCTTGGCTGTTCCAACTGTATCAGCCTCTACTACTTACGATGTCAAAGGACCAATTTAAACTTTCAGGTGTATTTTCTTTACAGGCTAGAGGAGCAATCCTCAGCTGTCAAGCAGCAATGAATCTTCAACAAAGTCATACTGTTCGTATCAGCTGGCTATTTGCCACTCTTTCTCTACACGTTAACCTTTGTCCTCTTTTTCCAGTTTTTGATAGGAAAACATGCACATGATGTACCACTGGTTTTAAAATTACAACCATGGGTGAGTAATATTCCTTCTATGCATATAGTCAATGAGGAGTTCCACTGAAACATCATTTCAGAAACCATGCTCATTAAACCTAAAAGGCAGTATGATTAACATTTACTTTATCTTAGTCATCTCTTAAAAAGAGCTGACTAACTAGCATTCGTTATACATGTTTATATGCCATCTTAAAAACCCATCCAAGTCATCTCCTTGGCTTTAGTAATTTCCCAAGTTACTTTGAAGAATGCTTGGCACTACACAGACTGTTAGTTCCTAAGCAACCAAACATGCAGGTTACATTCTCTTTCTCCAATACCTGGACCCAAACTGGACACAAGAAAAATCATCATCTTCATTTTCTTCATCACTACTGTCCTCAGACACATCAGAAACGGCAAGAAGGAGGAGGGAGAAAGGGTTGTCGTATATACTACCACAACAAAAATGAAAAAGGCCATCAGATTTTTTAAGCCAAAAGAAAAAGTAAATGGTAGCTTTTCTTTATAAGTCTCTAAAAAATCATATTCTCTAAACATGCAAACAATGGATAACTCCATGTTAGTAAAACCAAGGCTATACTAACATGCTCTGTTACACTACTACAAGTTATTCACATATCAGAACACCACATGTTCACAAACCAAAAATTTAAAAAGAATTTTTGAGACCTAATAAAAATTATGGCTGAAGTAGGAATGTTTAGACATAACCTAATAGTAAGTATTAAAATTCTAAGCTACTGAAGTTTAAAGCAGTCATCTCAAAGCCTTGCATGCTCCTTTCTCCCTCCTGCAGGGACTGGGGATTCCAGGAGCAGCCAACAGAGAAAATGCAGTAGTACTTGGCCTGGCATACTGAAATAGGCTAATCTGTAATTTACATCTATGCACTAGGGAATCAAATCTAACACAGTCCAGCAAGTAACAGCTTTCAACAAATCAACTATAGCCCTAATGAGAAAATTGATTTCAAAGCAGGAGGTCTGTTTGGTTTACTATCCAGCAGTAGCAACCAAACAGAAAGCTAACAGTTTTAACTGGAATGGTTGTAAGAAGAGAAGGAAATTAAAACAATATTGCTACCTTTAAAGTAATTACATTACACTCCAAATGCTCGCAGAAGCAGGTTTAACAATTTGGCAAAGATGGCTTGTTAGGAAGTCAGCATATTAGAACAAACCAAAATGCAGAAATCAACTCAGGATAAGTAGGGTGAGCTCAGCACAAACATAAGTTCTTCCAAATTGCACGATTATGCCACACCCTGCACAGCACACATTAAACACACTCTTTTGTTCTCATGAAATACCTAGAAGGAATCCTGTTCAGTAAAGAAGAACGCCTGCGCAAGGTACTGGGTGAAGCAGTAAACAAAGGCGGACCCATTGTTGTGGGTCTCTGTCTGGATGTGATGACTGGCATGGCTGGAGGGCTAGCAGCCATGGCTGGAGGACTTGGTGAACTAGATGGGATGGAAACATTCAAGGAACGTGGGCTGGAAGAAGCTGAAAAGCCTCCAGAGTGGGCAACAGTGTATGGCCGGTACCTCGGAGAGGAAGGCTGCATCCCAGAAAGGCTTGTTGCTGTGAGGTGAGAGCTGACAGTAATGGAAGGCACAGATGTAATGGCAACTGAACTGGCTGGTGGGGTAAGAGATGAACCAGTCATTGGTACATAGCTTGTGAAATTGGTAGTAGGAGCTGGACTAGTCCCATAGAGACTAAACCAGTTACAGGGGAAAAAGAAAAAAAAAAAAGCAATGATTTAGGATATGCAGAAAAAGGGTAAAAAAGATAAAATGAGCAAGAGAAGCCCTTGCCCTTCTGATGACTCTGCAGCAATAATTCTGCAGCTCACACTCATTATTAATTTTTACTAATGTTGAACAAAACTATGTCACAATCTACACACTGTTAAGTTAAAGAGTCATAGCCTTCACTGATGCAAGTTAGGGATATTTCTCCGAAAGAATGAGCTACATGGCTTTAACTTATCAAATACACTTCTAGCCATGGCAATGTAATAAAAATGGTGAAATGGAGAGATATTCACATGAAAAAGAGTGAAGAATTTAAAAAATCTAGTCTACTTATTGGTCTTGGGACATTTCTATGCCACTCTCTCTTCCAGTCTATCAATCAATATTCAAGTGAAATCAGTATTCAGTTATAATCAGAAGTCACCTGGATAATGAACTGGAACCAAAGGAGCCCACATTACAGAACATTGGGCTGCTTCCTGGGTTAGAGCCCATGTTTAAAATCAGGCTTCTGTCAGGAGACCGGGCAGCTGCAGCAATTGGTTGTGATGTAGCTGTCAGGCTAGCAAATGGGTTTTCATCCCTTGACTGGGTGGACATCATCAGCACTTCCATCAAAATCTGCCCAATCAAGTCCTTAAAATCTGAAAACACTGTTAAGAATAAAAGAAGAGAGTTAGTACCCTCACCTACTGCCTTCATCTACACATTAGTCAAAGATGTAAACATTAGCAAAGCTTTCAACTAAGAAGGACAGTAGTTCAATTCTGTGAATTAAGTGCTGCTTTTGGCAAAAACAATAGACTGATACTCACATTTATAACTATCACTCTGTCTATATTAACTAGGTTCTGAAATTACAGCTACACAAAAATATAACTTTTATGGAAAGTACAAAATATCATAGATGACCTAATGTTGTTATTGTTGATTATTAAAGTTGTCTTGTCTGTTCCTCTCATTTTCCCACACTGCTGTTGAGTTGGGCAAGCTGTGTCATAAAGAAAGGAAAAACATGTGCGCACACCCCCCCCACTCCACATATGCCCACACAAAATAACAATTTTTATTTGGTCATATCTTACAGCTGATGTATAAAATATGATTTGTTATATAAAATAATCAGGAATTCTTAGCTTATCAAATTAACTGCTAAGTATCTATTATGATGCAAGACAACCCATTAAGCCAGTAAAAGGTTCCTAAAAAAACATAAAAATAACATCCAGCAACACTGCAATATCAGCATACTAGTTTGACAACAGAAAACATAACCAACAAGAGCACAGCAATTGACTAAAACAGGAGCTCGATCCCATGTTGCTTTTTGGGGATTCCATTTCCTGCTACATCTGCTGATATCAGATGTTGAAATCAAGCAAAGACCACAAGTAGGTAGCTCTGGCATTGTAGCAAAAAAGCTAAAATTAAGAGTAGGGAACACACCACTCAACTGAAACAATCTGTAACAACAGTAATGGTTCAGATACCTACCTTCCTTTGGGTTCTGCTTAAACTGGGCAGAGAGTGAATTCAGGAAGATAACATCTCTGTCTCGGTCCTTCCAAGAGACTCTGAAGATCTTACAGACCAGCTGTAAAGCTTGCTCCTCAGATACTTCAGACCCAGACAGAGGTTCCTTGGTTGGGAAGGGTTAAAAAAAAAAACAACAACAACAAAAAAAACAAAACAAAACAAAACAAACAAAAAAAAAAAACAAAAACCAAAAAAAAAAAACACACACACAAAAAAAACCCAAACAAAAATTCAACTTATTTGCAATTGTATTAGTCAAGTCACAATTCACAATCAGATGCAGGTCTTCTTTAAATGGCTTCAAACTAACTCTTAATGGTAGATTTTGTACACTTATGAAGGAATACAGATGTATTTGTCAAAATGTATTTGGAAAAAAACCCTAAAGAAACGCAAGAGATGCAGAATAGATTAGTAGTAGCAGAAATACATCCAGTAGGAAGCAAACTCCCAAAACACATTTGAAAACAGTACACTGAGAAGGGAAATTTAACCAACATACCTATGATGTCTGCTTTAAGGAATTAATTTGGGATTCCAAGGTATTTTAAAAGTTTCTTGTAAAAAAGCATGGGAAGGAGCGAGCTTCCCCAAGTCTTTCCTGCTTTCAAATCTTTGCCCAAGATAAAGACATCTTTCACTTGAACGAAGTCAGGACAGGACAAAAGACTCAAGAATTTGCTTCGTTCCCTTTTCTTCCAAAAAAGGAACATTATGTAAACTGTGCTCAAAATGAAAAACTAGTTTCTCTAAAAAGAATGTTACTGTATATAGTGGCTAGCAAAGGTTAAATGGGAGGGCTCTTACAATCCTAAGGCAGCTTTGAGCGTACACCTGAAAAAATGGTGGAATACAAACAAATAAAACTCAAGTAATTAGCCCTGCAATATGAGGAGAGGTAGCATTTAAAAACATTTCCAAAACATACATGACAAGCCAGCAACATAACTGTCCTCCCCTACACTCTTCTACCAACACTGTAAAAGCAACATAATACACAAACAATTCAGCTGCATAGAATTTCAAAGATGGGAAAGTTTTAGCTTCGAGGCTATTTTCCTGCAAGAGCTCTCCTGCAAGAGTTGTAGATATTTACTAGAGAAAAAAAAAAATTCTGATATTTGACTAATACAAGTGCACATTGTACTGCTATGTATCATACTTCTTGAGATAGTTAATACTTTTTTCTTTTAGAAAAATAAGTCAATGAGGAAGAACAAAATGCAGGTTGCCACTAAAAAGCTCCCTTTTTCCCTTCAAATTTGAGACCTCATAAAGGCCACCAGGTAACAACACTGTACCCTCTACAAAAGCTTTCCCTCAAACCTTTTAATAAACCATAAATTTTGGCACATTAATACATTTTCATTGCATTAATCACTCTAGTAGTATTCTACTGTTTTCAAGCACTTCTACTTCTCCTGCCTATTTCTGCAAAGAAGGCTTTATTACAGACACCCATTTCCAGTGCAGAAAACCAAGAAAGAAAATCTTTTGCTCATAAATGAGGACTATGCTGTCTCCTATCCACTTAACTTTCTGGTATCTCCAGACGAGTAAGAGGAATTGAACCAACTTTGCAAAGCTTTATTTTACTTTGCACTGCTCTCCCCCCACCCACTTCAAGATTGTCCTTGATTTCAAGCTATTTATTTCATAGTAGCACAATGCAAGCTGTCCGACTGACTGATTTCCAGCTACGAATTGACTGGAAAGGATTCTGCGGCAGGTTTATTGCTACATGGCTTTAAGCCAGGCTTTTACCAAGTGACCTTATTACTGACAGTGCAGGAATAAACAAAGACATCTAATGAGCACTGCAAGAACTGTTGTAGAAACTTCACTACACTGATGTCCCATTTCTTTATGGCTTTGTTTCACATGGGCCTTAAAATCAAATGACAAAGAGGACAATTTTAGGAGTGAATGAGAGCTTTGTTTCTTTCTTTTTCTACTTTAAAGGATTCTACCACCTGTCTAAACCTTGATGGCTAAATATTCTTATTTATTTTCTTGTAATATTAAGAAAACCTTACTCCATAGCATTACTTCAGCATACATAACATTTGAAGCAGTACTTTGTTAGCAGACCTCTAAATGCTATACAAATAAGCTGCAACAATCTTCAGAAGTGTCTTCAGAAATATTTCTTCAGGCCTACTCCATATTAAAAAAACAGATCTGGGCATTAATAGGTCACTTCATTGTAGGATATATAACAAAAACATTTTCTTCAGAGTTCACAAACCAATGCGAGACAACTGAATTGCAGCTTTGATGTTGGAAGTTTTGTCTTTTTTTCCTTCGCACAAATTTTAATGAGGAAATGCAGTGAAGAAATTGTTCACAAATGACATCTGAGGGCTAGTTCCATCCTCTCAAGAGCATGTATTCAAAATACGGAGATAACTGAACTCACTGCAAGCTGAAACTTTGCATCACTCCTCCATCCAGCCAACATAAAACAGACTAACCTTATCCGTCAGACTCCTTTTCTCTCTGCGATCATTCTCATCAACCTCCATGTTTTCAATTCCTGAATCCACATCTACTTGGGACATGCTGTAAGTGTAAATAAGAGAAGGCAGCCATTAACTTGTAGAAAGTCACAGACAGTGCTCTGTAAGATGCTGACTGAAGGAGCGTCACCTTAAGTAGAAGCAGCAGAGAAAAACCAATGCAACAGGAACAGCCATATGCACAAAGAGCAATTAAAACCACTAGTTGATAAATGCTTCTCATATCACATTTATTTTGAATTCAAGAAACGCAATTCTTAATTTTTTCAGCAGGCAATACAAACTACTCAGCTATCACATCCCATAACCTTTTCTTTTTTAAACAGAGTAGCTGAATTATCCCCACCAGACACGTTCATCACTTAATGTGTAAGATAATGCTTTGTCTTTTATCATTTTAGGTCATGAATTCCCATTAAAACCAGACTAGAAAAAGCATTACTGTGGTCTAAACAGTGTGTCATATTTAAGCATTAAACCCTATTGCATTAACACAGCTGTAAGTGAGAAATGGCAGAATATTTTCCCACGTAAGTGGTTTTGATGATTAGCATGGCACAGTATTTGCCAGCTCATACAAGCTGCATTTTTTACCTTTTCTCACAGGAGACACTATCAATATCCATGCTCTGAGACCGAGAGAGAGACTGAGATTGTGTTTCAAGGCTGTTGGATGGAGAACTGCTGAGTGAACTCACTCCTTCGCTGCTCTGGCTTCGGTGGGCTACTCCTAGAGAAAAGGCACCACCAAGATTACTACTACAGAGATGAGAAGGCACTACACAATTATTTGGATGGAAAAGGAAAGGTTTTTCAATACAGCTCTTAACCATTCTTAGTAATGCATTAGGAAATAAATGTTAATAATATTCACATTTGACTACAAATAATCACATTTTCTACCTCCCCTCGTAGCAGCAATATAGGAATGCTTACCTGCATTACAACACAGAGAACAAAACTAAATTTGCACCCATGAAGTGCTCAGAGATTCACTCCCAAAAAAAAAAAAAAAAAGGCACCAGCAAACTGATCTCTGGTAAGATTGCTCTGTATACTACCTTAAAACTTTGTCAAAGCCCCTCTAAAGTCTGTCCTACCAGAATAAGACTTCACACTGGGTCATTACAATGGAGTTAACCTGGGTTAGGATACAGGACAAATCTGAGTTCTGATAGTCTTCCCACAAAACCTCCCACAATTTACTAGGAAATGATCAGTACTTTTCCTCCTCCACAAGAATAAAATAAGCATCCAAGAAGTCCTAACAACATGCACTGAGTGCAACACCAGCAAATGGAGAGCAATATAATGGCTTTGGAGCACAGCTGATGAGCATCAGGATATGAACAGATGCAATGAAGACTTTCACTTTGCAGCAAAGACTTCTTCAGAGAAGTGTTAGATACTAGCATGGTAGGAGGAGAGTTATATGCATATAATTCCAAATAATCCAGAAGCAGCCTTGCATTCAATAACAACAGAAGCTGAACGAGTTCTACAAACATCTAAATGAAGACGGCTCTTAAGTGTAGTCTATTCTTAAAATCTGTGCCTAGTGACACTGTTTGAAGTCATGATTTATAATAAAGTAGCATTAATCGCAAGCTGCAACTGTAGTTTTAGCAATATCAGGTATTTGCATGCCAGTAAACAGACTCCTAGAAGAAGAAGGAAAAAAGGTATTATTCATCTGTTCAAAAAGAAAGCAGCAGTGAATTTTACTCCTTTGGGTTCTTTTGACTGCCATTTACAAGACATTGCCCAAACAGTATTAGGTTTCAGGTGAGAAGCGTAAAACCAGATCGACAACCTATTTTTAAATTCCAGCACTGGCTGTGTTTCAGTGTTACTACTGAAAAGTGCAAGGTTGTCCTGCATTTATGGCAGCAACACATTCTGAAGTTAGCAGTGGCAGCAGCAAAACAGAACAAATCAGGATTATGCTCTTTGACACAAGCTGTTTGTTTCCAAGCACCTTTCCCAAAGCTTTTCCAGGTCTTGAAACAATTCATTTCACAGGAACAAAACTACAGAACGCAGAAAAAATCACATTTAGAAGACAGTTTGCTGAAGAACAACTAGATATTCAGCACAGGAGGGAGGAAAAGTTGCTTCATTCTACTGCTTTGAAACTCCTGTTTTACTTCCCTGAGTATAAAAAGTTTATATTTAACTCCTTATATTAGGCTGGAAATTGGTCGTTATCCAGAAAACACTCAGATCTTCAAATAAAAAGTGGAAAAGATGTGTGAGGTAAAATTAATCTGCACTGATATTCAGAAAAAAATTTAACAAGCATATTGTCCAAACACCTATATTCTATAACTGAAGATATGTAAAAGCACTCTAAGATATAGGAGGAGAACATAGAATGCATATGTAACTTGCACATATCACAAAATACTTGCTAATGTAAATTTTACTCAGTTTTGTTCGAAGCTTCTACGCTTCAGTTAGTAACTTCAGGGCTATAGCTAGGTATTATCATTCATTCATAAACATCATTCAAACAACGTTCTTGAACCCATTAGGTTTTCAGTATGAAAAGACGAATAGAGATAGGAACCAAGATCGTCCAAGAAAAGCTAGATTTTACCTAACCACCTATGTGCCAACATTAATGTCTGCAAAAGATCTCACCCAGGAAGCAGGAAAATGTCAAGAAAAACTCCATTTCAGTTCTAAATGGCTATTTCCTCCAGTCCTGCAATTTTAGTGATGCATTTAGCTTTGACACTGAAAGTCCTTACGCAAGGCACAGGCCCAAAGCCTAGTACAGTTTCTCCACAAAACCAAGGATATAGAAATATCAAGTATAGTATCTGAACTGAGCAGAGTTGCTTAGGTCAATCAGGTTAAATAAAAGCAACTTTGAAAAGCCGAACTTCAATGATGTAGTTTCCCTAGAGATAACACCCAGCAGAAATATGCTGTCCATGGCAGGGGAAGGGTGACTTCAGCAGGGTATTCCACCATGTCACTGATTTAATATATCCCAGTTACAGCCTTGTTTTCCTTCAGTACATCACCAATTATAGAGAGGCAGTCCTCCTTGAGTCCTTCCTCTTTCCTCCTCCCTCTTCCTAAAGAAAAAGCTAGCTAAGTCAGCGGATAAAGAGACTAGAGCAAACATGGCTTACCACGGCGAACTGCTTTGTTCTACATTCCCTTGGGGTCTTACTCCCACTGCCAAGAAAACGTACTTTAACAGTTACGCTGCAGCACTCATTATCAGGCCTCTTCAAACAAAGCGGCCTACCTACCACCTTTTCACAACAAATCTTCCAGAATTTACTTCCATCATCTATACTTTGCTGGATCAGGTATACAATAAAATACCCAACACACTAAGTTCCAGTTTTCCTTTTAAAAAAAAAAAAAAAAAAAAAAAAAAGGAAACACAATAGCATACAGAGACATGCAAAAATTATGAAGACCGCACACTCAGTATGTGTGTCTGTCATTGATACACTGGTTTTAGGCTCTCCAAAATATTTTCAAAACACATACAAAATAATGATCATATTTTCCATGAAATCGATGTGTAAGTCTGATCTCACCATGATATGCAACTTCTTATAAAAATGGATGCTTTACAAGGACACTATTCTGCTGGGGCTCTCTGTTATGTCCAAATGAATTAAAATCCTCTGCAGTCATTTTAGCCTACTGCTCAAAAGAACTCCTTCCTGCAAACCACACCACATTAGCCGACTCTTCATTTATGCTAAATAAATACAGCAGATAATTAGTTGTGAACATTTTTTCCTGATCTATTCCCCAATTTAACCATATCTCTTACCCTGGTGAGAAAAAGACACACATTATTAAATTGCTGCAATCAGTCTAGTCTGTGTAATTAGGTACTGTCCAGTGCAGATAGATGAATTCTTAAAACAGAAGTTCTAAGGTCTTAGCTATCTGACCACTTCAAACCATGATAAACATGTCTGCCAATACATGAACATTTCTACCTTCAAGTACACATTTCCACACCTCCTCCTCTGTTGGCATTACCGTTTATACAGTTGTACAGTAAGATGGATCAGGACCTCATCTATTTGAAAACTAACCATTTACTTTTCCTGTGTTAGTTTTCACCTGGATTAAGTCCATGATCTACCTCACCATACAGTTGCTAAGGACAACAGAGGGAGAGACAGTGGGAAATACTCCTTTCAGCAAGGATCAGACCTAAGATGGGTTAAAAGCAGTCATGTAACCACAAGCCAAGTGAAAACACTAAGTGACCTCTGCACTGTTCTGAAAAAAGTCACCTTTGCTTCTGGGTTGGTGTCTATAATCATGAGGACAATACACAGTGTTAAATTCCATCTGCAATGAGCTTTTCTCAGGAAATGCTTTTGATAGCTTTTTCTCTGTCCTGCTTTGGATACAAGGCAACAAAATAAGCAGGAAGGAGTCACTTCTAGGTATTTCAGAACAGCACTGTCATTAAATTACAAGATTTAAGCCTGTAAATTATGGTACTTGCCAAAGGGAAAAACATAAAGTTTCAGAAAGCAAATGGGTAAACAGATAAAGTATTCTGCATGCTTATCAAGAGCATTGGAAAAAATATTATTTCTATCAAATTATTAGAAATCCCCTCGAGCACTGTGTGCTGTTTTGGGTGCCTCAATATAAGGACATCAAACAGTTGGACTCAATGATCTTAAGGGCCTTTTCCAACCTAAGTGATTCTATGATATTGAAAACCTGTTTAAAACAATATTGACATCTGTTTTGAGATGGGTTTTGTCAACCTCTTAACTTAGTAACACAACATGCAAAACAATTTAAGTTTTCAGATAAAGATCACAATACTGGAAAATATGCCAATTTGTTTTGATTTCCAAGATATCCAACTTGAAATCAAATTTATTAATTTTTCAGGTCAAAAGTGGTATTATATATAAGAATATTGTCTTCACCTCTCTACAAAGCAAGCAGATGAGGCATTGTTTGTATCTTCTGAAATAAATACCATCTGTAAATATTCTACTTGTATTCACTCCAGTAAATAGTGAAATTGGCAAAGTAATACAAAGGAGAAAGCAAATACTTTATTCTTATGTTGGCAACACACAGTCACAACCTACTATTTTTAGTTGTGCCAAATGCTAGTAATTAAAGATCAAAAATGAACTTGGGACTGATTGCTAAATTGTACCTAGAAATCAATCAATAAAAACTGTGTTGCAAGACTGAAAAGGCTTTTTTTCCTGTCTCCTTGACAGATCGGCTTTCTTTTCTGTAATATTTTGTAATATTAAACTGCATTACAAACTTCAAGCTTTGGTAACCCGTATTTTAAACGCCATTAGTTTACTGATACCTGGAAAACAACTGTATCTAACCATTTATTACTTGGAAAAACAAAACAAAAAGTACTTTCATTCATCATTTCAGGCTGTTTCTTTCTGAAAATTATTTTTAGTACCAGCAGAAATAACACCAGTAATAGTGTTTATGTTCTAAAGATAAGGAGTTGCATAATAACTTTCAGTAGACATACAATAATAATTTTTTTTCCTAACATGCCAGCCTACCTGATGCACCAATTGGAGAGGTAGCTGGGGTCATGCTATGGACATTTAGGCCTAGACTATGGGATGGCCCCGGGGCTGGTGCTACTACAGGTGGTCCAGGTGGGGTCTCTCTCTGCGGTGATGTAAGCGGTGTAGTAGGCTGGGAAGATGGTCCACCTGCCAACCGAGCAAGGCGCCTTCGACGAATCTGCACAAAGGAAATAAAATAATAGCAAATAAACAAGTTCGTTTGCACATACATATGCACACGCATCCCACTGTTGCCCTTTGGCACTCCTACACAGCAGGGGTATTCACTCCTGTGAAACCACAAATACAGAAACTTTGCTTGATAACCTGCTACATGGAGCTGTCTCACTGCCGTTTCTCTGTTCTGCATGACAATACTAAAACACCCTTGATGTTTAGATTTTAAGTATGTATTTGCTGCCTTGGAAAACCATTTGCGCTGGAGAACAACGTGTTTGTCCCTCAAACGGTTGCATAAGACAAGTTAAACTTCTACTGCTCAGCGATTTCAAACCCTATAACACTCCTCCCCATTTATTTTGGCATTTGATGAAACAAACGGCATTAATCTGATAAAAGGGACAATATGAACATGACCTTTGCCTTAATTTCACACCACATGATACTAAATAAAAACACCCGTGCTAAAGAAGATCCAGTTGAAAGTTATTAAAGACTGCTGTCCAAGTTAATCTGAAATAAACCTGCAACACTAAAAAGATGCAACTCAACTGCTGGACAGAAGCATCTTGAGAAGTAAAGACAGACAGTAAACAACATCCTCTCATCACCTAGAGACATTCCACCACACAGAATTTAAAAAACAGTTTTTGCACATTACTAGTAAGACAGAGAAGCACCTGCCTTCAAAATCCAACTTCAGAAAACTTATGAACCTAGTTATTAGAATTAGTATGTGACCGCATAACGCTAATATTATACTTGAGAATTAAATAGACAAAATAGAACTTAGAAAATTCATAATTTGTAATTGCTTCAAGTTTCACTTGAAGCATAAATGAAAAATAGAAAAGAAATTATTTATTATCACAAGCTGCCTCAGAGGATCTGTTCCTAAAGCTTACACCTTTAGCTCAAAATAGGCCTGGCACAAAATAAAAGTATGATATTTGATGGTGTCCACTCCCTGCAAAAATAAGCAATTGATGTTATTCTCTTTGTATTAAGATACTGAAGCATTGCATGGAATGTATCAGTTTTCATTTCTGCTCATAATCCTAAAGAACTGCCAAGCAAGTGAAAGAGCGAACAAAAGATTTGTGTCAAGTCAATGTCTATGCTACATTACTGTAGTCATTTAATGGCCTGTGAAACCTACTCCAACAGGAAGAACAGAGCAAATTAAATCAGACTTCAAAAACTGTGGGAAAACAGTGTCTGAAACTACATCTCTCTCCATGACATGTGTCACCACATGAACATGGAAGGCAGCTAGAAATTTTTTTTTTTTTTTTAAGACAAAAAAAAGGCTATGATTAGAACATCTTAATCCCTCCTCCTTGTCAAGCAAAATAGGGGAGCTTATTGCATAAATTAATTGTTTAGCTTTGCCATAAGTAGAAGCTGTACATATTAGGGTCTCCAAAAAGTTTTTATTTAAGTATCTTCAATTTTTCTCCACTTCTATCTTACATCTTAATTTTTCAGCTGCTTCCCTGAAAAAAACTACAGAACTACCTCACTCCTCAGAGGCATACCTGAGAAAGTGTCAGGTACACGTCCCCATACCCATTTACCCTGTTGCGGAAGTCAAATGAAGTGTTCGTAGCTCACAAAGCTGTACCAAAAATATGATCAGTAAAACAACCTAGCTGAATTGAAATCTCTTTGAATTAGGGGGTTGAATTAAAGTTTTAAAAGCTGTTTCCTTACCATTCAACTGATCTATAACCATGTTTTTCAGATAAAGGAATGGCAGGGAGGAATGGAGAAAAAAAAAAAATACAAACACACACACAAACAGCCCATATATGCAGAAGTGGCTGAGGGAGAAAGATGAAGATTAATTATGTAAAATGCAAGAAAAATAAATTGATATGAAACTTTTCCACAACTGTTCATATTAATTCTTGTTAGCTAGTTCCAAATCTGATGTTAGGAAGGAAATATGTGAGGAGAAAAAGGCAAAGGTAATAATAAATATATTTATCAATTTATTCTCAAATACAGTCAAACATTAGTTACTCAATCAAGGTCATATCCCTCACAAGGTATGATCTCCACAAAACTTCTCTTCATCATCTCCCAGTTTCAAGCAGATAATTGAGGCCACTTGTGCCACTCAGCATTCCTTCACCTACAGTGCTAGGCTAGATCAATGCCAAAGCTACATCAACACCAGCTGCAATCATCGCTGTTGAAATAGAAGGACACTAAGACAAACTTTCTGCCTTGTATTTGTCACTCTTAGTCCATCAACCACCCATGTTTCTTACGGACCAATCCCCCAGACTGTAACCTGCCCTGAAAAAAATTCTGGAAAGGGCATGGAACAACAAAATCTGCACAGACACCAAGCTGCTTTTACATAAGACATTGCAATTAAAACTAATACAAGATTTATCCCTACCCCTTTAAGGATGATAGGCAAATTATACTTATCTTCCTTACTGCTGAACAAATTAACATTAAAATATAAATAAACTCTGAATATTTTTTCCACTAAAAGAGACAGCTTTCACAACTGAGGATACATTTAGCAATTAACGGACCAGATTTTGTTCTTAGATACCCTGAGTTGCCATGTTCCTCTAAGTTAACTTAAATTATCACAGAAATCTCAGATTTGATCTGAAGATTAGAAAGTTTTAAATGAGAGAAAAAAGGGGAGAAACAAAGATATTATGCTAGAAAGGCAAAGCTGCAGGCTGAAAGAGAAGTTTGAGAATACAGCATAAAACTGGTGCACACACTCTATCCAGTTAAATCCCTTAAGACTAAAGGGAAGACTTAGACTAAGCGTGCCTTAAGACTAAACAGCATCAAGACAAGGGAAGATAGGCTTTATGCTCAGGGCACAACATGGGGACTCAGAAGACAGTAGCTTGTTTGCACAATACTAGGCACAAATGAGGCCCCAACCTGTTGCCTTCACATAGCACAAATAACATATGTTAGAATTGTGGGAGTTCAAAGTGACCTATTCTCATTTCAGACTGAATGACTCTCCAAATTACCGTGAAGAAACACATGGCTGAGTTTTTTAAAATACTTTCTTAGGAAAGTTTAGGGTACCTCAATAATACCCAATCCTTGATTTCAGCAATAAGTACTCGCAATCGTGACAAATGACAAAGCTGTTAGGTATCATTATATTACCTAACAGTGACAAGTTATTTGGTACTAATTACTACATAGGCTATGGAACAAACAATGCCCATCTTCCCTATAGAGCACAACTCCATAATATACAGTTTAAAATGTTAATAAAAAAAGAAAATCTAATCAGTTGAATGGAAAAAGCACATTGTTTTTTAATTAGAACAGTTTTTGCTGGACACATCTGGACTATGTCTTTGAATAGTAGTTTTCAGAAATACATTTTTGATCTTACTGGACTTAAAAGCTGTTAGCTGGAGACACTACAACAAACAATGTAAAAATAGCACCATGTTAAAGCCCGTTAACTGATTATTTAATTTTGCAGCAGACCAGTAAAGATATAACCAGGAAGACTGGTCCCTCAGGCTCATGCACTCTCAGTTAAAAAAAAAATTTTGTATCCACATCTGCTTTAGTGGCAACTGCTTAGTGAGGCTCTAAGGAAATTTTTTTATTCTACCATAACTGTAGAAGGGTTCCAAATCTGTACTATAAAGGGTAATTTGAATGGATAGCTTTATTTTTCTTGTATTCATTAGAATGTGTTAAATTGATTTAAGAAATGCTTCATTTTGTGGTGACACTGGTCATGTTCTATGCTCAGAAAACACTACTCTCAACTACTCAAAAATCATGTAGATGTTAAAAGATGCTAAGTTCACATCATTCTTTCTGACTTTATGCCACCTTTGGCTTGATTCTGTTTTTTTCTATGCAGTCCCTATTCCTATCTTGTGCTACCTATCACTTGTGCTAAAATTCACATGCTAAAAGGGAATTTTCTTTTCTCCCCTCCTGAAGATTTTAGTATGGTCTGGAGTGAATGACAACTTCTAGTGCTTCAACAAAGTAAACACTGAGAAAATTTCAGTGAGAGACATTGTTGATACCAGTGGAAAATATCTTCCTGAAACTAAAATATATCCTATACTCCCAAAGCCATTATCAATTGTATCTTCAAGTCACAATCTGTCAATGTTATACTTAATTATGGTTTGATACAAGAAGATAATCTAATCTACAAGAGGCTTGCAATTAATTTCAGCTTTATTTAAGTGGTTTTTTGCCTTCAGTCACTGCCAGAGAAAGTTTGAATCAGACAGAAGTCACATATAACATGTTTTAGAAGGCTATTTGACCATACAATCCACCTCTGATCTAGGGTCCACTGCGCCAAGTAACAGTAAAGTGGAGATGTGAAGGAATATTACAACAGACTTGGCTCCAACTTTACAACGAGGGATCCATTAACAATAAAAAGTGACAGCGTGACTCTCTTAAAATGATATAAGATTAAGTTTGTCTCAAGCAATCACCTAAAAGACCAGTCCACTTTAGTCCTGGCTGAACTGTACTGGAAAGACATCGAAAACCTTGAGTCACTTGAGACAAACATTTTGCCAGAAAAGGTAGATGAGTCCCTACTGGAGAACTCATTTTCTGCAGCCTCAGTTCCATGATGCAGTGGTTTTGATGATGTCAGTAATTTGCTGAAGCAGTGACACAAACAAGCTTACATAGGTTGAATAATTCTGAAATTAATCACAAAACACCTCATAATCGGATGCAGTTTAACAATCAGAAGAATTGCATGTAAACAAAGTACTCATGAAATACACCTATAAAATTTGAGATCCCTTTTCACAGTAGAAATTAACACTAGCATCCTATCCCACTCTCCCCAACATGGAAATTGTACTCTTTTTAATGCTTCCATAGAGTATGAGGACCTTCATCAAGTAAATAGCATGAAGTATTTCCTCCTAGTTCCTGCTGCAACACAGTAGGACTGCTCAATCATTATATACAACATAATCAAAAACATCTTAACTTTTTGGAATACAAATCTGAGTGACAACAGCAGCCACCTTGCTCTACAATCCTGCCGTAAGATATGGCACAGAACAAAAATAACTTCTTTTGATCCTCCCTGCAGTATAAATACAGCAATGAGCCTATGCTGCAGCTGGCCCAACACAATACACTTTGTATGTATACAATACACTTTAATGTGAAAATATTAAAGAGATGAGGGAAGATTTAAAGTTGTACATGATTTGAGCATTACATTGGGACAGTGGAAAACTCCCTATATCCTGATCAATACCGCGACAGGATTCATTTGAGAGTCCTCCAGTATATAAGCAAAACATAAGGCCTTACTGTATATTTAAAAAAAAAAATAAAAAGGAAAACACCACCCTTTAAAAGGAAGAAACAGTTCACATTATTCCACGTCAGATGCGTGTCAATCACAACATAACACGTATAACTCTTAAGTGAAAGAACAAGAGGTTGAATAAATTAAAAAAAAGTAAATCAAAGGAAGCATTGGAAAACTGGCAAGCCTGTTTCAAACTGTTTCAAGAAGAAATGATATTAAATACAAGATAACACACACACCTCCCTTGCTTCTCAGCAAAGAGTCTGTGAAAGCAAGATTTTAAGTGTTTTATGATGTTAAAAAGTAAGGGTTTTTTTAAAGTCACACACAGAGAACATAGAAAACGCCTAGTGTTGAACACAGAAAGGAGACATCCTCCAGACAAAGACTACCTGGCAGATGGGAGCAGAGAACAAACAATTAACCAGGAGAGAAGCAATTCAACCCCGTCGGCCAGCCAGGGGGTCGCAGGTCAGGGACAGCACGGAGAAACGGAGGAACACGAAAACCACTGAGCGCAGGCACCGGGCGAAGGCAGAGCGCCTCAGTAACGCTCCTTCCCACATCCAGGTTTCTCCTCGGGGTCAGGAAAAGGGCCCACGAACAGCCCCGGCGCCCTCTCCCCGCTGTGGGGCCCGCGCGCCCCCTCAGGCCCCGCGGCCCACAGACTCACCTCATCCGCGCTCAGCTCCTCCATCGCCTTCCTCTTAATGGTGAACGGAGGGAGGGCGCTTTCCTCCGCCCCGCCGAGGGGCAGTTCCGAGGAAGCGCTCTCCTGTCGCCTCTACCCCCCGGGGGCGCCTCACAAGGGCATCTCCGGGGCGGCCGCGCCGCGCCTCGCCCGCCGGCTGCCGGCCCCGCCGCCGCCGCCCCCGGCCCACCCGCTCCCTGCCGCCCGCCCGCCCGCGCCTCAGCTGCCGCCCCGCCCCGCCGCGGCCGAGGAGAAGCCGCCTCCCCCGGCTGCCCCAGCCCACCCGCGCCCCTCGGCCTCGGCCCCCGCCCGCGCCGCGGCCCCTGCCCCGCGCAGAGATTATTCATCAAAACAAGAGGGCGGCGGCGGCCATCTTGGGGCGGGATCACGTGAGACCGCCCGGCGCCGCGGAGGGAGCCGGGCATGCCGGGCCCCGCGTTGCGCAGACCAATGGCAGCGCCGGGAGGCGGGGCGCGGCGCGGCGGGGAGGGAGGGGGCGGGGCCGGGCACGGCGGCTCGTCGTGGCGGCGCGGGAGGGGCGGCCCGCGCGCGCCATGGCAACGGGGGCGAGGGCGGTGCTGAGGGGGGGGGCGGCCGTGAGGAGAGGGAGAGGGCCGGGGAAGGGGGCCCGGGACCGCGGGGAAGGCGGGCTGGGGAGCGGGTCGGTGAGGGCTGGGGAGCAGGGCGGGAAGGAGGCAGCTGCCCGCCGGCAGACGCGTCGCCGCTTGCCCGGAGGCGGGAGCAGCCCCGGAGGTATGGACGTCGGGGTGCAAGCTGGGGTTAGGCTACTGAAATCTTGCCGTTGTGGTGGGTCTGTACAGGCTCCGCTTCTTTAAGGTGTTAGCCCCCTTCTAAGTGACGAATACTACGGGCTTTTTGTCTAACTGTTACCGTCTGTGTAACGCATCGAGGGAAAACGAAGGCGCTAAGCCCTCAGTGAGTACTGGGCCTTAGCCTTTTCTAGGCGTGGTTTGAACCTGAGGTATTTTTTTCCATTCTAGTGTAAAAACACAAACTTTTCCACACCTAGTTCTTTCATTATACCGCAAAATGGTATTTTTGTGGAAGATACTCATCTTTTCCTGCTCTTTTTCCTCACCCCCGAAATTAAACTCAGCTAGAGAACAAAACAGCCAGGGTCTGTCTTGACTTCAAGTGAATTGGATGGTCATTTCCAGCTCTGCTTGTTTGATCAGTTATAATACATGTAGGTGAAAAAGAAAAGGGTTTTGAGAAGTTGCTGTTTTTGAAGAGAACAAAAAAAATGGGAGTTGCATCAGCAGATTTTTGCCCCAGGATGAACAGTCACTAATAATAATCTCTTAACTGACAGCTATGCGCAGTGCAGCGTAGTTTGACTCACCAAGTCAAAGAATCCCATAAAAGGGGGCAACAGGATGTTCTTAAGATGGAACCAAACTGGTCTGTATGAACAAAGGGATAGAATTAAGAGGTATTTCCATAAGCACTGCAAATAATTATAAAGCGAAAAAATAGATTAGATTTTTTTTTTTTTAATGCATGAGCCAGATACAGTATTTGGTCTTGTGTTTCAGTACACATCTTCCTTAACATACTATATTGATTTAAAGGTGTTTGACCAAAACCAATGTTTTTGATGACTTAACCAAGGTGCCCAGAATGGGAAACAAATTCTTTTGTAAATAATTGAATCATAATACATATTGCCGTTCTTTTTGTAGAACATATGTGTATTGTTACCTTTGATTTTTAGATTGTGTTTCATTTGGTGTTTCTTTTTGGTTTTGTTTTTTCCAGTGGAGTTGGGGCTATAATCCAAAGCACAGGCTTTTACATGATTTCACTTGCTGCTTTGTTCTTATGCTAAACTGTTGGTTTATTCCATATTATATAGTCATTGCACAGAAGAGTAGGCAAGAAAATTATTAGGAGACTACACACAAATTTATGTCTTAAAAGCTTTTGAGTAAAAATTAGTAACCTCAAAAGTACTTCTGATGATGTCAGGGAAGAGTTATGTGCTCTGTTTAAAAGTAGTCTGTATAAGTCTGTCACAAAGACCAACTTTTAGAAACAATAATAGCAAACTACATTCAGTGATACGACTCCTTACATTTTTATATATAACTTGTATAACTTTTTTTTTTAATATCATCATTAGAGAAAGTGGTTTAGAGACTGTGAATCCTGGCTGTTCTTTTGGTTTTCCATTGTCTGTTTTGATTGCAGAATCCAGAAGCCAACACATTTCTCTTCACCTATCTATGAAGTACTTCCACATACAGCTGGCATACCTTAAAATCATTATAATACACATGGCCAGCAGTTGCACTAAAAAAACCTCAGAGGCTGGTTGATGAAAAAGTTTCACCATCAAAGCAATAGTGTAAGATAATTGAAGTGGTCTGAAACACCTTTGAATAAAACCCTTCGAGTGCTTCTCTGGGGAGTTTTGTTCTTGTCCTTCAGTTCTATAGTTCAAGTGCGTATGTTCTTGGCAAAGGCTATCTTAATGTCGTCTTTTTTTTTTTTCTTCCCCCACTTCCAGAACATGTGACTGCTCCCTTCCTTTTTTCACCTTGCATTTCAAGATGTTTAATTTGTATTTTACGAAAGCATGTGAACTGGTTAGCATATAAATGAAATTAGAATAAGCAGTTTTGTCACTGTAGTAGCCTCTCTCATCCTCAAGATCTTCAAAGCATCCTCAAGTGAATTCTGTGTAGCATTACCTGGTTTCAAATCAGCAATTTGAAGTAGGAAGGTAGCAATAAGAAAAGCAATATCACTGCTAATAATAACTCTTCTATATTCCTAACAGTAAGGACTTCCTCATAGCAGCCTTACTAATGAATTATTATACTTATAGTCATGCAGGTTTCTAAGGTTGCATTCTTCCGATTTCTACTTGGAGTCTCTCTTTATACTAACAGAGTTCCTAAGGTCATCATTGCCTTTCTGTATTGCTTCTCGTGCATATCGTATTGGAGGGCACAGCTTAAAAGCTGTAGGGTTCGAGAGTATCTGCAATATTTAACACTTAAGATACTGCTTTGGAACCTCTTCAATTTAAAGATGCAATACGTTCCACAGGTGCCATCTAGTGGTGTAGCGAAGTCTGTGTGGCTGTTGCTGTATATTGCTGATCTATGTGACAGAATAGGTCTGCTGCATGAATTTGTTATTTGTATTAGAATAACATGGTAACAGGAATTTTATTTTCAAGTAAATGAAAACTACTCAGTTCCAGAAGGAAGGTACTGTCAGGCTCCACAGAATAAACACCTGGCATTTTACTGCTGGTCCCCCAAATTTCCCTAACTGTATAAAAAATACTAGTTCTTTTCTTCATATTTTGCAAACCAGCTTAAATTTACATAGGCCTCTAGTAATTATGGGTGGAGGGGTTCAATCTAACAAAAAGCCCTCCAGGCTTCAACAGATTTTGTCTGCCTGTGGTGGTAGCTTCAATAATCCTGAACTGACAAGAAGTATCAGAAAGGTGGTACTACTTATGTTTAAAAATGTCAGGAATTACTTTAGAATTCTTTTTTTTTTTTCATAGAAAGTAATTAAGTTACTAAGCTTAAGCTAGATTTAATCAAACTCCTCTCTTTCCACTAGTGAAAAGATCCCTGCAACGTTAGTGTTACCAACAATACGCAGCAACTCATTTCACATGTAGCTACCAAGTTGATCTGACCACTTAAATGTGTTTACATGAGGCAGAATAAAACCTACTTCTCTATGCAACATTACACAAGGTCAAAAAGAAAAACATTTAACCTAATGGAACAGGTGTATGCAAAAAAAATCTTAACTAAAGAAACATTGTTTTCACTCTGTATATGTGCTTATAGAGTTCAATTATTTTGCAGACTGGAATCTACATGGATTACTCAGACCTGTCTTCATTGTTCTGGGATTTGACCACAGGCTGGTTTCCTCTGGTAAGCTGAACTTAATTATTTTGAGAACAAAGCAGCTATGGCATAGTATAGGACCTTACACATTTAAGATACAAGCAAGTGGAGTTAACTACTAGTCTGCATCTTAAAGAGAAGCATTTTGAATAATAAATCTGTATCCTTTGTTGTCTGCTTCCTTTGTTGTTATCTTCACTTATCTTCTTCTTTTGATTTAGACTGTTAGCTAACTAGAGACCCAAGCCATAGCACTTATGTTTTGGGTTGTTTTTATTTCTTCCAAAAACACATTCAGAAGTCAGGTACTTAAGATTGGTTTGGTTTGGGGCATTTATTAGCAAAATTCAAATCTTTAACACTGGCAACAGCAGACTTATTTCCTGAGCCAGAAACATCAGACCATTTAAGTTAACAGGTACAAGAAATCAGTTCTTGTCCATACAGCCGTCACTGGACATGAGGATGCATAGTCTCCTGTATATAGCTGTCTCTCCATGTAGGAACCAGTACACATATTCAAGCTCTCTTGAAGACCTGTTTACATACTTGATTCTCACAACGAAGCTCCTACCAAAAAACAAACAAACAAGAGCATAGATGTATATAATAATCAAAGGAACTGCTTCTAAAAGTGACCACAGATCCTTTGCCATGACTGCTGACTGCCACTCTGCTGCCATGCTAATACGTTATGCTTAACATTCCGAATTTAACTATACAAGACAGTGAAACAATGAAGTTGTTCCAGCTAAACTAAAATCAAAGCAGCATGTGCTCCCTATGTACCATCCATTACAAATACTACAGAGCTAGAAGAAGACTTGTGCACACCATGACCACATTATAAAGCTTATTTTTGTCATATAGAGACAGAATTAGTAGAAATCTGAAGTAAATACCAGGTGGAGGTCATCTCCTTCAAGCCAGTGAGTCCAGCCTCTGTTCTTCTTCTCACCAGTCTGGACACAGACAAGTTTGTCATTTTCCCAGGTAACTAGGCTCTGTGGAAGAGGAAACAAAAAAGTGTTTCTGTATGTCTTTGTCTCAGTTCTGCAATATACTTGTAGACAATGTCCTTTTTTTCCTGGATAAAAGGGGACCTAAATATTACTCCTGAGGGAAAGTGAAACTCCTTGTCTGTAACTCAGGCTCCTACCTTTGCATTGCATTACAAATAGTATTCTTGAAACAGTTTCAGCTCAAGTAGCTGGATTGATCATGGCATCTTAATTTTGTCACGGCCTCTTGATTTCATGTATTCAGTCTTACCTTGCATTTTCTGTTATCCAGGCCTTTATTATCTTCTTCAAACTCTTCTCCAATTTTGAATTGAAGTGAATAATCTCTGAAGGTACTAGTGGTATGGATATAAAACGAATCGCCATCTTGTTTGATCACTTTCTGAGGCTTCAGCATTTTTGCTATCTTGCGTGTTGCAAAGTCAATACCTTGGACAGGAGGCAAAAAGGTCAGAGTTGTATTTATCACCAGCCATTCCGACAGCCAGGACTTACCTTTATTACTACCAGAAGCATTTCTTACATAGATTGACCTTACTGCCATGCAAGGTTTTGTTGTTTGGGTTTGGGGTTTTTTTGTTTAAAGCTGTATGTTACACAGATCAAGTCATGTTCTTGTACATTTTACTCTTTGGAAACCAGTTTACTCAATTGTTGCACAATTCCTGTGCAAGATTTCTAGGACTTTGAGTCAAAAGAGACCTTTTAGGAGTTGGGGAGAGTTGGTTTCCCCCACACAGACATGCCAAGCTTGGTCTCAGACTTACCCCCTGCTTAGCTAGAGGGAATAGTTAATGCCTATTCTCATCCTTTGTCAGAGGAAAGGCATTATGTGAACTAACAAGAAATCTTTGCACCCTGTACCTTAAATAGACTAAAATGAAGGGCAGTCCTAAAATGAATTACTCAGGCTTGTTTTCAGGACATGCCGCTTGCTATTAACACTTTTTAAATGCAACTAGAAAACATCGTACTTGTCAAAAGATTTCCTGGTTATCTCTAATGATCAGTCACCTTTAACAGAATCCTGATGTTCTTGGTAATATTGAGCTTAAAGCAGTGCTTCTAGAGCTTTTTCTATTTCTCTAGTGAATGTTTGTTTCTTTATAGGAACAGGCCGTCTATTTGGCAGGCAACTGAATTACACTGCATCCCAATAGCATGCTCAGAGTTACGTTTTCAGGAAGGTGGATGGGTAAAATGGGGGTCTGTGTATTAATTAATGTAGTTATTTTCATCACCTAGATTAAAACTGTCATTTTATAGGACCACTAGAAGTTTCTCACTTTATGCAGGCTGGGGTTGTGATCTTCTTGACAGGGTGTCTTCAGCTACCATGTGTTGAACCATATGGCTCATTATGCAGACTGTGTTTGAAGTGGGACTTCATTACTGTATGCATTACAGAAGTGCCAGAATCTGTCAGTCATGTTTTTACACAGTTACCAGTTTATTTTAGCATAGAGGGGTTTGAGTTCAGTACTGGTAACAGCTATACCCATTAAGCCTTAACATGATTATAAGAATGTAGAAATAGAAACTACTTACAAATCTATTCATTAGAGGTAGATAGTAAATTGAAGGAAGGGCTGGGCTTGCAATAGCTATGTCCTTATCCATAACCGTCTAGTTACTCAGCCGACTGGATATTAGCCTCCTTACTCTACTTAACCTGGCAGAAGAGTTTTTCATTCTAGCTCTACAATAGCTATTTCAGTCCTTGTTTTGTTCAGTATACTGGCAACCAAGCAGGAGTAATTAAAGATAGGTTGTAAATCATCAAAAGGATTCTTTGCCTTTACTTTTACTAACTTCGCCCAATTACATACAGAAAACAAATTGCATTTTTCACAAGGATTGTAGTTATATTTCATTAAAAAAAGCCCTTTACTTAGCTGGACAATGTTTATTATCAAGGAACTGACAGAATCTCTATTCCATTTGAAGACATTAACACATTAACTGTCTATTACTTAGTATTCAAACAAATTGTCATTATGGAAGCACCCTTTCTTTTTTTCCAATTGATAACACAGCAGGATTAGAAACAGAGAAGAGTTCTTGACCCATTTTAAAGATACCAACTAGACAATTTAAGTAGGTCACCCAGCTTAGACACAGCCAGAAATTGATTTTATTCTAGTTGTATATACAATAACCAACAAGGGACATTACTGGTCATCAGTTTACACAAGTCAAAAAAGCAGAACGGGTGGGGAAGGCAGGGAGAAGAGAAGGCTGTACACAAGGTTGCCTGCTGTCACAGTCTGTAATGAGCTTTGCACAAGAAAACTAATAAAGTACCAAGAACTTTCTTAGTTTCCCATTAAAGCACCATTAATCTCTCTCTATAAAAGATCTGAGCAAGGTAAGAGGTTAGCTTCAAGCACTCCAGAAAAGGGATGGTTAGAGAGGTTTATCAACAAGTCACAGTAATGAGAGAAGTATTTTGTAAGCTGTTTAAAGATAAATGACACTAAGCTAAACAACTGCCTGGAAGTGGCAAATACCCAAGTGCTTTTTTTTGTTACTTAACATTTAATTAACCCGAGACATAGGTTCTATAAGTTTGTGCTTAAAAGCAAGAGAAATTAAGTGGACAAGGCAAAGTCTTCCCTGTCTCTGATGAAAGCTATAAAAAAATTCTACTTTTAACAAGTATTAGGCTGAGAAATTCCTGAAGGCTGCAATGACACTTGGGTGACAGACTAAAGTATAGTTAATGCTGTCTGTTTATCAACAAACAAAGATCCTTCCATTGTTTTTCAGAGAAAAAAAAGCTTCAGCAATATCTAGGTTTTAAAGAGCTCAGAGTCTTAAAATTCAGGAGGACCCTTATGGGGGAAGGATAGAATCAACTATTTTCACCTACCTAAGGCCACCATATAACCTTCAAAGTTGTCATTGCTGATAAGGTTCCAGGTTCCACTGAAATCCACAGGCATTGCCAGACTGTGGAAGGAAGATGCAGTCAACCTCTGACCCAAAATAGTTTTCCAACCAGGCTTTATATAAGGAAGGCTGTGGGTGGGATTACATCGCAGAGCCTTTCCGATGGAGGGGAAGGGTACTATTGCTGAGCCAATAGGTGAGAGGGTATTTGTAGATCAGCTTCAGCTGCATTGGAGGGAAAAGTTCACAGTTTCTGAAATCTTTGTGTGGAGCAAATGTTAATAGTCCAAGAGTCACAATGCAAACCAAAAACTGGTTTAAACCCTTTGTGTCCATCTTGTATACTTTAAAGGGAATCATGGACAGATTTTGTCATTACTAAAATTCCCTGCATGTGTATTAGATCTGTGGCTTTATGATCTGAAATCTATGTACTTGCTGAAAAGGTGATCTACCCACTGTAAATACATGCTGTATTTGAACAGTAAGGGATTGACTGTTAAACTGTAGGTGTATCAGCAAATTTTTAAAGCCGTACCTATGACATAGTAATAGAGATAAGTATTATATCTTCTTGGTTTATGTCTGGAGTGAATAGTAGGCAGCATCGTTCTCTAGTGGTCATAATAGAAAAGTGAAAGACAAACCTTTTTTGTACATGTTATTCTCTGATGTGACTCTCGACACAGCTCTGCTGTGCCACAGTTCACGTGCTTGTGTTCTGGTTTCTTTAATGTTGTTAGTTATGTCCTACTTAAATGAACATACATATACCAAATTCTTTATTTTCTCAGATGCCTTACCAGCCAGAAAGTTTGTGTAGTAGTTAGGCATGAGACAGCAGATCCGGAGGCCTGAGCTCTGTTCAGTTCTGCAGCTCTGTGTTTATCAGTTTTCCTAGATGGGAAAGAGGACAAATACCTGTTCTTGCAATTCACTTTCAACTCCTAAAAATAGCCAACAAGAGTAACAAATTCAAAAAGTACTCTAGTGTATATAGAAGGTTTACCTCCCCCCTTTGCTTTTTATTCTTGACACATACAGTAGAGCAGAGATCATAACAGAAGTTATTCCCACTGATGCTTTATTAGATGCTCTATGTTGTGGCAGAGCATATAGAGAGTAGAGCACAGGATGCAGCAGGTAAGCTTCAGTGTTGGACTTTATCTTCAGCAAAGTGGTGAAAGAAATCTCTTAAGTGATGATCCTGCAATGTTTTTTGAAAAGTGAATAAAGTATGTCTGACTTTGAAGAGAAAGGATATATAAGGAATTTGGAAGTGAGATTTTATTTCCTTTAAAAGCTACATAATTCTCCAATGTCTTGCAGTTCCTCCATCAGTGGTTACTTTTTGCAAACTGTATGCCTTATTGTTACAATTTACCAAGTAAGAAATATGAATTTAATAACCCTGAACAACTAGGCACTCTAGAATCGCTAAGTACAGGAGAGCTAGATTAACTTCTTACCTCAGTTTCCTCATTGGTAAAATGGGGAAAACATTCATTCCCAAAGTCACACATATGTTTTGAGCATTAGCTTAATCCCACATTTTAAGTGGTCAGATGGGACAGCAACGAGCACCACAATGAAGGCTACATTAAAAGAAAAACCCAAAATTGATGGGCAAGGGAAATCTTAACTGTGTTGCTACCATAGTAAAAAGGGAATTTGGTATTCTGAATCTTGAATGAGGAATCTCACCTATAGCTACTACATCTGCCTATTTACTGACTCAGTTTAGGCTGAATAAAAAGATAATATTTTGCACAGAAAATTAAGCTTCCCTGAACTTTAGCTACATTTTTGGAGCTGACAGTTTGACCTATATGACTCACAGAATCATGCCAGTAGGAAATTAAGACGTCAAAGCTTGTTTCCTGTTTGCAGCTGGATATTGTTCTCTAACCTATACTAAACTAGGAACGGCACAGAGAAATGCAAATTAATGTTTCCCCTGGACTCAAATATTAACATTTCACCCATAATTTCTTAGTACGAGGCTATGGTAGTAAAGCACTGTTGCAATACTATCGACTCTTCCAAGTGAAGGGAAGTCAGTACTTGGATAAGTCCTGTGTAAGAGCCTGGATATAACATTTTAATTGAAAATTAAGATTATGCATATTGTCTGGGATGTGGTGCTTCTTTCTGTAAATCAGTACTTCATCTCAAACTAAGACTTATAAAGGGTACTAGGGGTACTATTTCAAGGCTCATCCAAAGAATTGCCTGTGGAACTTTTTGTAAGAACCGCCAAGTGCCCTGGCCACGTCCTATGATGGTTCATTTCTTTCTCCCTTACAAATTCCCGATTTTCTTTTTGTGGAAAGAATTTTTTTCCATTTCTGTCTTAATTGCTGTGCAGCATTGAGCGTCTAACACATTCCATTAAGGATGTGGCTCGTTACAGAAGTAGATAAAGTGGATCCTGCTGCTGTTGTAGTATTTATAAAATATTTTGAGTCTGAATTTTATGTGCAGTGTAAGGGCCCTATGTTCTTTTAATAGAGCAGAACCAAATGCAGTGATGTAAAAAAAAAAGCAAGCCTCATTTTTGTTTATAGAACATCTGTGAATGCATTATAACTTTCTTATAAAGTTCAGTGAACTGCATTATTCACAAACCTTACACTTTCAAGTATATAGATTCTCTTTTAGGTCTAGTCCACTCTTGAAAGTTATACCTGTCTAACATTTTTGAATATGCCACATCACTGCAAAGCTGATATTTATAACTGATTGTAACAGTAGATTGTCAGTGTGCAGTTACTTCTAGTGTTGTAACAGGCAGGTTTCTGGATCCCACTAGTAAAACAAAACATCCATATTCAGCAGTCAGTGTAATTTTTGAACAATGTTCTGTTTTGTATAGACAAAACTGTACGGACATCATTCTACCTACTTAACAATCGTGCCGCTATCAGACATCACATTTGGTTAATAACAGGATGACTAAAATTAACATATCACATGCAATTTATTTTATTGAAAGACCCATCACACATAACTACGTTAAAACCCAGTGAAATATAACTGTTTGAAGACCAAAGCTTTATAAAACATCCTATTGAATGCGCAGTTTCTCTAGAATTACACAAAGTACACCAACACACACCAGCATCATTATTTAGAATAAATCTAGACTTAAGTGCAATTTTACTCCAAAAAGTGACCACATAAACAGGGTGCTTTCCCATTAGAAAGATCTGCTCCGTTTATTCAGAAGCACACTAGTTGACTTGAGTGCTGAAAATAAATCTTGCCCTCTATTCTTGTCAGTCATAAAGACAGACAGCGAGCAAAAGAGAAAAGTAGATCTTGTCCTTTCCTATGCACCATCAATAATATAGTTATCTTCAATCAGTTATGGCAGTTTGATTGCTAAGGTGTCACGGGGGGCATAATTTATCCTTCGGTACCTTTATTACTATTGATGATAAACGAACCCAGCCTCATTATTGAAGGACAGGATAAGCTTGCCTGAGCTCTACGGGAAAAAAATGGCAGACTGAGGACATTTGATGCAGGAATCGCCAAGAAAAAAACCTAAGAATACTTGATGCTACTTTCTGTCACAGTGCAGTTACAGATGCACTTCTAAGTTGTGACTTGATTTTATTACTAAATCTCTTTAGTACTTTAAGAGATTTAGTACTAATCTCCGTGTAGATTCTCTGTAGCCACCTGTACAGACTGGAACTAGTAGAACACAGATGTTCTAGTGTATGGTAATTGCAGAATTTCATGTAGGGGTCCAAGTTTGCATGCCCAATGCTAGCTCCACTGCAGGTTACAGGTTTTCCCAATAGTATCTCGACTCACCTGCTGGGTTTTATATGAGCTTTGCAGGCCCTAGGGCCACCCGTGATGTTCTGTGTTTGGCTTCTGGCTTCCAGACTCCACCTAAGCTCCGAGGGAAGCCTAGACCTCTGCCTCAGCTCTTTGAGGATCCCCTGCCCAGGGAAGAAAGATGGCGGGTTGTCACAGTTGTGATCCTGGAACATGTCCCTGGTTCTAGACTTGCCCAACAGCATCTAGGTTTCCTCCCCTGAGAGTCTCACATTCTGCTGGATTTGTTGATCTGAAAAACGTGAACAGAGTAATCTTGTGGAGACTGTATGAAAAAGCTATTGACTCATTAGGTAGTGTCTTAGAAACCTTCACATTTTTAATAAGGCACATCCAAACAAAAATGGGATGATGGCAAATAAAGGGAGGTAGAATTCTATCACCATGACATTCACAGTGCCTTTCTAGTTTATATTCACATAATACAGACAATATACTATTAGATTCAAAACCAGATTTCTAGCAAAGAAAAACATTTCACTTCTTATATACAGTCTTAATATCCTACCATTTCTTCTCAACTCCAGTTACAGAAAACAATTCTGGCTATATACATTTGGCTCAAAAGTAAAAGCTCATTTATTATTTGAAATAAAGGGACAAATGTGTGAGAATCAGTGCAATGACACTATTATTAATTTCTATCCATTAAATCAATGGCTGTAAACCAGTTTCTGAAGTAGGTCTGTCCTTCCATGAGAAACAGTGCTGAGCTTAACATACAGCTCTGGAAACATGAATGAAAAAGTAAAGCACAAGGCATTTCTGGGAGCAAATTGCATGATAGCAGACAAACAGGCTGCATACGTGAAAGGCAGGCAGCTAAAAGCATGGTGTATCTAGCACAACTTCAGCCAGGAGTAAATTTTTCCCTTCCAGGATAGAGCTAAATAATTTCTTTGAGGTGCACCCCACGTTGGCAATTTTTTAAAAAATGAGTTACATAGATTTCCTATCAGTAAGTGGTACATTTTGAAATTAAGTTGCTTTGTCTGTTAAGACACCTTAAGTTACTAAAAATATTTGTGTTAGTATTTTATAAATAGCATTCAGCAGTCTGAGTTAAAACTAATTAGAACATTTTCATTTGTTTGTTAATTTGTAATTCTCATGTGCAAGTGTGAATTCTTACACTTAGTTCACTGCACTGTGACAAAACATTTAAACGTGAAAATCTTACTGTTTGACTTAAAAAAGATTGTGTAGGTCCAATTACTGAGTGCACCAAACTCAACAGCAACTGCAGATGTACTAAAGCGACAGATTTAGCCCACTAGTTACTTTACAAAAAAAACCAAACAAAAAACCAACCCCTAAAAATCACATTTTCCTGTACTGAACTGTAGCTTTATTAACAGCAGAAAGTAAGTTAGTTGTATAGTGCCTGTTAGTTCTTGGAATCACTTGCATGTTTCTGTAAGGGAGCCAAGACAACCCCAGCATTCCTGTCTTCACTCTCTGGACTATACAGATTATTTTTTTCTATGTATGCTTGAACTACATCAGGCACTAGGTAACGAATGCTCTGGCCCCTCCGCAGTGCTCTCCTAATCTTGGTGGAGGAAATGTCATTTGTGATCCATTCTTCCACAAGGTGAATGTTATTCTTATGTCTCCACAAAATATCAGATTCATAGATGAATTTCTGAACGCTGTTTCCAGCCCTACTGATGCATACAAGGCCATGATTTTCCACAATTTCAGTGATGTCCTCCAACTTCCACAGATTGGGGATCCCAAAAGATTCCAGCATGTCACTTCCACAAAGCAGTTTAACCTGTGGGACACCTTAAAAAGAAAAATAAGTGAGAAACAGGGCTTGGTTTAGGCCACCAGATTTTATCTAACTTGATGGGGCCATTTAATTTCTAGACTACCTCTTTTTATCTTTGGTTAAGATCAGACAATGGAATGACATAAAAAAAGATTCAGAGTATATACTTTATAATTAGTAGCTTCAATAAAGGATTTTTCTGAAAAAAGGTTATGGATGTCCCTTCATTCAAAAGGACTGGAAAATAAACTCTAATATGCTCATTTAGCCTTGGGATGAATCAACCACTGTGAGGATCAAAGTAAAAGAAAATATAGAGAAAATTCCAGAATAGCTAAGTACGAAAGGATACTGTAATGCTGTTAAAACTTTATCTGACATTCCATAGAGTTACAGAAGAGAAGCTAGCTTTTACGGGACAGGGGGCAGAAGGGACTATGTAAAAGGAAAGAAAATACGACCAAAGAAAACCCCGTGGACTGTGTGACTTGTCTTCAGGGGACTCTCTTCCACACTATATTTTACAGGGAATCTCAAGAAGCATGCAGATAGAAACCACCTTAAAGAAATGGAAGCAAAATTGAGAGTGCTACAGATTTGCAGCTTCCAGAAATGTCACAAGGTGGTAGGAATGTACTAAAACATATGTCAACACAATATGAAAAAAGCCTGCCTGATGCTGTTGGTCTTTTCTTTGAATACAGTTACTTTAAACAGTAGAATTCGGAAAGGTTCAAGGGAAGAAGTCAGGCAAAAGTCAAGATTTGCTAATATAAAGGATTAAGATGGTCATTATACAAGGCTGTTCAAATTCTATATGAATACATATAATTGTACATGTTAAGCTAAATAACTAAAATTTAGATCTAAAAGCAATAGCAAAATAAATGCTATCTAAAATTACAAAGCCAAGCTATGTCTGTTGTATGAAGTTTTAAATTACAATTTAAAATGATCCTGTACTCAGATATATTTTGAATTTCAGGACTTAATCCTGTCCTTTCTTTCTTTCTTCAGCAACTTACAATATGATCCAAAATTCTCAGTTGTAACTACAGTTTAACAAAGTTCTGTAGGTAAAATGGATAGCTCAGACCTTTTTCAGTTCAGATTTCTATTATCTTGAGTATTTTTCATGTCCTATATATTTTACCCTTACAGTCCTCTTGTTACGAAGCCTACTGCTTTACGCTGTGGGATCTAAGGGAATAAACTTATTCAGTGAAATCAGAACCAAGAACTAGCATAGAAAAATGTTACTTATCAACAGAATTCCTTTGAAATAGCAAGTATTGTTAAGCATTTAATTGGCAAACAGACTTAACTTTTTATATCTGGACTCTGATTTTTCTTTTTAACGGGGTCATGCCTATTTGGTTCCTGTTTCCTCTTCCGTCCTGGCTTTGTTAAAGGTATAGCATTCTGCAGACTATTAGTGGGATCAGGAGATAAGAGCTTTTGATGATGGTACCTGCAAAACAGATGTATTTTAGGTATTTTAAAGATGTAGGAGAATATAGGGAAGAGTATGGCCTACTGAATAATCTATCACCACTTCCTCCTGCAGTACTTTCACAGACAATCCATCCAAGAACCGATCTGCTGGAACAGGAACTTGTGAGAGCTGGGTCATAAGACATCATGAGACAGTCAAAGTGCAAAGATTTCAAAGCAACAACTACAAGGTTGGTTTGTCTTTTTTTTATAAAAATTTGTTTTAAAAAGAAGAACCTCAGTGAGGCTGCAGTGACTAAAAGAATAAAAACCATAAAACTTAAAAGAAGATACTCCTTCAGGCAATTCTCATGCCAGCCTTTAAATACACAAATGGGCAGCATAGCACAATCAGAATCTAATGAGGGAAGCTTGTGTAGCATGTGTCTACCCTACTCTAGTCTCTTGTCCTTCCTCATGAATACCTTTTCAGCACAAAAACTGAATAAAACCTAAGAAACAATATATCTTAAAAATTGTTCGCAGGCTCATTTTTTGTACATTTAGGACTAATGGTGCAATCTTTCATTTACAGTGCTCGTATAAATAGTACTTCTGAATTTACTGAGTCTATTCGTATGATTTGGGGTTAGCCTGCTCTAATTCTAACTTGTTAGAGCTAACACCATTCCTTATCCTTCTATAGGTTCTTGAGACTTTTTAGGATTTGGCTGAAGAATACCTTAAAACTTTTAGTGTTTCCAACCACTCGCTCTGGCTGCTTTCCCAATCATCAACTTCCACCCAATCTGAGTTTTTTGTAGCTAGTTTTGCCATAGTTACTCGGTGGTTCGCACTGATCAGACCTTTCTTCTTATATGCATCGCCTACTGGTGAAATTATTCCTTTGATTACTTTGTATTTTCCTGTGGAAAAAAACACATCACACAATAACATGAAAAGTGGTTGAGCAGATGTTACTTCCACTGTATTGTATTTAAACTATTACATAACCATTATTCACTGCAATCTCTAAGAATACCAATGCCAGCTCTGATGGCCAGCTGAGTGGAAAAGTACTGTACAATTCTGCCATGTGCAAGGCAGCACAATTAAAGATTTAGCAAGATGTATTAGAAAGATACATTTCTATAAACTATTAAAATCAAGCTTTAGCTCATTAAAATTAGTAATAAGCAACACATATATAAGACTGTTATCTCATGTATTTGGCCTACATGATTTTATATGATACATGCACGCATACTAGCGTCAATATAGAATTAGTATTATTATTTCCAAAAATATCTGTCACTGTCAAACAGGCATTCATATACACAAAATATTCACCTTAACATTTAAGGTTCTAGTTATCAGAGCTGTTCTGAATGATACAGATTACTGTCCTACCTGTTTCATGAAGGTAGTCTTTAGCCAGCTCAAATAGCCTTAGATGCATGTTGGTAATGGGATTGAAGGACCCACAGGCCAGCAGTACTACTTCAGTCTTCTTGTCAGGATCTTCCATAGCCATTCCTCACAGCTACAGAGCCAAGTGGAGAGTGTTGGTGCTAGTTACCAGGCACTACAAGAAGATACCAGATTAAAAGATAGTTATTCCTACTTACTTGTGCTGCCAATAAGCAGAACATTTCAAGATCAAATTGAACACTGTATTTTCCTTCCATCAACATTTGGCCTGTGATTGTTCATGTGATACTGCATTACCCAGTTTTTAAGAGATTAAAACCACTGCCTCTAGTTCTTTCTAGAGGATAGAGGTACAGTGCAAGGAGCTGAGACAACAGTGGCATTATGTTGCAGAAAGGAGGATAATTCTTCCATGGGCCTTCAGAAATCAAGGATGTAGAGAAAAGTGAGTGTGCTAGGAAGAAGATATATGTAATAGATAAGTGAACTCAAATTTGCCTTGCCTATGTATTATCAATGCAGCTGCGATTCCCTCCTATATGCAAGAGGAAACATCTTTAAAAATTAAATCACTGAGAACAGGCTGCTTGCCTAAAGAGAGGACAGGGTACTGCCCACTCTGAAGAAAAGCAGCTCATGCAGAAAAACTTCATAAAGAAAGATTGTTTGTCCTGATGGCAGGCCAAACTTTATTAGAACCTTGCAAGTTTTTTAAGATGCCAATGCCAATCAACTGCCAAGAGATGCATCTTCAGGGAACTTACTTATAAGTAACTTCCTTACTTCTAGTCCTTACGGGGGGAATAGAACATCCTATGACAGTTCCCAGTGCTGCTACGCTAAGTTGCAGTGAGTCTTTTCAGCAAAATCTGTAGAACTAACATTATATTGTATTAAATTCTGGAGGAGGGGGAGGGTTAACATTTCTTCGTTCAGGATTTATTTACATTTTACTTTCTCTTGGTATGTGGGAAGAAAGTGCTATGGACTGAACATGAAAACAACCAATCTACTTTGTGTTGCAGAAAGCAAGTGGTAGATGTACCAGTGGAACAGATGATAAAAGAAGAGTGAATTTAAAAAAGTTTAGTAAAAGCTGCAATTAAATGCCAGATTTTTCTTCCTTTTTAAAATACAACAGCACTGTTCCAATTTTGAACTTCAGTTTCAGAAAGCTGCTTAAGAATTGGTGAAAATAAGGAAATTCCACTACTTATCTTTTTCCTTTCTCCTCACACTACATGGATTTTTGCTTCTCAGTGTTCTTTTCTTTCATGAGAATATTCTGGCTTGCCAAGATGGTTTCCCCTAGCCTGGCCCTGAACAAATGAAAACCGGAATATGTTATGGGCCATTCTCATGCTGTTGCTGTTTGTGGGATGTCAGAGACATCTGTGTTGAGCACTGAATAGTCTGCCATTGTTTCTACAGCAACATCGCTGGCTGAAGAATCCCACAAGGTCACCCTCACATTCTGTCTCCTTTACAAAGAAGCTGAGTGATGTTCCCAGTCACCACAGTGGTGAGATATCATCACAGCTAAATCTTGTAACAGCTACTATGTACCGACATCAAATAGCCCTTGAATAAAAGGAAGCCTTGCAAGGCTTCACATTTTGCAAGTGGTAGTACTTTTCTGTGCTTTCAAGAGTTTCACAAACTTTTAAAATATTCTTTATTACTGCAGAGTAGTTCAGCATTTGAAGGGTTTGGTGTTACTTGGAATGCAGTCTTCACAGGGGCATCAGCTGGAAGAGTTACTATGGGAACAGGCAAGGAAAGGAGTTAGGCTTGCCTTTGTAATGCATAAAGCCCTACTTTCTAAAGAAAGAGACTCATGCTGCAAATTTGAAAAGGCTTGATTTTCTCCTTTAAAAAGAAAAAAAAGCAAGGGCAAAAATAATAGAAAATTTTAAGATGAAAATATATAGTGCCTTTTCTGGAGTTGGTCAAATGTCCTTTTTCATGCTGCTAGCTCATTTTACAATCTTCAGAAACAGGCAATTATTGCGTCATAAACTCACCTTGTAGCGCTTCATATCTGCATAGAAATTGAGACTATAAATATAATTTAATAGTTTGAACATACCCTCAGTCTCCTAATTTGCATTGACATCCTCTGCTTAGCACTTTTCACAGAAAACAGCTGCATGGTTGGTGTGGAGAGCAAAGGACATGACAAAGAGGTATCATCCCATGATTACCTCGATCCTTATAACCAACACAGCACCGTCAGAGCTGGGATCTGCTTTGTATGAAATGACCTCCATATAGCACTAACTTTTGGGGGAAAGCTATGCAATTTGCGCATCCCAGAAGAGAAAAAGACTAGGTTCCAGAGATGATTAAAGCCCAGCCACTGCCTGAGCTGTATATGGAACTACGCCTGTTCTTATTGTATAATAACATAGGTAGTTTTGATGAATTACGTATAATTTGGCACTGCTTGACACAGTTCTAATTATTGCAGCTTGACCACAAGATCCAAACTAGCAGCCCGGCTCCTGCTATACAGAGATGGGAGAGAGAGACCTCTATGCAGGTAAGCCTTTAGTTTCACAAAACTGAGAAGAGGCTTAAAATAATTAACGCTACCTTATGCCAAATACTAAATGAACTACTAGTAAAACCTCTCTACAGAGACTTAAGGGGAAAGTAAAATGGCCTTCAGTCAGATTTTCCGTCAGTGTAGGACATGCTGGATCACTTTCCCTTCTCCTTCAGAAGGAAAATTGAGGTGCCCTGTGACGTAGTCCTTTACACATATGCTTATACATAATCTCATCATGCTTATACATAATCTTACCGATATTCAGTGTGTCCTAATTGCAGTCCTGCTAGTGCTTAGCTGGATTGGACACCTATTTGCACTAAAAAAACATCAACGTGTGCCTGCGGTAGGTTTTGGGATGGTTCTGAAAACCAACCTGTTCGCTGCTGTGGATAAGCAGGTAATTGTGAGTAGGCTTTGGTCAGTCTCATTTGCATTCCAGAGGTAAATATTTATTAAACCTGCTAATATATCTGTCGGATATCAACGCCATCAAATACGAAATTTACGGTGAGCAGGCTGTTGCTGGAAGCTCTCGCATGCTAAGCGCTCCGGTTTTCCCTCCGTTTCAGCAACCGCCTCCCCACAGCTCCACGCCGCCAGAGGCCCGCACACGGCTACGGCCCCCGAACGTACGGGGCGCAGGATCAGGCCCCAGCCCAGCCGGTCGCCAGTCTCCCCCGCCGCCCCCACCAGCGGTCCCCGCCGCCGCCCCGAGCCGGCCGGCCGGCCGCGCCGCCCCGCCGCCGCCCGCGCTTACCGCCCGGGGCCGCGCCGCCAGCTCCGCGCCGAGGGGCCGCACTGGGCGGCGCGGCGGCGGCGCGCTCTCATTGGCCCGGACGCGCCGGAAGCGGCGCCGGTCGGAGGCGGCCCGCTCCTCCGTCGCTTGGCGTGGCGCCCGCCGCGGCCTGCCTCAGGTGAGATGGCGGCGGCGGGCCCGGGCGGCGGTTAGGGCGGCGTGCGGGGCCGAGGTGGGCGGGGAGGGCGGTCGCGGCCTCCTTGCGGCTCTGCCTTGCAGGAGCGGGCCTGGCGCGGGGTCGCCTCCGCGAACTGCGGGCGCGAAGGAGGAAGAGCCGGGCTGCAGCCTGGCCTCGGGGACAGGCGGGCGGGCAGGACTCGGATGGCGCCCAAGTGCCGCCTTCTCGGTTCTCCTTGCCCCCAGGCCTCCTGTTCGCTCCCCTCTCTCGCACCTTTCCGGCGGGGAGGATCGCGTTTGCTTGCCTGGCTGCCGGAGCCCTTGGCGTTACTGCAGACCCGCGAACTTGCTGGTCCGGGGCTGGTGAGCCGGTCACCCGGGGAGATCCCACTGATCGCTGCCGTCAGCTACCTGTCTGCTCCTGTTTGATGCCCGAAGAAGCACGGGTTTCCTCTAGAGTCCACTAGTTTTCCGCAGCGAACGATCCTATCTAAGGTGTTTGCGTGCTTCAGACACCTGCATCCGGGTTGTTGTCTCTTAGTTTCCCAAGGGGCCGTTGAAGAGTAGAATCTGTTGTTAGATGTAGCGGGGCCTCAGTATTTCAGTAATTGCTCCTTGGTTTGAAACGTGTTTCTTTTTCTGTGCCGTGGCTGTTTGAGTTATTACCTTGGTGAGCTGCCTTTTGCTACAAAGAGAACAATCCCGTAGACCCAGACTAACATTTCTGTATTTCCACGGCAAGCATCTCCCAAGTGTTTTGATTAGACACTTCCTCAAGATACTGCATAATTTTCTTGATATTTGGAGCATTTTAAAACAAGTTTTAAGTTGCTGATACACAACAATAAAATGTTCTTTCTCCTAGGAGTGTCATGTAGCAGCTTAAAATTTTCATGTGAAAACAGAAAATGGCTTCAAGAGGAACAATAGAGACCAGTAAACTAAAACAAAACTTGGAAGAGCAGCTGGATAGATTAATGCAGCAGCTTCAAGATCTGGAGGAATGCAGGTAATAAAAATAGATGCTTTCCTCTTATATGGTCATATTTTTCTGAAGTGGTTGGCAGAAGAAATTGGTACCTTTCAAAAACCTTGTGGGTTGTTTTGTTTTATTTTGTGTTTTGCTGTGGCTTTATATTCTTTAAATTAAGTAGGATGGTTGTGTTAGTAAAAATTATTTTAAAAAAACAACTTTATTAACATCGTTCTATTTCTTGAGGAAAATGCAGGCAAAAATACTCATTACTGTTTTCTTTGAAATTTTGCATTTCAGCGTGACTTTTTAACTTCTAATAGCTGTTCACAGAATTCACAGTTTTCATATGGGCTTTTTTAATGGCAGTTAGCAAATAGCTTTTTTTGTCTGTTTTGTTTTGTCTTATAATTATGGATGTTGGGGTTTGGTTTGTTGTTTTTGTTTTTTTTTTTAGTTCATCTAACATTTTCATGTGATCTGTTTTATGTGATTTTGTGTTAGTTTTTTGTGGGCTAATAAAATTTGAGATAGATTGAATTACCAAGGAAAAGGTTTGTGGTTTTTTTCTGTGTCAGTACTTGCACTTAAACATGCTGTGTGGTTTTAGATGCTTTCTCTGACTATAATTCTAATTTGTCCAAGCAGTACATATTTTTTTCAAGAGCATTTGTAACTGGTGGGGGTTGGTAGTGCCGTTCTTTGAACTGGGCGAGGTTTAGACAGCAGGATCAGTTATTCCTGAATGACTTGTTTGGGTTTGGGTGAGGAGATAGGCTTCTCAGATCATTTCATTCGCCCTAGCTTTAGGCAAGACAATTTCACTGCATATTTTTGTTGAGATCCAAAGTACACTTTTAAATACTGCACCAAGTGCTGAGTATCTTGTAGTTGTCAGGTCCTTTTTAATACAAGTGACTTCACACAAACATTGCAACTGCATAGGTGGCTAGGAGGTGGTGCAAAACCAAGGCGACTACATATGTATTAACTAAATAACAGCTAAGAGGGCTAGAGCAGAATAATCTGAAGTGATGTGAATGTTTTCATTGCTGTCTGAGGAAACATATTTCATGATATTCCCTGATGTCCTTTTTTTGCATGTTACATCTCAGGTTTAATCCTATGAATTAATGATGTGTCTTGTTGGATCTTCTTTAGAGAGGAGCTGGACGCAGATGAGTATGAAGAGACCAAAAAAGAAACTCTAGAACAGCTGAGTGAGATCAATGACTCCCTCAAGAAGATTATGTCTGGAGATATGACTCTGGTGGACGAGCTCAGCGGGATGCAACTGGTAAGGATGATGTGTTACTAAAAATAGTTCACGTTCTGCCTGGACTCAGTGAAACAGAAAATAGATACAAGTGGTTCATTACAGTTTTCAGACAGGCATATGTGAAAGCTAGATCTAGGTATCTAATGTTTTTACTATTTAATACATGTGTACATATAAAAACTTGGTTAGGTCTTGTCATTTTAAAAGGAAAAAAAAATGTTGAAGAATTATAACCATAACACTGTAGGAAAAAAACTGTGGGAAACTGCAGGGACGAAATATATCAGATCCTTAATATTAGAAAATAACATAAAATAATACAAATTAATATTAAAGAGACAATCCAGGACAATAAATATCAAGAGAAATAAAGTTCATGCCTGTTTGTTAGAAAGCATAAAGATAGCATTTCCTGTGCTCTTATTGCTGATTTGTTTCAAATTCAGACCTGTCAAAATGAAAAGGCTGTAGGAGTAACTGTGTAACTTAAAGTTCTTTTAGTGAATGGATCTTATTTTATGCTGACTTCCAAACTTCTGATCTGTTTTCGGTCTTTTGAAATGTTTAATTAGAGCATGATTTGTTCTTTCTGAGCCATATGGTTTAGGGTTTTGTTTCCAGAGAGATCATGATTTGTCCAAACATAACTGTGGTGAGATGTAATCATAATAGTTTTGATACTCCGTAGAGGATTTTGAATAACAGTAGGAGATTTACCTCATCGTTTACATTCTTACCCTTAGAAGAGCTGTAATCATCAGTGTGGGCATTAAAACTGATAAAGGTAGCATAGCACATCCACTTGTGATGTGCTAATATTAGGAAGATGTTGGAAATTATTAGAAATGAAGACCTGGACTGTAATGAAAAGTTTCAGAGCTCTTTCTCAGTGTAGTTGCACTAATGAGTGGATTTTTCAAGCCCTGCATAAAGGTCATATATTTTTTTCATCTCAATTCCATGGTTATGCAAAAAAAAGAAAAGCTCTCTGTATCAAATGATGCAGAGGATACTAATGATGCTTTCCAGCCTTCCTTAATCTTGTCATACAGCTATAGCTTGTGACTGCTATTAGTTCTGGTCATTCTTGCTCTTTCCTTGTAGGCAATACAAGCAGCCATCAGCCAAGCATTTAAAACTCCGGAAGTAATTAGAATGTTTGCAAAGAAACAACCAAGGCAATTGAGGACAAGGTTGGCAGAGGTGAAGGTTTCTGTTTTACTGTAAAAACTGTTTATTTGTGCTAGACTGATTTAAATATGTAATGATTGCAAGGAGAGCACCAAGTGTGTTAGAAAACTTGGTGGCAGCCTCGTAAAGAGATAGAGAAGTTCTCTCTTAGAATTTGTTCAGATTTAAGTATTTATTGAGGTAATGGGAATAATGTGTATTTCTTGAATTATCTTCTATCTTGCTCTTCAAGACAAAAATGTGATTAACAAATAGTGAACTGAGTATAACTGCAAATAGAAAATCTGAAGAGTATGAATCTGTAATTGTACTGAGGGGCTGGAGAGTGCACTAGATGTTTCGGAGATCGGGACTGAACTTGAGATCCAGATGAAGTGAAATTAAATGTGATTCCTGTGTGTATCGGTGGTATAGGAATCCATAATTTCGAATGAATAGCAGTCTTTGATTAAAAGAGATTCAAGTTTGGAGAAATCAAGAACGCTAAGGTTAGGCGCAAAGGGTATTTGCAGAACGTTCAGAAAAATTTCACAGCCATCTTTTAAATAATGGGTAGCTCTGTCCCTTACTTCTGTGGGTACCATGCTTTCTGATGATATTTTTAGGCTGTTGCATTTCTCATGCTGTTGTGTTGAGTGAAACTAATGGGAAGCTTATATGTTTTGACTTCTTTTCCCCCCGGCATACAGATGGACCGAGACTTAATGGTTGGGAAGTTGGGACGAGACCTATACACACAGCAGAAAGTGGAAATCCTGACTGCACTCAGAAAGCTTGGTGAGAAGGTAAGGTGTTGGTTTGATAGTTAGGTCAATAGAGATTTCTATCTGTGTATTGAAGAGGAATTTGAAATCATTAAAATAAGAAATTACAGCTTTTGTTTATGAGCAAATGATAAAATGCAGCTTGCTTTTGTAGTACATAAGTGTCCTTCCATTTTAATGCTAAGCTTTCTGAAGCACTCACTACTGAACATATATCGAGTAGTATTGTACATTTATATAAAGCTGTTTCTACTTTAAAATGCTTTCTTTGGTGGGTCATATGAATGAATTTGCATATAAGCTGGTACAAATTGATGATATTTATAAAAGCTACAAAACAAGTCTTTTACTGGCTAACTACCTCCTATCCACCTGGCAGGAACTATCCAAGACTTTTGAAATACATTGAGCTTCACTTACTTTTGTATTGGTGGATAATACCTACCTCTTGGTGTAAGATAAATAAATTGGAGAGATAGTGAGAAACTGATTGTTTCCCCAATGAGCCCATCAGTAGCAGAACAATCCCTGGGTTTTACCACTAGAGGGAGAAAGAGAAGTTGTTACTTCTTTTTGTTGATGGTACATGCAGAAAATGAGTTGCTGTGTATCTCTGTACTTAAACTTCCTTAAGAAATGAGGGAATATAATGGAAAACATCAAGTGCAGTACTTAAAGGAGCTGCGTTCCAAGTAGATGATAGTAGCAAATGCTTTCCCTCAGAATATTTTTATTGCTTGACTGTCAGAGAAGAAAATGTTTTGGAAATAGGTTAAAAGGCTAGTTAAGATTGTGAACTGAATGCATGAAGATATCTAATCCTCCCGGCATGAGTTCCTTGGATCACTTCAGACAAGCCACTTCACCACACTTTGACGTAACCTCTTTATCTTTTAAAATGATCAGTAACCTACTTCACAGAGGACTTGCTAGGCTAGGGGTTTCACATCCATTCTGAATGTGAAAAATGATGGTAAATATTACATGTTTGTCTGCACAATACTGCAAAATGCTAAGTAGTTAGATGCTTGCTTACAAAGCACCGCAAAGGCACATAACATCCTTTTTCCTGCATTCCAACATCATTCTGAATGCCTGTACCTGATTGTTATATTTTTAATAAACAAACTGATGCAAACACTGTGGACAGTTTGACACACTTATGCTTTGTTTTAATAAGGATATATATCTGCAGCTACTTAAATGAGTGAGTTTTAACTTAGAATATCTGAACCTTCCAAATGTAGGTTACTACTTCATTATTGTAAATATTTTATGGGCATCTGTCACGAGGCATCAGAGCACATACATAAAAGCAAAATATACATGTGCAAATGTCGCTTGAAAGGAGGAGAACCATTTCTAGGTCATTGACTCTTAACATGGTCAAAGCTGGTAGTGACTTCATATTCTCAGTTTTCTCAGTAGATGATATGAAGTGAGCTTAGATCTTGGCTCATTACTCTGTTGACCCCATAACAAAAACATAATTGACATCCTTTGCGTAGTTTTGGTACAGAGGTACAGTGTGACCTTTTAATGAAAAATTACCACTGGAGGTCAGCTTGAAGCTTAGTGGTGCATGCAGAGGCATGTATGGTGTTCCATATGCTGTCCTTCATGGGCTGACAGGCGCCATTGAGAAAAAATTCAGTGGTAAGGGGAGTAGCTTGCATTTTTACTTTGGCTTTTAGTATGTTAGATAACACTGCCATTTAAAAACTGCAAACTGACAATTGCTGTAACCTGTCATAGTTCATGTATAAGCCCATGTAGATGGTGGGAATTACAGTGGTGGGAATATGCACAGTTAAGCTACCAAATTCACAGTTGTGGCCTTTTTGAATTTAGCTCACTCCAGATGATGAGATGTTCTTGTCAGCAAATGCTGGTGCAGCCCTGAGCCAGTTTGAGAGAGTCTCCACTGACCTTGGTAAGTTTTCGTTCTCATGACTTTCAATTTCTTTGCCTCATTGAACATGGATTAATAGAAACACCTGTGATTCCCCTATGAAAGAGAAAATACAA